>NC_082643.1:44364388-44733763 GCF_028023285.1 Balaenoptera ricei | reverse complement strand
ATTTGCCTCATATAATCACGGTGAGGATTACATAAAATAGTGCCTGAAGTACTATAGCTCAATGGATGGCACATGGTCAGCCCACAGAAATGTTTGCTTTCATGACTGTTATCACCAAGGTGGCTGACAGCCAGAGCTGGTGTGAGACTGCCATTGGAAGGGGCCGGGGCACCGCACAGCCAGGGCCTCCCCCACTGACAACTCTGAGACCCACCTCCCCATTCTCAGTGTTTAAAGGCAGGTGAGTACACAGACTAGAGACAGGGAAGAGGCACCTAACAGTCCGAAGGAGCAACGCATGGGCAAATATCACATTCAATACGTCTGCTTAAGAATTACTGGTCCAGGGCTTCCCTGGTGGCACAGTGGTTAAGAATCCGCCTGCCAAAGCAGGGGGCAAGGGTTCAAGCCCTGGTCCGGCAAGTTCCCACATGCCGCGGAGCAATGAAGCCCGTGCGCCACAACTACTGATCCTGCGCTCTAGAGCCCGCGAGCCACAACTGCTGAGTCCTCGTGCCCCAACTACTGAAGCCCGCGTGCCTAGAGCCCGTGCTCCGCAACAAGAGAAGCCACTGCAATGAGAAGCCCACGCACCGCAACGAAGAGTAGCCCCCGCTCACCGCAACTGGAGAAAGCACGCACGCAGCAAGGAAGACCCAACGCAGCCAAAAATAAATAAATAAAATAAATAAATTAATTAAAAAAAAAAAAAAGAATTACTGGTCCACTACTAGAGAATGGACTTGAGGACATGGGGAGGGGGAAGGGCAAGATGTGACAAAGAGAGAAAGTGGCATGGACATATATACACTACCAAATGTAAAATAGATAGCTAGTGGGAAGCAACCGCATAGCACAGGGAGATCAGCTCTGTGCTTTGTGACCACCTAGAGGGGTGGGATAGGGAGGGCGGGAGGGAGGGAGATGCAAGAGGGAAGAGATATGGGAACATATGTATATGTATAACTGATTCACTTTGTTATAAAGCAGAAACTAACACACCATTGTAAAGCAATTATACTCCAATAAAGATGTTAAAAAAAAAAAAAAAAAAGAATTACTGGTCCATACTGCATAGCACAGGGAATGCTACTCAATACTTTGTCACAGCCTGTATGGGGAAAGAATCTAAAAAAGAGTGGATATATGTATATGTTTAACTGATTCACTTTTCTGTGCACCTGAAACTAGCACAACATTGTAAATCAACCACACTCCATTAAAAAAATTTTTAAAAAGAATTACTGGTCCAATGGAGAATAGACTGGTGGTTGCCAAGGGGGAGGGGGTTGGGGGAGGGATGGAGTGGAGGGTGGGATTAGCAGATGTAAGCTTTTATAGATAGAATGGATAAACAACAAGGTCCTACTGTACAGCACAGAGAACTACATTCAATATCCTATGATAAACCATAATGGAAAAGAATATTAAAAAAAGAATGTATATATATATATACATGCATAACTGAATCACTTTGTGGTACAGCAGAAATTAACACAACATTGTAAATCAACTATACTTCAATAAAAAAATTGATTAGAAAAAGAATTATTGGTCCACATATGCAAGAGGTGATAGAAAGAAATTTGAAGTTAGAAGCAAGTAAGCCCACTTCGAAAAGATTAAGACTGATGGGGACAATGGACAAGAGTGTTCTTCAAGGCTAATCAAATCAATTCCAGAAAAATGTTCGTAAAGATCCAGGGAAGTTGTGAAGAGCCTTTCGGATCTCAGAAAATACAGCTTTGTTTCTGCCTGCCCCCAGAGATCTGCCGGTAGCAAAAAAAGATTGTGGGATTCAAAAGGCAGGTAATTATGTCTGCTTGCAGAGAAAGTATTGAGGGGAAGAAGAGGAAGCTCTGATCAAAAGGTCTGAGGGCTGACCAGGTAGGGCGGGTTCAGAAGCCCATTTCACATGCCGTGCTAAGTCCATGTTGAAGGCTCAAGTGAATGAAACCTGTCTGCCAAGGGCTCTGTGGCACAAAGTTCCTCTCAAGTTCTGCAGCAAACACCAAAGCCTGCGTCTTCCCTAGAGGCCCCCGGCTGGAGAGAAACAGTCTAGGTCGGTGTGCCTGCTCCAAGCTCGGAGATCTGTGTCCCTTCCTCCCGCATGCAGGCATTCACCTCTGTCTCTGCTTGTCTCCCTCACCACCTGCAAACTTCACGAGAACCGGGGCCAAGTCTGTTTTCAGCTTCCGCTGTATCTCGAGTGCTTAGCAAAGAGCTCTGTGAGCGCAGCATAAAGCGTACAGTAGACCCACCATACATATCTGTGGAATAAATGAATGAGCCCATGAACAAGTGCAGGAGAGCAGGAGCTGGAGGACCAAATGCTCGGTTCTGCGTTTCATGGGCCATTGGTGGTACGGCTTTCAACGTTTCCTTTACATTTCACTAAGCCTTTGGGTTTCATAGGCCTGAGAAAAGCCAGACCCTATGAACACCAGTCAGGGAGGTAGCTTCCCTATATATTCAACTGTCAAGTTACAAACGTCTGCCTCAGGGAACATGGGTTAACCAAATCAATCTTTCGAATTTTTTACTTTCTAAGAGGAAATCAACTACATTAGCCCAAAAGTTATCTTTCCAAACCATTTAATAGGCTAAAATGTTTTAAGCTATGTCATTAGTAAATAATAACTATTTACACTGTTTATTATAATGAGATTTCTTGTTAAAGGAAAACCATAATAAAGTATATGCATATATCTGTGTATGTGTACATGTACATGAACCTACATATATATGTATATGTATATATATATATATATACACACACACACACACACACACACACACATACATGCATAAACACACCCATATGTATGTCTGCCATCTCTTGGAGGAGATTTAGTCACACCCAGTAAAGCCAGGCCTGCTGGCCATTTAGTTACAACCAGGCACTGCAATTCACCTGCTGGCAGCTACTTTTAATGTCTATATAGAGCCTTCCACAGGGATGGCCAATGCACAGACGACGTGGCCCCCGGCCCCTGCTGTTAAGTCCACATTAAACACTGCTGACCATAATGACACTTTCTCTCTGAGTCTAGGCACCATCTCTGAACTGTTTTCAATACAGTACCCCAGCCAGCCACTACAAATCAACTGAAGTTGGAATACAAGATGAAATATCTTTGCTTCCTTGGCCTATGAGTATACACTCTAAAGTATTTCAAATTCTCCTTTCCATGATCCACAGTAAAAAAAAAAAAAAAAAAAAAAAAAAAAAAAAAAGGCCTTTTGCATCAAGTACCTGCACACAAGGTTTCACTAAACAATGCTAGCCCTTATTTGTGAGATATATCCTGATATTCTATTCCCCTTCTATTTCACTGTTTAAAATGCTGTGTGCAACCTACTGATTTTCTAACCTACATAATATGAAATATGGGTTGTGACCTGCAATTTGAAAGATCTTGCTATAAAGGATTACCTTCGCGAATACCAAATTCTAAGGTCATGGAAAACGACATGAGAAGCCTGCATGAGCCTTCTCAGTTGGACAGAGCACAGGGCTAAAGGAACCACAGTCAGGGGCTCGCTCCCCACCGAGGTCCGTTAGCTCTGATGTTCTGAGCCGTGCGTGAATGGCTAACTCTTGGCAGCCCTCTCACAGAGGCACATCCATGGGAATGAGAAAATCCCTTATTCTTGCAAAAAGAATAACTCAAAATACTCATCCTGCCACAGTGGGTCAGAAAATCACTCATACCACATGAAAGGCAAACTCAATCCTACCTGCAAGAAATCTCATTATTGTTTGGTTCCCACAAGAACTATCCAAACTATTTTCAGTTTGCTGAAGCCACATGTCCCCTCGCTCCCATGTTCACTCTGTCTGGCTAACTCCTACTTATTGTTCTTCTTTGTACGCCTTCCCTGACTGCCCAGCCCTCCACACCCACCTCCTCCCATCCTCGGCCAGGCTTAGTTGGGCACCCCTCCTTAATAATCCAACCTGCTATCCCGTACTTAATATCCTGGTCACCTCCCCACATGTCCTCCTGGAGGACAAAGATGGTCTTTCAGCTCCATTCTCGGTGCCTCGCACAAGGCCACTCTCATAAGTGCTTGGAAGATGTTTCTTGAATGACCTAATGACTGATCCAAGTGCCAAGGAGGCCAGGAGCTAATGTATTTGAGGCAGAGAAAGAAACAAGAATTAAGAGGAAGGGAAGAAGGAGGAGGAGAAGACGTGAATAATACTTGATGCCTTATCATCAGTTTCAGAACTTTTACCTCATCTGATCCTCACAACAGGTGAGGAAGAATTAGTACTCCCATTAGACAAGTGTGTAAGTTGAGGCTATGAGGAATCCTTCTTATGGAGGGGAGGGGATTAAAATGATGCCACGGAGAGAGAGAAACTGCCTTTCTCTAGATTGGAAAATCTCTTTATTACAAAAGCATTCTTTTCCCTTTAACCACAGGTTGGAGGAATTTCTGAAAATAGGACAGGGACAAAATCCTGGATTGTGAATTTTAGCAAGAAATACTGCTCTGTGAGAGACCTGTTCTAAAGCAAAACAAATCCCCATAATTACGTGGGCAGGAGAATCACTACCACAAGGTCTGAAGTGTTTAATCTTAACTAAATATAATTTTAAACCGGGGGAATTCGTTCATGTACAGGAATTTGTAGTTCTATAAAGATTAGGAAAAGCAGAAGGCAAAAATGCAGGCAACATCTCTAAGGCTGACCTTGACTTTAAATATATATACGTAATTGTGCAGAAATCAGGCTGAATCTTGACACGCCATGATAGTGTCCGTGGCTCATGGCAAGGTTGGAAGCCTGGGGAGGTGCAAGGAGAGAGCCTTTTAAAAGCAGCCAGCTGAAATGTCCTGACCAAGAAAGACATCATTTTACTTCTGCTCCTAGGTTCAGATGAGCTGAAGCTCTGCGTAAACCCAAAGCTGTCATTATAATTCAAGAATAACTGGAGCAGAGGGCTGCTTAGCACAGGGAAAAGATAGGGCTGAGGAGATGGAGCCTCCCAGCCTTTGAATTGCTCTGGGAGCAAGAGCTTCACCTGAAATCCCAGCTGAATAAAATCTGCCTCCTCTTCTAGTCTCCTCACCATAACTGGACCTGGAGAAGCTACACATGTGTTGCCCTTTGATCCTCCCTAAAATTCATTTATTCAGAATATTCACCCTATGAGCACTCATGCATTCACTCATTCCCCCTCATTCCCTCTCTCTCTGTCTCTCTGTCTCTCTGTCCCTGTCTCTGTCTCTGTCTCTCTTTCTCTCGCACACACACACACACACACACAGGTACATCTGTTTTCCTTTTTCTCCCTAATTAAGCCAACTTCAGTGTTGAAAACAGATACAAATTGAACCCTACCCACCAAATACTGTCACATTTTCCCGAAGACATCACTTTGCCCCAGTGATGAAAGGGAACTTACCCCCGCTACACCATCAATATATGTCTCACTTACTGCCAGCCCTCTCCCTGCAAAAAAAAATAATTAAGGAACTCTATAATATCAGAGAGGCAAAGACCTTGAAGACCATCCCTGCCTTTGCTGCTCAGAACATGGCCTGAGGACCAGCCTTGCCAGGAGCCTGCTGGAAGGACAGGACCTCCGGCCCCACCAGAACTTGCAGAAGTAGAGTCTGAATTTTAACAAGACCCATGTAATTCACATGCATGATCCAGTCTGAGAGACACTGAGCGAGGCAGCGCTTCTCAGCCTGGCGATTCAGGAGCATCACCTGGGGAGCTTTAAAAGCGGGCCAAGCCAGACCCCCCTCACCTGAGAGCAAATTAGTCAGGCATCTGTGGATGCTGGGGTGGTTAAAGGCTCCCCAGGGATTCTGTTCTGCAGCCAGAGTTGAGTAGCACTGCTCCCGTCCAAACCTCCTGTTTCACAGATGAAGAAATGTATTTGCAGAAAGGCCAAGTGACTTGCAAGGTCACAAAGTAAATCACTGGTTGGGCTGAACCCATAAAGCGATGTGCCCTGCGGTTCCTCCAGAGGGGGGACTCCAACAGAGGGAGTGTCTGTTCCCTGTGCCCTCAGGAGTCTGGCTCTTCTTGGGCTGAGCCAGAAGGCTATGTTCACAGAGGGTCCTCCAAATCCACTCTTTTTGAAGCCCTCTTCTACTCCGTAAGGAATCATTCAATCTGGCCTGGAGTACAGCTTTAGAAATGTTATGTAACCATAACATTTCTGCTTGACCCACTGTATGTGCGTTAAATGCATTCATAGTTGCCTGGACCCCCTCCTAGCTGTTTTCCTCTCCCCCTCCCCCCACTCCCATTTCTAGGAAAAGCAGCCAACACACACGGCACCCCAACAGAAATCTCTGAGAAAATCCAACTCAGAAGGGTTAAAACACAAGTCAGGATATGTGCCACTTCCTTGAAGGCCTGGAAAATGCTTACATCCGAGGCTGATGCAGGCCTTCCAGCTTCCACCAGAAAAGCAACATTGCTACCACCTGTGGCGGGAAGGCAAGAGTGCGTTTCAAGATCTGCTGGGACATTGCAGAGACGGTTTAGGAAAAGCCCACAGGTCGAAGCGTCCTTCTCCTTAGAGTGCCCTCGCAGATACTGTAGTCCCTCGTCAAGCACAGACTAGCCTGAGAAATGAGAGCGGAGAACAGCGGTGCGGGGGGTGGGGGGGGTGAGGATCTATTCAAAGAGTTGGCGTCTCAGAGGCCTGTGGCTTTTTATATGGATGAAAACTTATCTCTGAGTTTTGCAGGAGTTGAAGGGCAAAATGGAATGAAGGTGAAAGGACATCAGGGGGCAAATCAGACTAGAAGGAGAGAGAAGAAGAAGAAAACAAGAGTGCAGGAGGAGAGAAGTGTGCAGTCATGAACAATAAATTAAAAGGCTCTGCTTTCGCCTCCTGAGTGTTCAGATTATCACAGAAAAAGGGCTGAGTCTTCTGAGATGGTGCAAACGCAGGCACTAGGAATGAGCAAGGTGAGATGGGAGGTCCCGGCAGCAACATCTTGAGGCATCCCACTGCCCGGTCACTTGGCTGCGGCAGGAGAGCTGTGCTGGGCGGCCCCGGACGGAGAGGGACCCCTGCCAGGCTCCACCCCAAGACCTACTTTTACAGAAAATGGGACGGAAGCCTCTCTCCTCGATTACCAGCCGCCAGCACGCCTCACCCCACAACTGGGAGGAAACCTGCTCAGTGCTTCTATTCGCAACTTCCGATAAGGCAACCCTCACGTTGTGGAATGGACTCTGCGAGGGAGATCATTTCAGCTCCTTTTCTATTCTTAGGTTCCCTCTTACATGGAGGGCAGCATCAACCAAGCTCCAAGAAGCAACTGAGAAGTGGGGTTGCTGGGAAGGGGGGACCCATGCCCATCTACAAACGTGCAGAGCCTGGGGAGAAAGCTTTTATTTTTAACACTGGGAGCTGTGGGGCTGACCTATATTTCACTTCTAATACTGACAGAAATGACAAGCCTCGAAGGCCGGGACGCAGACCCAGCAGATGCCCTTTGAAGACATCTCATAGAGGAGTGGCGGCAGCAAGACACCAGACCCCACCATGGACAGAGACCAGGGCTAAAAGAGAAGGAGCTGGGGTGTCTGGGTAGGGGGTGTACTCAGGTCGATTGGAGGGAGAGAGCCAGATCTTAGCTTTACCTTCAGAGCTTGGAAATTAGTCCACAGCCAGACTGAACCGTGTAGCTGGCAAGAAAAATATGGGGGCAGGGACCAAAAGCCCAGGAAAGGAGAGAATTAGCAGGAGATGTACAGAGAATTAGGAGAGGAGACGGAGATGAAAAAGGTGGTCAGGATGAGGTAAAGGGGTGTCTGAATTTCCAGACTTCAGCAGGACAACCTGTGCAACATAGCAGAATCTCTTGGTCAAACGGGCAAAAGAGGAAGCGATATTAAACAATGCCATCAGACAAGACTGCTTACTACCATCGGATATGCTTTTTTTAAATGTTATCTCCACTATCCCTTTATTCCATATTTTATTTCTCCTACTCATTTCTCGAAACCTAACCCTCTAAATCATATTTGTCTGGCCAGCCATAGGATGACAAGTCTTCAAACGGGAATACAACGTTAAATTTAATTTTATGCCTCAGACACTGAAGGTTGGCACTGCTACGTTATGTTTTTGTCAAGCCTTCACATTTTAATCTGCCATCCAGTCAGTGAACTGGAAACAGAGAAGAATCACTTCAGAGTATGAGAGACTTTAGACCCCGCACCACCAATTTTTTTTTCTTATCTATCTGTCATCTAAATATAAAGCCGTGTAAGGATTTAGTGTAGGTGTAGAAGCCCCAGGGCTCAGTGACAAGAGGCTCCAGGAGGAAGGGACTAAGCTGGATGCTTCCACTCAGTGTTCCCCAAGCACCGCTCCCTATAAACATGTAATACGGAGCCCCATATCTTTCTCTCTCCCTTCCAGAGCCCTTGGTCAATGGCACCTCTGTGCACTTGGTCATCGGCAGGGGAGGCGATGGTGAGGGGAAGGGGGGGGTCAGCTAGATGCTTCCTCTGCCCCCGAGCTCACTCAGCAGAGGTGCAGCATGGTCATGAAGAGAGGAGGTGACAGAGCCAGACCACCTGCTGTGAATCCCACTTTGTCACTTACTGGTCATGACAGTGCCCTTGGGCCAAGTCACCCAGCCTCTCTGTGCCTCAGTGTCCTCATCCGTAAAATCTCGGAAGGTTGTGGTGGGCATAAATGAGTTAAAACAGCGGTCCCCAACCTTTTGGGCACCAGGGACCGGTTTCGTGGAAGACAATTTTTCCACGGACCAGGGTGGGGGGATGGTTTCGGGATGATTCAAGCGCATTACATTTATTGTGCATTTTATTTCTATTATTATTACATTGTAATATATAATGAAATAGTTATACAACTCACCATAATGCTGACAAGAGGCGGAGCTCAGGCGGTAATGAAAGCGATGGGGAGCGGCTGTAAATACAGATGAAGCTTCGCTTGCTCGCCTGCAGCTCACCTCCTGCTGTGCAGCCTGGTTCCTAACAGGCCGCAGGACCAGAACCTGTCTGTGGCCGGGGAGTTGGGGACCCCTCAGTTAAAATATGTCAAACACTGAGAACCAGACCTGGCACATATTCAGCGCTCAGTGTTGGCTAAGACTTCCTGGTCCTCAACCCCACATGGACTCAACTGTCAGGACCTGTCAATTTCAAAATCCCCTCCATCCCCATCCCCTTTCCTATCCTACGTAGCCTTCCTTGGTCTCCTTGTCTGTACTCTTGTTCCCTCAAATCCATCTTCCACAGAACCACAGCACTGATCTATCTAAAACACAAAACTAAACATTTCACTCATTCTCCAAACCCTTCAGCGGCACCTCGCCCTCCACAGGGGGAATATCCAAACTTCTTGGTGTGTCAGACGGCGCCTCCCCCACCCCCTTCTCTCCAACTCCATTTCAGCCACTCCTCTCCCACCTCCTTTCCTTTCACCCCCGTTACACTGAGCTGCTGTTCATCCCCCATCTTGCTGACTCAAGCCTCCATGCCTTTGTTTGTGTGACTCCTCTATGGAAAAGTTCTTTAGCTTCCAATTTAGTCATCATTTCCTTCAGACAGTCTTCCAGGACCCCGACCCTGGGCAAACTCCTCCTTCCAGGTTCCCAAAGTCCTGTGCATTTCTCCTGTTCCACAGCCACCAAGTCGTACTGAAACTCTCCAGAGCTTGAGACTGGGACTCATCCCAAGCACCTTTATACCCCCAACACGGGTATTCAAACCCAAATAGATTACTGTGTGATGCAACGGTTAAGGGCAGAGACTCTAGAATCCGAGTGCCGGGCATGAATCCCAGCTCCAGCATTTACTGGCTATACAACCTTGATCGTGTCACTTACCTTGTGAAGCCCCCTCTGTACAACAGGGATGACTGCAGTACCTCCTTCACAGAGGTATTGCGAAGAAAGAGCAAAATTAACATACAGTCTTTAGCTTGGTGACTGGCACATCCTAAAGACATATATAAACGTCAGGAGAGGAAAGTCCTGACAAATGAAAAACAGCAATAGAATGCAAGTTTAAAAAAAAAGTATGGCCACTAGCTTCAAACACTTTTATAGGCAGAACTCACTAACGGCTATGCCAAGATAATCTCGGATATGATGTTCATTCGGCTGCTTCTGAGACTTCAAAAAAGTAAGTGAGAGAAAAGAGTTGAATCAGCAGGTGGAGTGATTATACCCCATTCCTGAGAGACTGGGTTAGTGACAGCAGCACTGTGAGTAGTCAGTAGAGACACCCTGGAGAATTCTGGAAGATTCTGGAGAATTCTGGAGGATGATAGTGAATCCAGAGCAAGCTGCTCACCCCCTGCAGGAGAAGCCAGGGAATGGAGGGGAGGGGAGACCAACAGAACTTTGGACCCTCCTGCCAGTCTCTGCAGGAGCGGATAAACTCCCCAGAGCTAAGCTTTGCCAAAACTCTTTCTAACAACAGGTTATTGATCCACGCTGCCCAGAGGACCTTCTTAACCAATCTCTGTTTCCATGACTTCCTTGTGCCTCAGCTCCAGCAGAGTCACCGGCTGGTGAAGGTGATCAGAAATGATTCCCTGCCCTTCATGCCAGGAATTGGAGTGGAAACCCTCTCAGCTCAGTAAAATGCTATATAGTCTTGCAAATCCTGCCAAACGCCACCACAAACACATATTAATTTTTTTTCTTTGTTAACTGACCTCCTCACAAATCTAACATTTGTCCCACAGAGCACACCCAGAGGCTTAGCCACTTTTAGTAATAAGAATCCTCAGAAAAATAAACGAGTCAGGAAAGATGGGCATGCACATATGTTGACTGTTTCTCTGAAGGAGCTGAGGGCCAGCCAGTCACAACAGAACTTCAGACAGAGACTCTCAGAGCACGTAAGGAATACACGGATTTCAAGAGCATCGGGTGGGGCAGGGACCTCAGGGACTGTGACAGCGTGGCCTCGGTCCCCAGGGGACCGGGTCCCACAGGCTCCTGATCTGACAGAGCTCAGAGTGACTGACCCTCTGTATGAGTCTGCGAGGGTGGCCATAGCAAGTCCCACAGTCTGGGCGGCTTCAACAATGGACATTTATTCTCACAGTTCTGGAGGCTAGAAGCCCGAAATCAAGGTGTGGGAGGGTCGGTCCCAGCTGAGGACTCTGAGGCAGAATCAGTTCCAGGGTGCTCCCCTTGCCGCTGGTTGGCTGGCCACCTCTGGGGCTCTTCAGTTTATGGCCACATCACTCCCTACCCCTGCCTTCTTCTTCACCTGGCGTCTCCCCGTGCGCACATCTATGCCCAAATTTCCTCTTTTTATAAGGAGAGCAATTCTACTCGAATAGGGTCCACCCTAATGACTTCATTTTAACTTAACTTGTAAAGACCTGTCTCAAATACAGTCACCTCCTGAGGCCCTGGGGGTTAGGACTCCAACATGTGAATGGGGGGGAGAACACAACTGAACCCATAACACCCACTCTCTCTCCAGAGACCACCCTGTAACTAGGAAGTGAGCCTTGGATCGTGTGACAGTCGTGGGTGTTGGTGCCAGGGCTCCGTGGACATGGGCCTGGAGCAGGTGAATGCACTGCTCACTGGGTGGTGGTGGGTCGTCCCAGCTGGCACAAAACACACAGGGCGCGCGTGCCTAGCTCAGCTGTCACAGCTACAAAGCTGCCTCCGCGGGGAAACAAGCCCATCCTCGCAACCAGGAGGGTCACACAACGTTGGGGTTCCTCCCGCGGTGCCACCTGATTCCTGCCCCAACCTCAGCCCCGACTGACAGACTGACGGCTCCGGCTGCTGTGAATGAGAGCACCCATCAGTCGGCCCTCACGTCCTGATGCCCCAGCCTCCGCGCGACGGCGATGGTCCAGGCAGAACTCACTACTCCTTTTCACTGCACCCCCAGCACTTCCCTTCAACCTGTCCTTTCCTACTTAGCCTAATTCTGCCTGTTTATGAGAAAGTTCTTAACTAGCACGTGGCCTCTGGGAGAGGGGGAATCTAGTCCGTTCTGTTCACTCCTGCGTTCCCAGCACCCCGGTAGCACCCGCTTGGTTGAGGGTCTCCACACATACTTTTGAATGATACAGTGAATGCTCCTTCCCCCGCTGGATGGGCAGTTCCTCGAAGGTAGGGAGCAAGTCTTACTCATCTCTTTATTCCTGCCCAAGGGCAACCTCATACAAAGGTCCCTCTGTAACAATGAATACAATGAACGGGGCTTCCCTGGTGGCGCAGTGGTTGAGAATCTGCCTGCCAATTCAGGGGACACGGGTTCGAGCCCTGGTCTGGGAAGATCCCACATGCCGCGGAGCAACTAGGTCCGTGAGCCACAACTACTGAGCCTGCGCGTCTGGAGCCTGTGCTCCGCAACAAGAGAGGCCGCGATAGTGAGAGGCCCGCACACCGCGATGAAGAGTGGCCCCCGCTCGCCGCAACTAGAGAAAGCCCTCGCACAGAAACGAAGACCCAACACAGCCAAAAATAAATATAAAATAAATAAATAAATAAATAAAAGATTATTATTTAAAAAAATAGAATGAACGAATGCTTCCCACTTAAATGTTCTGCTTCACCTCAAAATTAACTCTGAAGTCAAATATAACCCTTAACGCATCATATTTCTTCCTCAAACAAACTCCCCCTCAACCCTCAGCTCCAGGGCTTCTCTTATAAACCTTTTCCTGACAACCCCCCTCCCCCTCCCCAGAATCGAGGGCCACTCCTTCCTGTGAGCCCCTCCCTGTACTCTCTGTACATGCTGCCGTCCTAGCACCTCTAATCACACTTGTCTTCTTCTGCTTGGTTGTGAGTTACTTAGGCAAGAATTTTCCTCTCATGTTTTTGATTAACACAGGGCTTCAGAGGCACCGTTTCTTTTAAAGGTATAAACTGCTTTTCTACTGACCCAAACCTTACCGTCTCTCTCACCTGCTCTGCTGGATCCAATCAGTTACAGTCTATTCCTTCTCAGTGCCCCTGGGGTCCCTCCGTTCCATCCGTCCAATCCACCCATGCATCCAAGCATCCCTCTCTTCCCATTCCCTCAACCGCCATCCTAACCCTTCAATCAGTTTTCCATTCAATCTTTCTAGCTCTTTCTTCCCTCCTTAATCCTATGCACAGCTACCAGATTAAGCATCCTACTACATTATTACGGTTTTTTGTTTGTTTGTTTTGCTCCAAAACCTTTGAAAACCCTTCACTGCCTATAGGAGAAAGTCTAAACACCCTGTCATGCCCTTCAGAATCTTGACAACTGGAGCCCTTGACTTTCCCTTGCCAATCTTATTTTCCACCCTCCGTGCCATGAACCCTTCTTCTCAAATAAGTCTGCTCCCTTCCCCTGAACAACCACCCACACTGACTCCTGTCTCAGTATTTCTTTTCCTGCCATTCCCCTTGCTTATTTGTTTTCAAGATCTTTCCTGTTACCCAAGTACTGCCCTTTATTCAAACACCGTTCAAGTCCTACCCCCTCTGTAAACTTCTCCCTGATCACCTCAGCCCTGGAAGAAAAGCTCCTCTTTTGAATTCCAATGGAGCCTACTGTCTGCACCAATAATATGGAGCATATGTCACCCTGTCTTGTCATGAAAATATTTGTCATTCCACCTAGATTGTAAGCCTCCCATGGGCAGGCCTGTGTCTGGTTTCATTCCTTTCTATAACTTGAACACCTAACACGGTGCCCTAAGCATAACACACACACACAAGTGTGGGTGTAAAGAAGCAACTGACTGTTTGGAGGATTTAAAATATTAGGCTTTATTTGTTGCAGATCTATCATAGGGGGATATAGGCAACCGACCCTCATCATGATGGGCGTGCATTTCACCAGTGTGATGGATGCTTTTGGCAGAATTCAATGCGAAGCACTCTATAAATATCTTACCAAATGAACAGATTACAGGTTGATGAGTATCCTCTGTTTAACAAAGCCTAGAGGCAGGCAGGAAGGAGCCACAGCCATTCCAGCCAAGAACTGCTGCCACCATTCCCATAAAAATCATTAGGGCAGGAGACTTCTCTCATCTCCCCTGGTGACGTGAGGCCTGACTCTCAGGAGAATTTTCCCAAGGCCCTAATAGCTAACCCAAATTTCTAACCCTTCTAAGCTTACCCCAATTTATCCTGTCCTGGGTCCCCTCCCTCCAACTGACACCCAGATTATATCCACACAGAAGGAGAACACTTTATAGTAACTGACAGAGTCAGCTGAGATGTTGCCATGGAAACACAGTGGTGATTTCGGGAAATCCATCTGTTTTCAAATTGCTCTATAGACCTGCTCTAACTTCTTTCACAGATCATGTAGCTCAGAGCCCCTGAAGCCTTCACTCCCACAGGACCTACCTGCAGCCTCCTTCCCTTTCCTCTCTTCCAAATTTCAAGCCTTACCTAGAAACCTTGCACCTTAGGGGCTAAACTGATGAACTAGCTCCAGTCTCCTAACATTAACAAAGCGAAGCCAGAACTAGCACCTCCACATGAATGTTGCCATTGCAACCAAAGGTGCTTGATGTGGGTGAGGAGAGTTGGTGGGCTTAAGGTAGGGTCAGCATTTTCAGTTGGTCCTTCTTGACGTCAGAAGCAACAACATTGTTTAATTGAAGTTTTCCTTTCATTAATTCAAAAGGAAAAAAATACAGAGTAACATTTCAAATAACAAGTAAGATATATCTGAGAGGCATAATTTGTTGTCAGAAGGTCATAGAGAATAGAGGTCATGGGACTTCCCTGGTGGCGCAGTGGTTAAGAATCCACCTGCCAATGCGGGGGACATGGGTTCGATTTCCCGGTCCAGGAAGAGCCCACATGCCACGGAGCAACAAAGCCCGTGCACCATAACTACTGAGCCTGCGCTCTAGAGCCCTTGAGCCACAACTACTGAGCCTGCATGCGACAACTACTGAAGCCCACGAGCCTAGAGCCCGTGTTCTGCAACAAGAGCCACCACAACAAAGAGCAGCCCCTGCTCGCCACAACTAGAGAAAGCCCGTGCGCATCAACGAAGACCCAACACAACCAAAACTAAATAAATAAATAAATTTATTTTTAAAAAAACCACTCCTATCCTTTTTTTAAAAAAAAACAATAGAGGTCACACAAGAGTCTGGGTGGACAAGGGTTCTCTTCCTCCCCAGTCTATCTTCCTCCATGACTCTCTTAAGAGGTGAGCCACAGCCCCCCAACCTTGGGCCCTCCTCTCTCTTGGGTTGGTCCCTGACTCATGGTCATCACAAGGGGGAGGGCACTGTCTGTTCCCAGACAATTATACTGCACCATGGAAGCCTGGAGACACTGTTCTTGGGAGGACAGCTGATGAAAAATGTCCCTGCCTGTCATGGGCTGAATTGTGTTCTCTCCAACCCCAATATTCATATGTTGAGCCCTAATCCACATTACCTCAGAATATGGCTGTTTTTGGAGACAGGACCTTTAAGGGGTGATTAAGTTAAAATGAGGCCATTACAGTGGGCTCTAATCCAATATGACAGGTGTCCTTGTGAAAGAAACAACACCAGGGGTGCATGTGCAGAGGGACGACCAGGTGAAGAGGCAGCAAGAGGGCGGCCAGCTGCAGGTCAAGGAGAGAGGCCTCAGGAGAAAGCAACCCTGCTGGATTGTGGACTTCCAGCCTCCAGAACTGTGAGAAAATAAATTTCTGTCATTTAGGCCAGGGACCCCCAACCCCCTGTTAGGAACTGAGCTGCACAGCAGGAGGTGAGCGGCAGGCGAGCAAGCAAAGCTTCCTCCATATTTACAGCTGCTCCCCATCGCTCGCACTACCGCCTGAGCTCCGCCTTCTGTCAGATCAGCGGCAGCATTAGATTTTCATAGGAGCGCAAACCCTACTGTGAACTGTGCATGCGAGGGATCTAGGTTGTGCACTCCTTATGAGAATCTAATGCCTGATGATCTGAGGTGGAGCTCAGGTGGAGGTGATGCCAGTGCTGGGGAGCGGCTGCAAATACAGATTATCATTAGCAGAGAGGTTTGACTGCACAGAGACCATAAAAAATCAATTGCTTGCAGACTCATATCAAAACCCTATCAGTGAGTGGCAAGTGAAAACAAGCTCAGGGCTCACACTGATTCTACATTATGGTGAGTTGTATAATTATTTCATCATATATTACAATGTAATAATAATAGAAATAAAGTGCACAATAAATGTAATGTGCTTGAATCATCCCGAAACCACCCCACCCACACCCTGGTCCCTGGAAAAACTGTCTTCCACGGAATGGGTCCCTGGTGCCAAAAAGGTTGGGGACCACTGATTTAAGCCACCCAGTCTGTGGTATTTTGTTATAACAGCCCTAGAAAACTAATATACTATCCTTCTTTCCTCAGCTGCCCCCACCAGCAACAATGTAATACAAAATGAATTTTTTGTCTTCAGAGTTGTTATGTCCTTTTGATGACTACTTTGATATAAATATATCAGCCTTTATTGATTAATGTTTGCATGATATATTTTTTCCATCTTCTTACTTTTAATCTATTTGTTTCTTTATATGTAAAGAGTTTCTTTTGCCAACATATAGTTGGGCCTTGCTCTTTTACCAAACTAGCAATCTTTGCCTTTTCATTGGGGTATTTAAAACTATGTTGTCCAATAGGCCACTAGACATATGTGGCTATTTTAACTTAAGTTAACTAAAATTTAATAAAAGTTAAAACTCACTTCACAAGCCACATTTCAAGTGCTTCATAATCACATGTGACTGAGTATTAGTGAATACAGATAAAGAACATTTCCATCATCACAGATAGTTCTATTGGGCAGTCTGCTTTAGATCATTTACATTTGGTGCTATTATAGCTGGTTAAATCTACCATTTTGCCATTTATTTTCTATTTGTCCAACTGCCCTTTGTTCATTTTTTCATCTTTTTCTGTCTTCTTTGAATTACTTGAGCATTTTTTGTGATTCCATTTTATCTCCATTGCTGGCTTACTAGTGATAATTGTTTTGTTTTGTTTAGTGGTTGTTTTAGGGTTAATAGTATGTATACATCTTATCATCTACCTTCAAGTACTATTATACCACTTCACATATCATATAAGAATCTTACAACAGTCTATTTCTTGGCCTTTGTGTGATTATTTTAATATCTTTTACTTCTACATATGTTTTAAACCCCAAAATACATTGTTATTATATTTGCTTTAAATAGTCATTATCTTTTAAAGATTTTTTTAGAATTAGAAAAATCTTTTAGATTTATCAACATATTTACATTTCTGATGCTATTTATTCCTTTATGTTATCAATATTGCAGACTGGTAGATTTTCCATCTAACTGAAGGAGTTCTTTTAACATTTCTTAATGCAGGTCTGCTGGCAATGAATTCTCTTAGTTTTTGTATGTCTGAAAAAGCCTTCATTTTATTCTCATTTTTGAAAGATATTTTTTCTGGATACAGAATTCTCAATGGACAGTTTTGTTTTGTTTCTTTCAGTGCTTTAAAGATGCTCCACTGTCTTCTGTCTTGCATTGTTCCCAACAAGACATATGCTCTCATCCTTGCTTTTGTTCCTCTGTATGTAATATGTGCTTTTTTCCCTCTGGATGCTTTCAAGATTTTCTCATTATCACTGGTTTTAAGCAATTTCATTGTGATGTTTACGTAGTTTTGGGTTTTTTTTTTTCATATTTCTTGTGCTTGGGCTTTGTTGAACTTCTTGAACCAGTGGATTTTTCATTCTGATCAAATTTGAAAAAATTTGGCCAGTATTTCTTCAAATATATTTTCTTTCTCATCCCCACTTTTTGGACTCTAATTACACTCTAATTATATTAGGTCGCTTGAAGTTGTCTCACAGCTCACTGATGCTGTTATTTACTTTTCTTTCAGTTTTTTTTTTTTCCCCTCTGTGTGCTTCATTTTGGATAATTTCTATTGTGGTGTCTTCAAATTTGCTAATCTTTTCTTCTGCAGCATCTAGTCTGCCATAACTCCCATCTAGTGTATTTTTTTTTTACCTCAGATATTGTATTTTCCATCTCTAAAAGTTTGAGTTGGGTCGTTTAAAATGTCTTCCATGTCTTTACTTTTCATGTTCACTCTTTCCTCTAAATTCTTGAACATATGGGATATAGTTTTAGTGTTCTTGTCTACTAATTCCATCATAAGTGTCATTTGGGGTTCTGTTTTTTTTTTTGATTGATTTTTCTCCTCATTTTCTCCTCATATAGGTTGTATTTTTCCTTCTTCTTACATGCCTTGTAATTTTTTTTTTTTTTTTATGGCTGTGTTAGGTCTTCGTTTCTGTGCGAGGGCTTTCTCTAGTTGCGGCAAGTGGGGCCACTCTTCATCGCGGTGCGCGGGCCTCGCATTATCGCGGCCTCTCTTGTTGTGGAGCACAGGCTCCAGACGCGCAGGCTCAGCAATTGTGGCTCACAGGCCCAGTTGCTCCGCGGCATGTGGGATCTTCCCAGACCAGGGCTCGAACCCGTGTCCCCTGCATTGGCAGGCAGATTCTCAACCACTGCGCCACCAGGGAAGCCCATGCCTTGTAATTTTTGATTGGATGTCAGACATTGTGAATATTTCCTTGTTCAGTGCTAGATATTTTTGTGTTTCTTCATAGAAATTATAATTATTCTATAAATTATATCCTATAATTCTAAAATTATACTCTATAATTATACTCTTGAGCTTTGTTCTAGGATGCAGTTACATTACTTGGAAATAGTTTAGTCCTTTTGAGGCTTCCTTTTTTGTGGGGGCTATTTTAAATTGTGGTGAAATACACATAACATAAAATTTACCATCTTAGTAACAGTTCAGTAGCATGACATACATTCACATTGTTGTGCTACCAATCTCTGTGTGCCACAACTACTAAGCCTGAGCTCTAGAGCCTGTGAGCCACAACTACTGAAGCCCGAGTACCACAATTACTGAAGCCCACAAACCTAGAGCCTATGCTCCTCAATGAGAGAAGCCACTGCCAGGAGAAGCCTGTGCACCACAATGAAGAGTAGCCCCTGCTCACCGCAACTAGAGAAAGCCCATGCACAGCAATGAAGACCCAACGCAGCCAAAAATAAATAAATAAATTTATTTTAAAAAAATCATAGTAGTAGTTATATGAGTGATCTGCAGTGAAATGTATTATTATGAAAACACTGTGATAATCTGGGGGAGTAAGAAGCATGTCCTGGGACTCTTGATCAGTGTCAGAGTAAAGGTACATGTGGGAGAGGAATGAATGGTAGCGAGAGGGCTTTGGAGAAGTGAAGTCATCCTTTGATAAGATGAATCCTTTTTTTAAATGTTTTGCTCCTTGCTCCCCCAGGGCAATGATTGAAAAGAAGAGGTGAAGCAGATGGCTGAGAGGCAGCTCTGTGGTGTGAGGGTGGAACAGGACACCCACTGGATGGAGAGGGGAGGCTCAGGTCCTCACCCTGGCTCTGACATCCACTTGCTGGGTAATACTGAGCCCATCTTTAAACCTCACTAAGTCCTATTTTTTAAGTAGGAAGGCCTTTCTTCACAGAAAATCTTATGCAGAAGCTCAGTATATGAAACAAAGGTGAAAGCAAGGTTCTCGGACAGGGGCTGGAGGCTGGGCTCTGGCTCCCCTCACTCACCATACCACCTCTAGAGCCCCGTGGGTTCCCAAGAGCCCCATGGGCTCCCCCTCACACACACTAGACTGGTCCTCTCTGAAGGGCCTTCCAAGTTTAGAGTTAGATCTGTGGGCTCCAGTCCCAAGCACTGCCCTGAGACAGTGGGCTGTGTCTTTCTGGTCCCCAGTTTGCTTAACTGTAAAGTAGGGCTGGAAGAATCTCTAAAATCCCTTCCAGCTCCAACACTGTCTCTTAATAGGATTCTGATGGCTAATAAATTAATAAAATACCATTGCATTGAAGCAGACTATTAAGGGAAAAGGATATTAGCCAAGTAGGCAGTGTTTTCCAAGGCCAATAAATGTTTCACCACTTTACTCAGGATTAGATTTTTTTTTCCAGATTGAAATAAAATCAGTAGAATTTGGAAGGTCTGTGAGCCTTAACCTGCATTTCAGTATCCCACTGGGTAAAACAAGGGCATCAATTCAACCCATTTTGGTGCATGTTTTTTAGTAAAGGGTATCCTGTAGTAGGAAGTCACTTGAAAATACTGCAAAGGTGATTTAAAATGCCCAGAAATAATTGACTATGGTTGTATAAGATAACATCCTTGTTCTTAGGAAATAAACATGGAAGTATTTAATGGTAAAGGCACCCAACGTCTCCAGCTTACCCTTGAATCGTTTTTAAAAATACATATTTATACATATATATTATGGGGGAGATGAGGGAGGGAGGTAAAATGTAAACATATGATTAATATGGGTAAAGGGTACACAGGAGTTCCTTGTATTACTTTTGTAACTTTTCTATAAATTTGAAATTATATCAAAATAGTTATAAAAACAAAAAAATGCTCAGAAAAATACCTAAAGTGCATTTGTTTATTTCCCTCCTGTACTCTTCCTGTAAACTTTTTGTCATATCCAAATATAAAAGAGAATATCTGTGGCATTTTTCTCCACATCATTTTCTCTTGAGTATCCCCTTTCTCCTCCCTAATTCTGTTTGTCTTTAGTGCCTGAAAGAACTAAAGGTTGAAGAGGTGTGGCTGAGAGTCTGCTTAACCAATGTTCAAAGCTCTTCAGCTGCTCTTACTGTACTTCCAGAGTATAGTAAGAAAACTATTGAATTTCTAGAGATCTCCCTCATCCAAAGTGATCATAGGGCAGGAGGAAGAGCCTCGCATGGGACCCTGCCTGTGGAAGGGAAAGGAGGACAGTGGAATGGAGCACAAATGAGCTCAGGGAGGTAATGGGGGCAGGGAGGGGCATCATGCAGGACCAGCACGTACACTGAGTGAGATGGGAGCCATAGGAGGGTTCTGAACAGAGAAGAGGCATGATCAGAGCTACATGTTAACAGGACCACTCTGGATGCTGTGTTGAGAATGGACTAGGGGGCAAGGGCAGCAGCTGGGAGACTCTGCAGGAGGAGACTCATTCAGGGTAACTTGCACCAGGGTGGTAACAGTAAAGCTGTTTGCTATATTATCCCACTCACTTTTCTATATGATGGAAATAGTCATAGTTTTAAAAGATGACTAAAAAAGAAGCTTGATTTTTGAAGGCATATTTAGTCCAATTGCATTCCTTCATGGAGGACCACATTGAAATGGCCTTGGGGAGACCAGAACCTTCTGTATTTTCAAAGCCTTCCAGAGAAAAGTCTATATTCCTCTGCTTATGAGTGAACTCCATTCGGTCCTTCTGTTCTTGACTTAGACATCACTACTTTTTAATTTTTTTAATTTATTTTTTATTGAGTTAACATTGGTTTATAACATTATATGTTTCATGTGTTACAACTACATTACAGAGTGCTTACCACCAAAAGTTTAGTTTCCATCCGTCACCATACAGTAAATCACCCTCACCCTCAACCCCTGCCCCTCTGGTAACCACTACTCTGTTCCCTGTATCTACCAAGACACCACTTCTTACGAGAAGTTTTCCTAACACCAGCCCTCTTCATCCACCTCCATGTCCCCATTAGGTGGGGTGCTCCCACCCTGGGCTCCACCCTGTATGTCCCACTCATAACACTTACACTGCCTGACACATTGTTAGAGGTTCTATGCTCCATGAGGACAGAGACTGTGTCTCTTTTATTCACTGGGTCTCATGGTGCCTGGTATCTAAAGGTGCTCAGGAAATATCTGTGTTATGAATGGATGACTGTAACACATTCCAAAGATGAATAAATGAAGTAGCCAGTTTCAATGAGTGTCATAGGTTTGCCTGAAAAGGATATGATAGGATAACATTTCGGGTCTCAAAGCCTCGTAATATACGGTATGGAGAGTGCTGGTATTTTCCATTCCTGATGGGTGGGCCCTGGCCAGCGCCCCAGGACACAGGACTTCACACTCCCCCCATGCCAGCTTCAGAGAGACAGTAGAGGCTTTCTGATCTGCTCCCTGCTCCTGCACTCTGCAATGCTGTGTGTTCTCCCTGCTTGGGTCCTCAGTGCCAGGAACTGGCCTTCAGGCCCCTAAAGAATACATATAATCCTTTATTCATTGCAACAAGGATGGCATTGTCTACACTGCACCTCCCCGCTTCCCCATTTCTTCTCTCTCTGCCTCTCTCTCTTGTGCATCTCCTCCCAGGTCATCCTGCCCCTCTTTCTCTGCTGGATGCAAGGACAGGCTCCACGTGGCTCGCATTAGTCATTTCCCTGCTCCAAAACAGCACGGGCACTCAGGTCCTTCTGCAAGTGGGAGACAGGATGGGATTGGGTTGGTTTGGGTTGAGCGCCAATTAAGTTGAATACCTTGACCTTGCTTTGCTCGGAGGCTTGGAAGCTCCAGCACCACACATATTACCAAGAATAAAAATATCCGTGTGTGTGTGAGGGAATATTATCCAGCCATGAGAAAGAAGGAAATCCTGCTGTTTGGGACAACTTGGATGAACACTTAGGGCATTGTGCTAAGTGAAGTAGGGCAGAGAAAAACAAACACTGGATGATCTCATGTACATGTGGAAGCTAAAAAGGTCAAACTCAGAGAAACATAGAGTAGAGTGTCGGTTACCAGGGGTTGGGGTAGATGGGAAGATGTTGGTCAAAGTGTACAAACTTCCAGTTATAAGATTAACAAGTTCTGGGGAATCTAATGTAAACTTGAAAGTTGTAAAGAGAGTAGATCTTTTTTTTTTAAACATCTTTATTGGAGTATAATTGCTTTAGAATATTGTGTTAGTTTCTGCTGTACGACAAAGTGAATCAGCTATACATATACATATATCCCCATATCCCCTCCCTCTTGCGTCTTCCTCCCACCCTCCCTATCCCACTCCTCTAGGTGGTCACAAAGCACCGAGCTGATCTCCCTGTGCTATGCAGCTGCTTCCCACTAGCTATCTATTTTACATTTGGTAGTGTATATATGTCCATGCCACTCTATCACTTTCTCCCAGCTTACCCTTCCCCCTCCCTGTGTCCTCAAGTCCATTTTCTACATCTGAATCTTTATTCCTGTCTTGCCCCTAGGTTCTTCAGAACTTTTTTTTTTTCTTAGATTCCATATATATGTGTTACAATACGGTATTGGTTTTTCTCTTTCTAACTTACTTCACTCTGTATGACAGTCTCTAGGTCCATCCACCTCACTACAAATAACTCAATTTTGTTTCCTTTTATGGCGGGGTAATATTCCATTGTGTATATGTGCCACATCTTCTTTATCCATTCATCTGTCAATGGACACTTAGGTTGCTTCCATGTCCTGGCTATTGTAAATAGTGCTGCAATGAACATTGTGGTACATGACTCTTTTTGAATTATGTTTTCTCAGGGTATATGCCCAGTAGTGGGATTCCTGGGTCATATGGTAGTTCTATTTTTATTTTTTTAAGGAACCTCCATAGTAGCTGTATCAATTTACATTCCCACCAACAGTGCAAGAGTGTTCCCTTTTCTCCACACCCTCTCCAGCATTTATTGTTTGTAGATTTTTTGATCATGGCCATTCTGACTCGTGTGAGGTGATACCTCATTGTAGTTTTGATTTGCATTTCTCTAATGATTAGTGATGTTGAGCATCCTTTCATGTGTTTGTTGGCAATCTGTATATCCTCTTTGGAGAAATGTCAATTTAGGTCTTCTGCCCATTTTTGTTTTTTTGGTTTTTAAAAATTTATTTATTTACTTTGGCTGCATTGGTTCTTCATTGCAGTGCATGGGTTTCTCACTGCCGTGGTTTCACTTGTTGTGGAGCATGGGCTCTGGGCCCACAGGCTTCAGTAGTTGTGGCTCACGGGCTCTAGAGCATAGGCTTAGTAGTTGTGCTGCACGACTTTAGTTGCTCCACAGCATGTGGAATCTTCCCGGACCAGGGCTCGAACCCGTGTTCCCTGCATTGGCAGGTGGATTCTTAACCACTGTGCCACCAGGGAAGTCCCTTCTGCCCGTTTTTGGATTAGGTTGTTTGTTTTTTTGATATTGAGCTGCATGACCTGCTTGTACATTTTGGAGATTAAGCCTTTGTCAGTTACTTCGTTTGCAAATATTTTCTCCCATTCTTAGGGCTGTCTTTTTGTCTTGTTTATGGTTTCCTTTGCTGTGCAAAAGCTTTTAAGTTTCATTAGGTCCCATTTCTTTATTTTTGTTTTTATTTCCATTTCTCTACGAGGTGGGTCAAAAAGGATTTGCTGTGATTTATGTCATAGTGTTCTGCCTATGTTTTCCTCTAAGAGTTTTATAGTGTCTGGCCTTATATTTAGGTCTTTAATCCATTTTTAGTTTACTTTTGTGTATGGTGTGAGGGAGTGTTCTAATTTCATTCTGTTCTAATTTCATTCTTTTACATGTAGCTGTCCACTTTTTCCAGCACCACTTATTGAAGAGGCTGTCTTTTCTCCATTGTTTATTCTTCCCTCCTTTACCAAAAGTAAGGTGACCATATGTGTGTGGGTTTATCGTTGGGCTTTCTATCCTGTTCCATTGATCTATGTTTCTATTTTTGTGCCAGTACCATACTGTCTTGATTACTGTAGCTTTGTAGTATAGTCTGAAGTCAGGGAGCCTGATCCCTCCAGCTCCGTTTCTCTTTCTCAATATTGCTTTGCCTATTCGGGGTCTTTTGTGTTTCAATACAAACTGTGAAATTTTTTGTTCTAGTTCTGTGAAAAATGCCATTGGTAGTTTGATAGGGATTGCACTGAATCTGTAGATTGCTTTGGGTAGTATACTCACTTTCACAATATTGATTCTTCCAATCCAAGAACACGGTATATCTCTCCACCTGTTTGTATCACCTTTAATTTATTTCATCAGTGTCTTATAGTTTTCCGCATACAGGTCTTTTGTCTCCTTAGGCAGGTGTATTCCTAGGTATTTTATTCTTTTTGTTGCAATGGTAAATGGGAGTGTTTCCTTAAATTGTCTTTCAGATTTTTCATCATTCGTGTATAGGAATGCCAGAGATTTCTGTGCATTAATTTTGCATCCTGTTACTCTACCAAATTAATTGACTAGCTCTAGTAGTTTTCTGGTAGCGTCTTTAGGATTCTCTATGTATAGTATCATATCATCTGCAAACAGTGACAGTTTTACTTCTTTTCTGATTTGGATTCCTTTTATTTCTTTTTCATCTCTGATTGCTGTGGCTAAAACTTCCAAAACTATGTTGAATAATAGTGGTGAGAGTGGGCAACCTTGTCTTGTTCCTGATGTTAGTGGAAATGGTTTCAGTTTTTCACCATTGAGAGTGATGTTGGCTGTGGGTTTGTCATATATGGCCTTTATTATGTTGAGGTAAGTTCCCTCCATGCCTACTTTCTGGAGAGTTTTTATCATAAATGGCTGTTGAATTTTGTTGTAAGCTTTTTCTGCATCTATTGAGACTATCATATGGTTTTTATCCTTCAACTTAATATGGTGTATCACATTGATTGATTTGCATATATTGAAGAATCCTTGCTTTCCTGGATAAACCCCACTTGATCATGGTGTATAATCCTTTTAATGTGCTGTTGGATTCTGTTTGCTAGTATTTTGTTGAGGATTTTTGCATCTATGTTCGTCAGTGATATTGGCCTGTAGTTTTCTTTTTTTGTAACATCTTTGTCTGGTTTTGATATCTGGGTGATGGTGGCCTCATAGAATGAATTTGGGAGTGTTCCTCCCTCTGCTATATTTTGGAAGAATTTGAGAAGGATCAGTGTTAGCTCTTCTCTAAATGTTTGATAGAATTCTTCTGTGAAGCCATCTGGTCCTGGGCTTTTGTTTGTTGGAAGATTTTTAATCACAGCTTCAATTTCACTGCTTGTGATTGGTCTATTTATATCTTCTATTTCTTCCTGGTTCAGTCTCGGAAGGTTGTGCTTTTCTAAGAATTTGTCCATTTCTTCCAGGTTGCCCATTTTATTGGCATATAGTTGCTTGTAGTAATCGCTCATGATCCTTTGTATTTCTGCAGTGTCAGTTATTACTTCTCCTTTTTCACTTCTCATTCTGTTGATTTGAGTCTTCTTCCTTTTTTTCTTGATGAGTCTGGTTAATGGTTTATCAATTTTGTTTATCTTCTCAAAGAACCAGCTTTTAGTTTTATTGATCTTTGCTATCGTTTCCTTCATTTCTTTTTCATTTATTTCTGATCTGATCTTTATGATTTCTTTCCTTCTGCTAACTTTGGTGTTTTTTTGTGCTTTTTTGTCTAACTGCTTTAGGTGTAAGGCTAGGTTGTTTATTTGAGATTTCTCTTGTTTCCTGAGGTAGGACTGTATTGCTATAAACTTCCCTCTTAGAACTGCTTTTGCTGCATCCCATAGGTTTTGGGCTGTCGTGTTTTCATTGTCATTTGCTTCTAGGTATTTTTTTAATTCTTCTTTGATTTCTTCTGTGATCTCTTGGTTATTCAGTAGCATATTGTTTTGCCTCCATGTGTGTGTATTTTTTTCAGTTTTTGTCCTGTAATTGATATCTAGTCTCATAGCATTGTGTTCAGAAAAGATACTTGATACGATTTCAATTTTTTTAAGTTTACCAAGGCTTGATCTGTGACCCAAGATATGATCTATCCTGGAGAATATTCCATGAGCACTTGAGAAAAAAGTGTATTCTGTTGTTTTTGGATGGAATGTCCTATAAATATCAATTAAGTTCATCTTGTTTAATGTATCATTTAAAGCTTGTGTTTCTTTATTTTCATTTTGGATGATCTGTACATTGGTGAAAGTGGGGTGTTAAAATCCCCTACTATTATTGTGTTACTGTTGATTTCCCCTTTTATGGGTGTTTGTTAGCATTTGCCTTGTTGGATGTTGGATGCATAACTATTTACAATTGTTATATCTTCTTGGATTGATCCCTTGACCATTATGTAGTGTCCTTCTCTGTCTCTTGTAATAGTCTTTATTTTAAAGTGTATTTTGTCTTTTATGATAATTGCTACTCCATCTTTCTTTTGATTTCCATTTACATGGAATATCTTTTTCCATCCCCTCACTTTCAGTCTGTATGTGTCCCTAGGTCTGAAGTGGATCTCTTGTAGATAGCATATATACAGGTCTGTTTTTCTATCCATTCAGCCAGCCTGTGTCTTTTGGTTGGAGCATTTAATCCATTTACCTTTAAGGTAATTATCAATATGTATGTTCCTATTACCATTTTCCTAATTGTTTTGGGTTTGTTTTTGGAGATCTTTTCCTTCTTTTGTGTTCCCTGCCTAGAGAAGTTCCTTTAGCATTTGTTGTAAAGCTGGTTTGGTGGTGCTGAATTCTCTTAGCTTTTGCTTGTCTATAAAGGTTTTGATTTCTCTGTCAAATCTGAATGAGATCCTTGCTGGGTAGAGTAATCTTGGTTGTAGTTTTTTCCCTTTCATCACTTTAAATATGTCCTGCCACTCCCTTCTGGCTTGCAGAGTTTCTGCTGAAAGATCAGCTGTTAACCTTATGGGGATTCCCTTGTTGGTTTTCCCTTGTTGCTTTTAATATTTTTTCTTTGTATTTAAATTTTGATAGTTTGATTAATATGTGTCTTGGCATGTTTCCCTTTGGATTTATCCTGTATGGGACTCTCTAGGCTTCCTGGACGTGATGGACTATTTCCTTTCCCATATGAGGGAAGTTTTCAACTATAATCTCTTCAAATATTTTCTCAGTCCCTTTCTTTTTCTCTTCTTCTTCTGGGACCCCTATAATTTGAATGTTGTTGTGTTTAATGTTGTTCCAGAGGTGTCTCAGATTGCCCTCAATTCTTTTCATTCTTTTTTCTTTATTCTGCTCTATGGTAGTTATTTCCACTATTTTATCTTCCAGGTCACTTATCCGTTCTTCTGCCTCAGTTATTCTGCTATTGATTCCTTCTAGAGAATTTTAAATTTCATTTATTGTGTTTTCATTGTTTGTTTGCTCTTTAGTTCTTCTAGGTCCTGGTTAAACATTTCTTGCATTTTCTCCATTCTATTTCCAAGATTTTGGATCATCTTTACTATCATTACTCTGAATTCTTTTTCAGGTAGACTGCCTATTTCCTCTTCATTTGTTTGATCTGGTCGGTTTTTACCTTGATCCTTCATCTGTTGTGTATTTCTCTGCTTCTCATTTTGCTTAACTTACTGTGTTTAGGGTCTCCTTTTCGCAGGCTGCAGGTTCATAGTTCCCATTGTTTTTGCCCCCAGTGGGTAAGGTTGGTTCTGTGTGTTGTGTAGGCTTCCTGGTGGAGGGGACTGGTGCCTGTGTTCTGGTGGATGAGGCTGGATCTTGTATTTCTGGTGGGCAGGACCATGTCCAGTGGTGTGTTTTGGGGTGTCTGTGAACTTAGTATGATTTTAGGCAGCCTCTCTGCTAATGGCTGGGGTTGTGTTCCTGTCTTGCTAGTTGTTTGGCATAGGGTGTCCAGCACTGGAGCTTGCTGGTCGTTGAGTGGAGCTGGGTCTTAGCATTGAGACAGAGATCTCTGGGAGAGCTCTCACCGATTGATATTACATGGGGCCAGGAGGTCTCTGGTGGTCCAATGTCCTGAACTCAGCTCTCCCACCTGAAAGGCTCAGGCCTGCCACCCGGCCAGAGCACCAAGACCCTGTGAGCCACACGGCTTCAAGCATAAGCAAGGCAAGGGAGATCCTGGGCGAGGGGTCCCACCAGGTCATGTAGAGTCCTGGACTCTCTGATGTTCTTAATAGATTTTTTGATTCTTATGAACTTTCCCTCTCCCTGGGATGTGTTGATAGACAAGAACTCAGTGTTTGGGCTTGCTTCAGAGGAAGTGATACCGCATAGTCTTCTCCACAATGAAGCATTTGTTGTAGACTTTGAAGTACATCTTTTATCTTTGTAAAAGATTCAGGTTCAGCTATTTTGCATTACAGTTGGCCCTTCCATTAATTGCTCGTTTCTCGTTAAATTCTGGGTGGCAAACTCAGGCTTCTAAAAATGCATCAAGCATCCACTGCATAGAAGTCTGATTTTCTCCTGTTGTAATTCACTCAGGAGAGTTTCTAGAGGTCCAGTGGTGTGGGCATGTCAAGCTCTCCTTTTATAGCCATGAATAAGTTGCTGTATCTGGCCCTTCCTTTCCAGTCCTTGCAGATTGGCTCTATTAGGTCACTCTTCTGGCGCTCAGCAAGGCTGCTCACCGCTCCAGTCGGCAGCTCAATGCCCCAAGAAAGTAGATCTTAAATGTCATCACCACAAAAAAGAAATGGTAAATATGTGACAGGATGGAAGTGTCAGCTAAAGCTATGGCAGTGATCATTTTGCAAGATATAGATGGATCAAATCAACACATTATACACCTTAAACTTATACAATTCATGTGTGTGTCAACTATATCTCAGTAAAGTTGGCGGGGTGGGGTGGGGGGCGGTGGTGGACGGAAAGCCATGTGTCCAAAGCAGAGTTTCTCGACCTTGGTTGAGAAATGCTAATTCACATTTTGGACTTGATAATTATTTGATGTGGGAGTTGTTCTCTAATTGTAGGATATTCAGTAGTACTGTGGTTTCTAGCCAATAGATACTAGTAGCAACCTCCGCTCCAGCTGTGACATCCGAAAATGTCTCCAGACGTTGCCAAATGCCCCTTGCCAGGGAGGGGTCAACCCTCGTTGAGAACCACTGGTCTAAAGCCTTAAAAATGCATATAGAAATGTATTCTATGGAGGGGGGAGGGATAAATTAGGAGTATGGGATGAACAGATACACACCACTCTACATAAAATAAACAACAAGGATTTACTGTACAGCACAGGGAACTATAGTCAATAACTTGTAATAACCTATAATAGAAAGAATCTGAAAATATATATATATATATATATATATATATATATATATATATATAAAATGGAATCACTTTGCTGTACACCTGAAACTAACACAATACTGTAAATCAACTATACTTCAATTTTAAAAATAAATAAATAATTTAAAAAAGAAACATATCCTATGGAAAGCATCTAGAAACGTCTTTTGAGGAAACAAGGTTGTGCATGAAGATGAAGCTACTAGGAGGGAGTGCTGTCAATAAGAGCAACAAAAGCAAGAAAAGAACCACCTAAATTTCCAACAATCGGGGGTCAAGTTCATCCAAACTTTGCAAAACTCCACTGCCACTAAAAAAAAAACAAAAAATAAAACCCAAGATCCACATCTGTAGGCATGAAATACGTTTCTGATGTGTCAACGAGTGACAAAAGCTAATAACAGAACAGGATTGTAGTATAACTGCAGAGAGTAAGACTACAGTCATGCACAGAGAAAAAAGTCTAGAAGGACACAGCCCAAAATGTTAACAACAGGCATCTCTAAAATGGGGAGTTACAAGTAGTTTTTTCTTTTGCATGCTTGTATTTTCTAGGCTGTCTACGATGAATAAGTATTTATGAGATGTAAAATAAAAGTCTTCAGAAAGAAAGAGAGCAGCCTCAGGTCTCGCCCCACGCCCCAATTCTTTGTTTCTCCTATTCGGTGAAAGGACCATGCTGCCTGAGGAAAGCTGTTAACCAGACACAAAGTCTTCCTGTTCTGCGTCTCTCCAACTCTGTTCACTTCTCCACCCACCCTGTCCTCCAAGGATGCCAATTAAAAGTGGGGCTATCAGCTTGGAGAAAAGTGGAATTGCCCATTCAGCCACCAGCAAAGCTTCAGAGGTGCCCCAACTACCCCTGGCCGGGCCCTGGCTGCCCTGGGCTCTCCACGGTCGGCTCTCTGCCACAGCGGGTATTGCCTCTGGCACGTTCCAAACTCTCTAGGCCAAGGAGTTCAGACTCTGGGCTCCCCCCTTCCTCCCACATCCTCACCGCTAATATGCGCCCCGGGCTCGGCCAGGGCTGGGTGGGCTGCAGAGACGACACGCCAGCCGTTGCTCCTGCTTCTCGCCAGCAGTGCCAGTGAACCAACTGCTGGGAAAGAGGCGGCAAGCACTGGTCGGGACGCGTCTGCGCCATCCCCCAGTTCACTGGGCCACAACTGTCTCTTTCTTCCCACGCAGCTTCCCTCCCCTGTCCACCCCAAGTCTCCCTCGGGTGTCTTGTTCAGGCTGGGAGGGCTGGACCCTGGGCAGGCTGGGGCTGCGGAAGCTCAGGCCACCGGCTCAGCGGCTCCCGGGTCCTACAGAGGAAAGCACCTCCACAGGTGTAGGTGTGGGTGTGCATGTGTTGAGGGCAGATAAAGGGAAACCCAAGTTTCTCTTCCTCTCCCCTCTTGCTTCCTGCCCCTGGAATGTGGGCTCCCCCTAGACGGAGCAAAGTACCTGTCAAGCAGCATCAAATATCCAGTACAATGAAGACAAGTTCTATGACATGAAAGCAAGTCCTCGGGGCCAAGGCCCATGGTCCTGCTAACTCCCTGGGAAAGAGGCCTCGAACATCACTCGTGATATCAGAGAGAGCCAAGGACACACACAGGGAACGTTGCCCTGGGCAGTGGCCACTTCATGCTTCATGGTGTGTGACCAGTGTGAGAACACAAGGCCGTAGGAGGGCCCCATGCTTGGCTAAATACTCTGCCACCACCATCTTGGAATTCTTGATAATTATTGAACAAGGGCCCTGTATTTTCATTTTACACCCAGCCCTGTAAATTATGTAGCTGGTCCTGCTTCTGGGAAAGTTTCTTGGTCACCTTCTCCCTACCTTCCCTGTCCCCAGTCTCAGGACTTTGTGCAGGGCCAGGGCTGCACACAGTCACTATAAGAGATGCTTTTCCGACCACCGTTTGGAACCAAAACAAAACCAACAAAAGCCCCAGATCCATGCAATTAGCCAATATCTCCTCACCAAGACAAAGCCCCTCTGCCCGGAAAGATGCTGCTACTGGCTTGAGACTCCTTTTCCCCCTGAACATCCTACCCTCCAAGGTCTTGCTGCCATTTTGATGTGACACAGGTCAAATGACCAGGGGCTTTTTTCCCCTCTGCATTTTCCTGCCTAGATTTGCACCTGTTTCTGTGGCTAATGTTACTGTTGGGTTTCTGTTTTCCCATCTCTGTCCTCTCATCCCTGCTCACACACTGCACACACAATCATAAATTATATTCCAGGCAGGCCAGGAATCTCTCCTCACACACATCCCTAATAAAATGTTTATCTGATGGTTTCAAGACCCTAAGCTGCCTCCAGCCAATTTTTGCTAACATATGTCACCCCTGGGACTAGCCAGAGGTGGGCAGTCAAACGTTAGCATCAACACATCCTTTAGAAGGTCCCTAAGAGGGCTACATGCTCCAGGGCTGTTCCTGGAAAGTAGGTCACAACCTGTGGGATGGCCAGACATTCCCCCCAGTCCCAGGAAGGGGAGGATGAGGTCAGAGAACTTGCAATGTCGTGACCCTTCAATATGCCTCTCACAAGGACAAGCTCTCCTCAAAGGAAGGTTATACATAACTGAGTGTTTCTGTCCAGGTGGTACTTATAATAACCAAAGGAATTAATGCAGATTAGTTTTCTTTGGTGTCTGGGTGTGGTAGGCATAATGATGTCCCAAAGATGTCCACGTCCTAGTCCCTGGTACCTGTGAATATGTTACATTACATGGCAAAGGGGAAGTAAGGTTACAGATGGAATTAAGGTTGCTAATCAGCTGACTTCAAAGATGAGATAATCCCGAATTGTCCAAGTGGGACCAACGTAACCACAAAGGTCCTTAAAAGTGGAAGAGAATCAGAAGAGGAGGTCAGAGTGATGATATGTGAGAAGGACTTGACCCTCTAGGTCTAAGATAGAGCCTGGCTTTGAAGACAGAACAAGGGGCCATGAGCCAAGAAATGCAGGCAGCCTCCAGAAGCTGGAAAAGGCAAGGGAACAGATTCTCCCCTAGAGCCTCCAGAAAGGAATGTCGCCCTGTTGACACCTTGATTTTAACCCAGTGAGAACTGTGTCGGACTTCTAACCTATGGAACTGTAAGTTTATAAATTTGTTTTGCTGTAAGTCACTAACTTTGTGATAATTTCTTACAGCAGCAAGAGGAAAATCATGCACTACCTCCTTAGATTCTTCTCACCGGGGTGTGTTTAACAAGCAGAGCTAAGCGGAGGCAGGGAAAGGCCCTTGGAGGAAACATCACTGCTTCCCTCGTGATGAGAAGACCTGGCAAAATTATGAAGTAAGCAAAGTGATGAAAAACACCCTTTGTTTTTTGTCCTTGGGTTGTGCCACAATCCAACGGGATCCCTCATTTGGGGGACTCCAGGTAGACCTACCCCATAAAGGCCTATTGAATCCAGGAGCTCCCAGGTTTTCCCTTCAGCCTACCAAGGGTTAATTATCCTAGCTATTAACTAAAGCATGAAAGTGATCATATTGACTATAGATACACGACAGGATAATGGAAGAGAGTATATAAATGAACACTCATGTACTGTTTATCCTTTTGGGAAATGCTGACATGCTTAATGAGCCTCACTCCAACCCAGCAGCACTTAACCTTTTTAAAGTCACAGGCTCTGCTAAGAATCCAATGGAAGAAAAACGCCAACACACACAAAACCTATTTCGGGGGCTCATGAAACCACTGAGGCATCCAGCCTCAGCCCAGAACCCCTGCTCCAATTGCTAGGACAGCTAAGGAAGGTAATTTGAAGGCTGTTTAAGGCCTGTGTCCCTAAAATCACTTCTCCCTGTTGGCTAATTCCTGCCTGTACACAAAGCTGATCGTGGGGCCAACCTACAAAACGCCAGAACTATTAACAAGTACCTCTTTCCCACTGGTTGAAGAGACCTTACGGGTAACAGACCAGAACCCAGTGATGGAAACAAAATGTTCAAAGAATGGAGACAAGAAGCTATGAGAGATAACCTGGGCGGGGGGTGGTGGCGGACAGATTTTGACACGGCAACAGCATATCTTGTGGGCAGAGAGGCACAAAATCCCCATTCCCTGTTAAATAGGATCTGACTACCACCAGACTGAGGTGGATGAGCCCGGGCCAAGGGGGAGACTGACACCCACATCCCCAACACGGCCACCTGGGTACATCCCTGGGCAATGCTATCCGATCCATCCCCACTCCAGAGCCACCCATGAGCCCGGTGCCCAAACCACTGCTGTGTAAGTCGGTGCCTCTCAAGGCAGTGTCACCTGAGGGTGCCCAGCAGGGCTCAGGCATCAGAAGGACATTCCCGCAAGCCCTGACTGCCCCTTACCAGCTCTGGATCTTGGGCAAATGAGTCCGCCCTGCATTCTGCCTCCTCAGATGCAAAATGCAGACGATACCAGGACAAGTCCACAGTCGCTCATCAAAACCCAAGGGTCAGATGTGCTTCAAGGTTCAGAATTGTTCAGATTTGATAAAGGTAATAGAGTGCCTATGCATTATGGTAATACCCATGGTGGGTCTGTCATCAAACACATCAATACGAACATTCAGACTAAAAAGGATAAACAGTTTAGGTCAGATTTTGCCACCAAATGCATTCATTGGGTTAAGCTTCCCCTCTACTTAGTTATGAAATAATTTTGTTTGCAAAGTTTTGCTGTTGTTCAGAACAGCCGTGAAGACATTAAGGCCCTATAGGATTATTGTTGTGTGGATTAAAACAGTTACAACACCCACCTCCTCTAGCCATCCCTGCACCTCAGGCCCACTTCGGTCCTGGCATTCATCACACTGAGTTACAATTCTCCTAGGTCTGTCTCCTCTTCTAGATCGTGAGCATCTTGTGGGCAGGAATGATAGCTTGCTCACCTGTGTATTCCCAGCATCTGGCCCATGCTGGGCACATGTCCATAAATGTGTGCAAAACACAAGTTAATTAGTCATCTAAATCTCTCCACCTGCCTGTCTCCAAGCAGGTGGAAAAGCGCACCCCAAAAGTGCTCCCGCACTTGCTCCTGAACCCGGGTACACATCAGAACATCAATCGGCCTATTCAGCATCATCACGACGGTGCGGGAACCTCCTTGGCACTTTCAAATACTTTTTTCATAAACCCAATTCATGTCCACTAGGAATGGCCCTGACCAGGGAGAGACTTGGGAGATGAGAACTTTTGCTAATCAGCAAAGCTGTATCTGAGTCCAGACTCTTGCCTCCAGCTTTTAGACTGAAGAAGCACCTGGCAGCCCCCGGGGGCCAAGGAGGCCCACCTGTCTGTTTGCTTCTCCGGGAGCTGCTCCCACACATCGTGCAGTCTGGGCACAGCGCCAGTGCGAGCTCTGCTTTCAGGACTTTGCATCTCTCTTTCTCTGTGAAGACTCCAAGCCTGCCTGGGTTTGGAAGGCTCTCGGCTGCCTCTTCACACTTATCTCTGAATGAGAGAAACCCAGCCCGGCTCCCCTGAGCAAGGCTGAATGAGCCCCGAGATCTAAACTGGCACGAGCTACAGCTTGAGAACCACTCGTGCTAAAATGGAAAAGGACTTGGAGAGCGCAGCGCCTTTTCAAGAGAACGGAGAGGAAGATTCAACAGCGGGAGGAAATGAAACAGCCACTTGGATTACTGTCCTAGGTGAGGGTGGTCACCTGTGTCACGTGGTCACCTTTGTCACGTGGCCACATTGACAGGATGCAGGTTAGAATTAAGCCCACTGCCGCCCATCGGATGCACAGTGAACATCTAGAGCGTCTCCCCAGTGGTTGTCATCTCTTGGTGGGTCAGAATCATTTACAAGGGTCCTTGTATCTCAGGTAGCAAAGGAGCCTGTGTCCAGGACGCCCCTAAAGTGTGCCTTGTCCCAGGCAGAGCTGCACTGTGTCCCCGCCTGCCTGGTCTAAGAAGTATCTGCTCCTCAGCAAATGAAGACGACTGGAAAGCCCCGACCCTCAGAGATGAAAGGGGCCCGAGAGAAGGGCTCCACCGACCTCCATTTTTTGAATGGACACGTTTCCTGAACGCGGTCACGTCTATACAGCGGATTTCCTGCACCAACTTGCTGTCTGGTCCTGGGAGCGATAATAATGATGCCACCGCTACTCGTACTGGGGCTGCCTTCCCGGAGGGGAAGATCGGGCAGGGGAGGCGCTGAGGCTGCGCAGTTGGCTGCCGCACCTGAGTCCCCTCCGCAGTCCTAAGAAAGGTTTCAGGGCCCTCTTCCAAGCAGGTGGAGGTTTCTGCCTAGGGCTGTTTGAAGCTTTCTCCTGAGTTTTTTTCACCTCTTCTGAACAGCCTTCCACCCCAGGGATGATCCAATCACCTACCCCCACCCCGCCCCGGGAAAACAAGCTCACTCCACCCCACAAAGCATTCCGGGTCCGGGTCCGGGTCCAATCACAGGTTCTCCTTCCGCTTTAACTCTCCTCTCTCCAGTGAAACTCCCACCCCCTCGGGATCAGCCCTGTGTAAGAAGCTGTGTGCTGAGAGAGGAGCCCCTGCAGCTATTCCCATTCCCCAAATGCTGCCTCTTATCAACCCTAAGGAATCTCGGGCTAGTGGAATTGGAGGCAATGTAACAGCCTTGCACCTGTTCTGAGACGGGGCACGTGTGTGGGGATGTGACATTAAACTGCTAGGGACACAGCATCACTCCCAGGTCACCTGCCTCCGGGTCAGAGCACCCCCAACCCACAGGGTATAAGAGCTACCCGTGGCACCTGTTAAAATGCAGAGTCCGGGTCGCTCCCAGAGGTTCTCATCCTGTAGGGCCTGGGTGGAGCTCCCGTCTGGGTAGAGCCCCCTGATCTGCACGTTGCACGAGCAACTCAGATGACCCCCAGTACACAGTCCGCAGACCAGCCTGAGAACTACTGCCTCGCTCATTACCTATGTCTGCTTCTCAGTTTCTACCCCTTCCCGCTTCTGAAAACTGACCCTCACAAATGTTTTCCGGCAAAGAGCTGGGGGAAGTTGGTAGGGGAAAGGTGGCCCCCGAGGTTTTCCATGACGACGATGTAGCCAGAATTACCCCGACTAATACTGGATACTTAAGTATATACAGATGCAATTGTCTTGAATTTGCTTCAACCTAATCCGAAAGGTGGGGGGGGGGGGAAGCTATAAAGGACATTGCTAGGATACCTGATGACATTTGGCTATCCACTGTGGATTAGGTAATATCAAGGTTGGGACTTCCCTGGTGGTCCAGTGGTTAAGGCTCTGTGCTTCCAAAGCAGCGGGGGCCAGTTCCATTCCTGGTGGGTGAATTACGATCCCATATGCTGCTGGGCATCGCAAAAAAAAAAAAAGATAATATCAAGGTTAAATTCCTGGTTTTGAACATTGTACTGTGGTTGTATTCTTATTGTTAGGAAATACATACTGAAGTATTTAGAGAGAAAAGGACACAACATCTCCGACTTATTCTCAAATGGCTCAGAAAAAATAGTAGTCACACATATGTATACATATACACATAGAGAATATGATAAAGCCAATGGGATAAGATGGAAATTGTTCAGTCTGCGTAGAGTAAATGGGAGTTCCCTGTACTGTTCTTACAACTGTTCTATGTATCTGAAATTATATATCAAAGTAAAAAGTTACCAAAAAAAAAAAAATCCCCAGGTGAGGGGTGGGGGTGGGGATAGAGACTCCATTCTCTTTACTTTTATGTATGTTTGAAATTTTCTATCATTAAAACAATTCCCTGTACCAAGCCTCAGGTATGGTTTGAGTGGCACCGACCCTGGGCTGCTGGGAGCCTAGACACCGTCCACAACATCACGGGCAATGACCTGTGAGCTAGGAGTACCGCCTGGATTAGCGGTAAGGTCCTCCACGTTCTGTCCTCCCAACTCCCAACACTTAGCGATACACCTTCACAATCTGACTTTTCCAATGTTATTTTTTTCTGATGATTAATATCAAATCTTTCGGGGGGAATCTTACATAAAGGCAATTATAAACTAGAAAATAAAAATCACCTTTTAGACACACATTGCCTCTATCACAAAAGAAGTTTTTATTAGGACAGGTGATTTACTTTCAACCCCAGAACTTAAATTGGGCCCTAATACCTTTCCTTACATGATTTAGGATATAAATTTAAGCCAGAATGACTGACTGATTTTTTCAAAGTTCTCATTCAGTTAAAATAGAAAAGGATAGAAGCTGAAGATTATATGAATCATATGATAACAAGAAAATGCATATGCAGAGATGATATTAAAAATATTTGAGTACACCATAGGGAACTATACTCAATATCTTATAATAACCTATAACGGAAAAGAATCAAAAAAGGAATATATATATATATATATATCTCCAAATTACTTTGCTGTATATGTGAAAGTAACACAATATTGTAAATCAACTATACTTCAATTAAAAAAAACCTGACAACCCACAAGGGCACCAACCAATCAAACCAATCAGAACAGATTTATTTTTAGATTTAAGCCCTGCAGCTGAGCCAGGTATTGACCCTTTAGCTCTTGGATTGTTGGCAATTCCAGGAGCACCAGGGAAGGCACAGTTATCCAATGATTTTAACCACTGGGCGAACACTGACTGACTACCAGCTCTGTGCATGAAGGAATATTAGCTCTAATAACTATGCTTTATTCCAACCCTCCTGGGAGCTCTGCCAAGTTTAGGTTCATACCCAGTCTATGCTCAGAGGGTAGCTCCAGATGGAGTCAAGACCCTGGAGTAATTCAAGCAGAGCTCAAAAATGTGAATGACTCACCCACTTGTCAGGAGCTAGGGAGCCAAACACAGTGGATTTGGGGGTGGGAGATGGGAGGGGGAGATATGTGGGCATTATTCACACTTGCTAATAAATACCTTCTTTTGCTTATAGAGACTCTAGGGCAAAACAAATGCTTTCAGGGACACTCCAGTGACTCACAGGCTGAGAATAGAGACGATCTTCATTGTAACCATCTGCAAAAGCTTCTTATGAATGTATTTATTAGAGGAGGGAACCGACACACTACTCCAGGAAAGTTACATTTGAGAAATTCATTTCTAATTTCATGCATAGAACTTTTAAAGAAGTAAGAGTATTTTCCACTTCTACTCATGCCAAGAGAACATTAAGTTGGATACACTACTTGGGGAAAATCACAGCTGTTCCTCTGAGTTATAAAAGGTAGGAGGGTAGAGACCAGGTCTCTGTTTTTTTACACAGTGCCTGGCTCAAGACCATAGGAAATTAATTGCCTGCTTGATAAATGTTTTTTGACGATGAGGTGGAGGATGCTTTGGGAGATGGCCTTGCTCATTCAGGTCACAGGCTGCATTTACAGCCATTGTCTCTTTAGGGAACCAAGCTAAAACCCATACAAGCCAAATTGCCAGGGCATGATGGTATGCATACAACAGACAGTGATACAGGAAGAAAACAAATTTAAACCTGAGTTCTAAACTCTATTCTTGTACCTCTTCATTTCCAAGTCCACTGGTATTTGATTTTTTTTTTTTTTTTCCCATTTTAAGGGCAGGGCTTCCCTGGTAGCGCAATGGTTGGGAAGCCGCCTGCCAATGCAGGAGACACGGGTTCGAGCCCTGGTCCAGGAGGATCCCACATGCCGCAGAGCAACCAAGCCCGTGCGCCACAACTACTGAGGCTCGCGCGCCTAGAGCCCGTGCTCCGCAACAAGAGAAGCCACCGAAGTGAGAAGCCCACGCACCGCAATGAAGAGTAGCCCTGGCTCGCCGCAACTAGAGAAAGCCCGCGTGCAGCAGCGAAAACACAACGCAGCCAAAAATGAATAAATAAATTTATTTTTTAAAAAAAAAGAGTACCTGCTGGGTGAGATTAAGTGGACTTTTTTTTTTAAGTGGACTTTTAAATGCCCTTTTAAGTAAAATTTGAGGCAAGAGAACAGAAATCTGACCGTGACGTCATCACTGACGTCCTGCGTCACCTGAACCATGAAGACAATGACCAGCCAAGAAAACCATTCATCAGTCTGAGGAAAGTGTGTCACCATGGAAAACCTTGGTAAAGAACACATTCTAAGTCGCTCACTGTCCATCTTTTTCTTTTTAAATCCATTCTCCCACAAGGCATTTAACACTTCCCTGTGCCCAGAGCAAACTTCCCCAGCCCCGTCTCACCCCATAAAAACCCAGAGGAGCGATAGAGAATTCTGCAAGCTCCCCACTGAGGTCAGGGTGACTCCCAGGTGGACACGGGTGCAGAGGGGCATGCAGATTCCTGGGGCACTGAGAAAGGCTTCTCTCGCCCCAGTCCTTCCCCCAAAATCACATGGAAAGTTCTCTAACAGGGGCAAAAACATCTTTAAAGTTAAGAAACAACATGAAAACTTTCCTTACAAAGAAAGGCCACACAAAGATTAAACTCATTCACTCGTCTCCTCCTGCATCCATTCCCCCAGCACAGTGTGTGTTGAGCAGAGGCCATTGCCAGGCTCTGGGGAGGCAGATGTGCCATGGGAGAGCGCAGAGCCTCATGGAAAAGGCAGACATTTACAACTCGCTGAAATGACAGCAGGACTGGAGACAAGCGGAGCGGGTAGGGAGTAGAGGGGAAGAGCGTGCTAAAATATGAAATCAGAGCCTTTCCAGGGAATGGAGGTGACACCAAAGAGGGAAGGTCATGAGAGGGAGTAAAGGCAGGCCCTGGAGCAGAGGTGTTGGCTGTCCCAGCAGCCATGCCCTCTTCTCCCTTCCCCCAGAGCCTGGGTTTTGTTTGGCTCTTAACCCCCGCCTCATGTGGCATGTGGCTCAGTGGCTAACACTGATTATCCTGAATCCCTTGCCAGTGATGGTTTAACAAGGGACTCGGGACACAATCCTGCAAGTGAGACTTGAGGAGACATCAGCTGTGAGATGACCAGGAGAGAGTTTCTCTCTGATGAGATTTCAGGAAGGGGCAGCCTCTCTCTTCTTCTGTAGGACACTGTTGTAACTCCTGGAACTCTGGCAGCCTTCTTGTAACCACAAGGAAAACTAAATTCCACAAGGCCACCATGGCAGAAATGAAACCTGCACTTTGACGTTATTACTGAGTCATCCCACAAGTGCCCTACCTTAGGATTACCTACCAGTGAAATTAGAAATTTTCCTTATCTTTTAAGCCATCCTAAGTTGAGTTTTGTGCTACTTGCAGCCAAAAGCATCCTTTGTGGAAGGTGGCCCTTTCCTGAGGCCCCCTCGCCTTTACCAGTTCATCTGGTAAATGAACTGTTAACTGTTTTACCAGTTAAACAGACAAGCTGAATTCCCAAGGGCCATGCACAGAGACTTCCTGTTATTTTTCTCCAGCTCTACTCATGAAAATAAAATTAATTTTCTAGCCCATGAATTAAACATCACTGCTGCCGGCTGAAAGATTTTAGCAACAGCCTTTTGTTGGCAAGAGAAGCAGGATCCCGACATGTTCTAAAATAAGCTACAAGGAGGCAGGAGGGGAGGAGGGGAGGCAAAGGGGAGGAGGCCATTAAACGGAAAAAGAAAGAGTTGCCAAATCCCACCCGTATGCAGCTTCTCTGACCCGTGGGCCTGTGGCCTGACTTGAGGGAGTGATTCTCTAAGTTCACTGCAGGTGGGTCACCTGGAGACCTTATCAGTGCAGGTTGTGATTCAGTTGGTCCAGGGTGGGGTCTGAGAGTCTTTCTTTTTAACAAGCTCCCAGGTGATGTTGCTGGACCACAGCCTGCAGGGACCCACAGAGCCCTCCGTAATAAGCTGCAGAAATGGGAAGCAGGACATTAAGGAGGGTAGTGAGAACCAGCTGTTTAAGCTCAGGTTCAAGGGAGGAAGTGAGGTGAGAAGAACTCCCCTACACACCTGTACCTTTGAGAAACAGAGGAAAGAGGAACACAGGAGGAGGAGAGAGCCCTGGGTCTGGTATGCCTGTGCTATTATACCCTTGGGGCATTTTAGTAATTTAGTCCTGGGACAATACTCCTGAATCTGTGAGATCAAAGGCCCAGCTGAGACATTATTTCTAGCTCTCCCTCAGCTCTGGCCAGCCTGAGGGAGGTGCCCGGCCCCACTGCACACCTGCTCCAAGGCGTCTGCCTCAGGGTCTTTCCCGAAAATCTTCAGACTCACTCATCCCGCTGCCATGTGTCTGGTCTAGAAGTTATACACCAAGAGCCGCTGGTGTGTGTGATGGGTGAGAGGAGGTGAGAGGCAGGAAGAGGCTGAAGGGCAGCCCCTCCGAAAGCCTGATCTCCTCCCAGTCTTCCTGGTCCTGTTGGATCTTCCTGCCCTGGATCTGGGCCCTGATCACCGTCAGCCTCGCTGAACCACAGGTCCTTGACTGGCTCTCCCCTCTCCCCTTGGGCGCTCTGTAGCCTGTGGCTACAGTGCCATCTCGCCCAAACCCCTTGGCCAGCCAGCCTCGGGCCTCCTGGAGGCTCAGTCCAGCCACCTCCTCCCCCGGGAAGCCTCCCCAACTCCCCCAGGCTGGCACCCGCAGCTCATGCTGCCTTGGCGGTTCTCACCTGTGCACCCGTCTGTCTCTCCAACTGGCCTTAAGTGCCGTGAAGTCGGGACGGTGTCGGTGCCTGGCAAGTAATGGGTGAGTAATAAGCATAACTGAATATGGATAAGGGAATTAAATAATGGTTCTCAGCCCCGCTGTGCATCAGAAACACCTTAATGCCTTTTTCAAAAAAGCCAGGACCTCACTCCTAGAGATTCCAGTGCAGTAGGTCCGGGGGCGAGGGGGTGCCCAGGCTTCTGAATATTTTAAAAGAGCCCCAAGTGATTCTGGTATCTTTTGACAATAGTTGAAAAGGAAAAGAATGAATGAATTAGTGGACAAGTGAATATGTGACTGCACGTGCAACTGTGAGGCTCTCTCGTGGCCGTTCACACTCAGAGTGAACAAATGGCAGACACTGATGAGGGAGGATAGCGGGTCCCTGCTGGGGTGGCCACCAACCCATTGCCAGGGAAAACAAAGTCAGAAAACCAACTGCTCTACCCCTGACCAGGGCTTTCTGACAACCAGGGGGCAGCCGGAACAAGTCCCAGCCACCAAAGGGGAGCTAAAGGAAGGGAAGGCGCGAAGGGAAGCACCGAGGGCCAAGTGCCTCACTCCCGTTCCTTTCACTCCAGCTGCGACATGCTGCTGGTTGTACCGCTCTTCCCACTGTGCAGCTGGGGACGCTGACGCTACGGGGGGTGAGCGACCTGCCCCAGGCTATAGCTGGGGGGCTGGGCCTTGAACCCAGATCCTCTGACTCTCACGTCCATACTCTTAACCCCAGGGTGGCACTTCCACAGAAGCAGGACATGTCACAGCAGAGGGATGGCGAGACTGCACACCAGAGACTACAGAATGTCAAAATAAATGCTCAACAAGAATAATGCCAACCAGAGACGATGTTGCCTTTTATAAAAATTCAGAGAAACCACCATGACTGTGTCACCCTTTTGTAAATCTCTCAGTGACTTTTCCAAGCAATTACTATGATTTTATACAATACACAAACCAGGACAAGATGAGAACTAAATGTTACAAGAGGTCAGGATAATCTATTTGGATTTAAAGGCTATGCCTTATATTTGAGCCACGAGAACTCCAAGTCCCAGACAAACAGACACGGAAGCCCTGCGGGTTCCCTGACGCCTGGCCCACGGTGGGGTTGGTAGTAACAGAGAGCACTGCATGTCGATCCTCTGGCACCAGTTTGACAATTGACCTGATTCTTAAAACAACTTTCAGCTCAGTATTACCATCCCTATTTCAGAGACCAGGAAACCGAGGCTCACACACTGGAAAGGGACCTGCCAGAAGTTGAACTAAGTGGCAATGCTGGGACTCCCGCTCTGGTTTCCACTCTGCAGAGCGACTTCACATTTCAGGATGACAGTGCAGTTGGCAGTGACCTTGACCAGTGTTAGAAAAAAACCGAGTTAATAATGTTAACCTCAACCTATATTTATACTTGTTGGGACTATTAAGCCAGCAAAAGCACACCATTCTCTGGGGTTTCGCTGCACTCCACCCAGCCTTGGGTAGGGCTCTTAGTGCTTGCCTGGTTATTAAAAATGCAAGACTTGCAACAATGGGCTGGGAATTACAAGATTTAAAAGGAAGATTCACAAAGCACGGAGCTGATCTCCGTGTGCTATGTGACCACCTAGAGGGGTGGGATGGGGAGGGTGGGAGGGAGGGAGATGCAAGAGGGAAGAGATATGGGAACATATTGTATGTGTATAACTGATTCACTTTGTTATAAAGCAGAAGCTAACACACCATTGTAAGGCAATTATACTTCAATAAAGATGTTTAAAAAAAAAAAGGAAGATTCATTTATGTTTTTCAGTTTTTTAGTAGTTTGAGCATTAAACATTTAAAAAAAAAAAAAGATGATTCAAGGAGACAGAAACGGGGAAAAAAGTCAAAACTGAGACCCTAAGACATTTAGGAGTAATGATTTGGCCCTGTTTTGACAGCAATTGTAACTGGCTCTGCTCAAAAAGCCCCAAAGAAAACACCAAAGACCAGGTGAGTTATCAGCTGAACAAAAAGATTCTTCTTTACAAAATAATGGCCTTCTGGAGGAAAACAGGAGGAAGAGAGGATGAAAGAGAAGGGAATGGGGGAGGGAGGAGGGACAGGGGGATCTGTGTTCATTTCTCTTTGGAGACTTTGAGAAAGAACCCTTGTTTCCCAAGCCAAAGCAATCTTTTCTATGCAGGAGAGGCAACGAAGCCATGTTGTGTGCCAGCTTTGTAGAATTGATTGTGCTGCAAGAGGGCCTTTTTTCCTTCTACTAAAGAAAAAAAAACAGTATCAGGACCAATAATAATAAGAGCAGCTAACAATTACTGGACATCAGCCAAGGTCCAGGCACTGTGCTAAGTAGTTTACACCTATTATCGAATTTAATTCTCACAGCCTCATGAGCAAGAAGTATTGATATACCCATTTTACAGGTGAGAAAGCTGAGGTCTGGAGATGTTCATTTGCCCAAGGCCATGCAGCTGGTAAGTAAGTAGGAGAGCAGGGATTCACATTCTCAGTTGTTTCTCTTCTGAGCTGTGCTCAGCCTAGAAAACCCGGAGGTAAAACCGAAGTCCGTGGCCACGCATTCTGGGAGCGCCTCAACAATGTTAGGGATCTGGTGGAAAAAGAAGCCCAACAAAGACATCAGGACCATCGAAGGTGTGGATTCAGGTTACCCAAGGCCTGACAGAAGACAGCTCATCTTTGGGCAACTCTCAGAATTGGACAGAATTTGACTGATGGACCAGTACCTTCCAAACCCCAGCCTCTCCTGACCCTCCCTCCTGCTAGACTGCCTCAGTCAATTCCTGCCACCGCTCAGATTCCTCACCATAGGCTGTGTTCCAGCAACCTGAAGGGCACCAGAGAATCCTGTCTCTACCTTAGCAATGGTCACATTTGCCCTGGGGCAAGATGGAAGGGAGCAGGGCATGTGAGTGTTTTGCATGCCTGATACTGTCACTGAAATTGTCATGATGTCACCAAGGCATATTTAGGGGACTCGGATGACATTTCAAGGGAAACCAGAAAAGTCCCTCATGTTTTTGGAAACCAGGGGCCAGAACGCCTGGAGACAGGGCAAAGCTGCTGGGAAGGGGCTCCAGGACTCTGACCTCGACACCACAGCTGCAGCTCCTCACTCCCCTATTCCACTCGTCTTGGGATTCAGGGCATGAACGAACTGCCCCTTTGGCCAAAAACCCTCAAAGCAGGCACTTTTGTGAGCTCAAGGCTTCAGGTGAAGATTTTTCCTCCAGCTGGAGGTCGTGTTCTGTGCTCAAAAGTCATAAACTCATCCCTCAGTACCTGCGGGCACCAAGAGCATTCCGTTCTGACAGCCTGCCCACTCAGAAAACTGCAAGGGTAAGAAGAGAAAACAACTTGCTCTGGGCCCAAGGAGAGTCATAAAAAGGTGGGGAGTGAGGCAGTGGAGGAGGTCTGGACTGAACAACTTGATGGGATCTTTCATGGATGACATTTTACTGCCACGCAAATTACTCTTCGCACAACTGAACACCTAAAACATCCTCTGCTGGGTGCTCTGCATGGATGCCTCCTGTTTCCAGGGCAACCATACCTGGGGTGGAGGGTGGCAAGCAATAATAGATGGGCTAGTTAAGCCTACTGCCTTGACAACTCAGGTCCCTGAAGTGGACGAACAGCCCACTGGTGCATGAACTCAGTCCTAACACTACACAGAGCCAGTGGGAGAGATGGTGAAAAGGGCATCCAGTGGGGAGAAATTTGAAGCTCAAGGCACCAGGGCTTTCAATGAAAATATCCCTGATCAACAGTCTCCCTATAGATTCTAGCCATCAGCACACTGATCTTAGCTGTCTCTCTCCCTCACTTCTTCCCTCACAAGCTATCCATCAGATAACATTCACTTACTTGGAATGTTTCTAAGTCACAAGTTTGAATCTTGAAACTACAATATCCACCACTGTCGGCTCTTTTTCTGTTTGTTTGTTTTTGGGAGGGGGGCAGCAATGAAACCCAGGTAGGGAGTGAATCAAGATTCAGGGAATGGAACTGACGAAAAGTAGCTAAGGCAATAGACTATGCAGGAAGGCACAAGGATGGGCTTGGCAACATCATCCACAAAGGGGAACCCAGAGTCCTGCAGTGTGTTGACTTCTCCGGGGAAGCTGGAGGAGTTTGAGGCCGAGGAGGGTGTCTTCTGGCCAAGGTCTTTCAGAAGAAAGATTCTGTCTCCACCAGGGTGAGTGGCCTAGAAAGGGCAGAGGTGACTGGCAAACCTGGAGAGGGGGCCTTGTCCTTGTGGCTCCTGGTGGGATGCCAGAACCAGCGGGTGGGTGGCTGTAAGGGATGGAGCCTGTGGGTCTGTGGAGCTCCAGGCATGTAAGACAATATTTTAAGTGCTCACTTCTCCCTGAGCTCTCTGACACTGCGGCTATTAAAGCTAAGCCCCAATCCCCTGGAGGCAGGTGAGCTCTGAAGTCCAAAGGCACAGTCCTGCCCCTGCAGGGAGAAGGAGTGGGGTGGAGAGGGAGCAGCTCCCTGGAGGATCCAGGGCAATAAGGGTTTTGGTTGGCAGGTGGGGGGAGTGTGTCCATGAAGCAATGACTGAGCATCTCACGATCTAGTCATCTGAGAGTAAAGGAAGAAGGAAGACAGGGAGAATGAAACCAACACATAACAGTAAAGAAGATGGTGGAAAGGACACTGAATTGAGGAGGTGTACTGAGCAGGGGAGGGCTGAGCAGGGAGGTTACCCAAAGCTTAGGGGGCTCTGGGAGGCTTCACAGATCCCCACAGACGCCCCGCCCCTCTCATCATTCCTCAGCTCTGCTCAGCCACACTCCCCTAAGAGGCCCCCATCTTCTGGAAGAGTTTGCTTCCGAGAGCAGGGACTGCAGAGTTTCAGGGGAAGGCGTGGAACCGAGTGGCCCCATTATGAACCCAGGCATCTGGAGCTGGCACTATGCTAAATAAGACGCCTTGCAGAAAGAGGTTTTCTTATTTTCTTCCTTCCTCTTCCCCTCTGGGAATAAAAGTAGGTTGTGTTTCTCCTGCCCCCGTTCCTTGGCGATCTCGGAAAGGAGAGCTGAAAGGGCTTCTTGGATCACCTCGTCCAATTCTCAGCCCAGGATATCAAGGCCAGCGCCTTTTGTCCCGGCTAACGTGGCCGCTGCAGGGACTGAGGCCAAAATCAGTTGCTGGGGCAGGGGGTGTTGGAAGTGGTTCTGAGGTCAGCCACTGGAGTCACGTAGGGCAGGCACTCGGCCCCCGGGCCCCGGGAGGTGGGGGGCATTGAGGGGGGGGGCTCCTGGGCTCCCTCCCATGCCGGCAGGGTTGGGGGTGCTAGGAAAGAGGGTGGCGAGAGGGAGAGCTACAGGTGCGGTGACAGACAGGCACTGGTCAGAAGGGATAGGTCCCGGAGGGGATCTGCTCGGCCACGGTCTAAGCTTTGTGCCGGGGGCAGAGCGCTCTCGCCGCGGGGTTGGTGTGCTCGCCGAGAAACTTCTGGGACCGCAGAAGTGCAACTGGGCACAAGAGATCACGGAGGGGGCAGGGATGGGGGCCTTGCAGGGGCAGGAAGGGAACTGGTCTCTTCCATCTCCTGCGCGAACATCAAGACTGATCCGGTGCCGGGTCTCTCCACCCCCGCTCCAACTCCCTTTCTTGTCCTTAACTCGGCCCCAAGGTCCGTGGCCCACAGAGGAGACTGAGAAGCCGAAGGGCGGCAGAAAGGAGCGCCCCTGGGACCCGCCTGGGCGACACAATCATCCCATCGGTCTCCCCGCCCTGGAACCCGGGTTCAGCCGGTGCGCCTCTGCGCACAGCGGTGGCGCCGAAGGGCCCCGAGTCCGTCCAGGCGCCGCCAAAGGCGCCTACTCATGCAGACAGCGGGGGAGGCAGAAGTTGAAAATACCAGCACAGAAATACCTGCCTGTCCCAAAGGCCGGACGACTGCAGGCCGGGGGGCCGGGGCGCGTGGTGGGGAGGCGAGCGGAGAGCGGAGGGGGGCTCCGCACCGCCCGAAGCCAGCGGCGACCCGCGCCCCCGCGCGCCCCGGCGCCGCCTCGCCTCGGTGCCCGGGGCGCAGGGGGCGCCGGCGGGACTTACCCCAGAGCAGAGTGAGCGGCTGGGCTTTGGGGATGAGCGCCAGGGAGTACACGGCCCCCAAGTGGAGCAGGCTCATCAGGAAGACGTTCCTCCAGACGATGTCCTGCCGCCGCCCGCGCGCGCCGGGCTTCTCCCGGCCGCCGCCGCCGCCCTCCGAGCCCTCGACCCCGAAGCCCACACGGATTTCCTCCTTGGCGGTGCGGAAGGGGACCTTCCCCTCGTCGGCGGCCGGGCCTGGCATGGCTGGGGAGAGGCGGGCGCTCGTGGCAGCGGCAGCAAGCAGGCGAGCAGCCGGCGCGGAGCTCTCTGGTGGGGGCGACGGCTTCTGCCTTTTAGGCGGGGATTTCCGCACCTCCCGTCCCCGCCTTCCCGGGGCTTCTCTGCTTCCTTCTCTCTTCTTCTGGCGTTCAGCGCGGCTTAAGGATGCAAATCTTGGCGCCAGGCATCTATTGCTAGCGAGTCACCCCTACCGCTGCCGGGGCTGAACTCTGCGGCGAGGAACCGGAGGCGAGCGCCAGGGGCCGGAGGGGACGCAGTGGGTGGGGGGAGGGGGTGTGGAAAAAGCCGAGAAAGCGGCGGGGGAGGGAGCGCTCCGAGGGAGGGAGCTGGGAAGAGAGACCCGCATAGCTACAGCCAATCAGGATCGCCTGTGGGGCTCTTAAAGAGAAAGGCGCCCCCTGGGCCTCCGCTGCCCGGGCTCCCCGGGGCCGGACGGGGCAGCCTGCTCGGCAGGCAGCGGGCAGCCTCCGCCCGCGGGTGGGTGAGCGGTGGCTCCCGGGTCAGGGAGCCTGCAGAGGGGCTCACAGCACTTCTGCAGCTGTTGTTGTGTGTTTCTCCGGTTCCCAGAAATACCCTTCCCTTTTGAAAAGACTTCTTTTTGCTTTGAAGCTACGGGCTGGAGGATTTACAATACTTGCCCCAGGTCGGAACACAAGCTAAGGCCAGATCTGAGTTGAGAATCACAAGTCCCTGTGTCTCCCGGTTCCTATGGCTCCTTGGGCCTGGGGGGGGGGGGGGGGGCGGGTTGCAGGCAGCCGCTCAACTTTTTTTTTACAAAACACCTTTATTGGAGTATAATTGCTTTACAATGTGGTGTGTCAGTTGCTGCTGTATAACAAAGTGAATCAGCTATACGTGTACATATATCCCCATATCCCCTCCCTCTTGCGTCTCCCTCCCACCCTCCCTATCCCACCCCTCTAGGTGGTCACAAAGCCCCGAGCCGCTCAACTCCTTATTGGACAGCTTGCAGCCAGACACACAGTAGGTGCTCAAATATTGCCTATTAGATGATGAATAAATGGTTTGGGGGCTGGTTAGTATACAGTAGTGCGCCGCCACTGCGCGGCCCATCAGTCACGCAGCTGTTTGTGGCAAATTCTCGGCTAACCAGTGCGTTTCTGGACTGTCTCCTAAGCCTCGAAGTCAGCATTGTTGAGATGGAGCTTTAGAAAAACATCACCCAGAACGTTCCAAGGAAACTTAACCTCAGAAGAATCGTGTCTGCTCATTCCTCCTCTCCCAACGCGGATAATTTAGAACTCTCCAGAGGGAGCCCTGATCGCACCGAAGTGCAGAGGAGGGTGAGCTGGCCGTGTCCCAAGCAGCTGTGGCTGCACCTGCGGCGGATAGCAGAAGGACAGGGGCCAGGAATGGAAGCTAGGGGCTCTGGATTCTACTTCTAATTCACTGGGACCCACCTCGTCCTCTGGGGACAAATTTCCTTACCAGGAAGTAAGCTTTATTCTTCTTTCCAGCTTGCAAAGTCTATAAATGTGAGTTTGAAAGGATACCATTATGTTGACAAAGAAAGCTGATTTTTGGATCAACTTGTTAGGAATCCTTTCCAGCGTTACAGGAGAGGGAAAAACATTACCAAGGACTGACTACATGAAAGGGCCATACATGAGCATCTCATTGTTAGTAGACCAGAATCAGTCCAATCAGCCAGAAAAAACAATACCTAATTTAAAACTGAAGCAACGTATGTGGCTTGTGGAATGGTGGCCACTGAGCCAGTGTTATGATGTTGCTTCAGTTGGAGCTGAAATTATAGAATGAAGGGACACTTGCCCGGCGACCAGATAAACGCCGGCCCTGTCATTAGACCAGTGAGACAACAGAACATGAGACTTGAGGGCATAAACTTCATCAGCCTGCTCAGCCTTGGCTTTATAACGAACCACTTTTTCTTCTCATGCCCCCTCTGCTCCCCACAGCCACCAGACCCACATCTTCCCTGTGGTTCTCTATTCAGACTGTCCTTTCTCTAGGGGTGGAGTAGTTGCTCTGTCAAAAGCCTCTCTCTGGGTTGTTGTAATGACTCACCGCACCCTCACTCTAACCATTCAGTCACTTGTTGGGCAGGCAGTGTGCACCAGTCCTGCTATGTGCCAGCGCTGGTGCACACTGGGGATACGAAGACGAATAAGGTGTGGTCCATGCCCTAAAGGAGCTCCTCATCTAGGAGGGAAGACACATCAAACAAGTGTTACCTCTTGGCTATGAACTGGGAAGGGCAGGAAGGTCCAGTCCGTTATCAGAAAAAAATAAATAAATAAATTCTTGTTAGGCATCAAGTGTACATACAAAGAGTTCAGGGGAGGCAGCAAAACAGTTCTTTATGTGGCCCCAGAGTACCTTATCTGTTACATAAGCTACTTCATCTTGGCTCTATCTGAAATGAATATCTTCCTCTCTTCCTGCCAACAGGTCAGACTGGGTGTGGCCAATCATTTCAGTTGGTTGGACTCATGATAGAGAAGATGTTTTCATCTGTTGGAGGTGGGAGGACGTGCTCTTCAGGCCTTTCAGATGCTGCTTACAGAAGGATGGCTGAAGGACATTAGCCCCTCCAGATCTAGCCTCAGAGTGACACCTCTACACATACAAGGTATAGTCTTGAATATCCCCTGTGGCATATTATGCCGTCAGGGCTACTGTCTCTTTTCTCCATCTTACTAAAGACCCTAATATATTTTCTTAGCTTCTGGTCAAGACCCTAGAAGTGGATGGGTATTCATCTCACTCATGGGACAGTAACCCTTATCCTGTCAAACAAAGAATTACCAAAAATGTGATAAGACCCTATTAGAGGTATGTGCAGGAATTAAGTGGAGGCATGAAGAAAGGAGTAGTTAATTCACACTGGAGGGGAGGAGGCAGGTGACATCTGGGTAAGGGTTTTTTTTTTTTCTTTCTTTTTTTTGGAACTTGATTTTTAAAAATTTTAAATTCCGGTAAAATACGCATAACAATGACCATCTTAATCATTTTTAAGTGTTCACTTCAATAGTGTTAAATATATTCACATGGATATGTAACCAATCTCCAGAACTTTTTCACCCTGCAAAGCTGAAAATCTATACGCATCAAACAACTCTCCATTTCTCTGTCTCCCTACTCCCTGGCATCCGCCATGTGGTACTTACTGTTTCTATGCGTTTGACTACTGTGGATATCTCATAATATAGTATTTGCCTTTTTGTGACTGGTTTACATCACTTAGCCTAATGTCTTCAAGTTTCATCTATATTGTAGCATGCGTCAGAATTTCCTTCCTTTTTTTAAAAAATTAATTAATTAATTAATTATTTTTGGTTGTGTTGGGTCTTCGTTTCTGTGCGAGGGCTTTCTCTAGTTGCGGCGAGCGGGGGCCACTCTTCATCGCGGTGCGCGGGCCTCTCACTATCGCGGCCTCTCTGGTTGCGGAGCACAGGCTCCAGACGCGCAGGCTCAGCAATTGTGGCTCACGGGCCTAGTCGCTCCGTGGCATGTGTGATCTTCCCAGACCAGTGCTTGAACCCGCGTCCCCTGCATTGGCAGGCGGATTCTTAACCACTGCACCACCAGGGAAGCCCTCCTTCCTTTTAAGGCCAAATAATATACCTCTCTCTCCCTCTCACTCTCTCTATCTCTCTCTCTCTCTCTCTCTCTCTCTCTCTGTCTCTCTCTCTCTCTCTCTGTCTCTGTCTCTCTCTCTCTCTCTATACACACACACACACACACACACACACACTACATTTTGCTTGTCCACTCCATCAATGGACACTCGGGTTACTTCCACCTTTTGGCTATTGTGAATAATGCTGCTGTGAACATGGATGTACTGTTATATCTGCTTTCAATTGTTTTGGATATATACCTAGAAGTAGGATTGCTGGATTTTATGGTAATTCTATATTTAATTTTTTTGAGGAACTTCTATACTCTTTCCCATAGCAGCTGCACCATTTTACATTCCCACCAACGGTGCACAAGAGTTCCAATTTCTCCACATCTTCACTAACACTTGTTATATTCTGTTTTTTTATTTTTTTCGATTACAGCCATCCTAGTGGGTGTGAGGTGATATCTCGTTGTGGTTTTGATTTGTAGTTCCCTAATGATTAGCAATGTTGAGCAGCTTTTCATGTCGTCTTTGGAGAAATGTCTATTCTAGTCTTTGCCCATTTTTAAATTAGATGTTGTTTGGTTTTCTGTTGTTGAGTTGCAGGAGTTCTTTATATATTCTGGATCTTAACCCCTTGTTAGATAAATGGTTTGCAAATATTTTCTCCGATTCCATAGTTTGCCTTTTTACTGTTGTGTTTTTGATGCTTAGAAGTTTTAAATATTGATGTAGTCCAATTTACCTATTTTTACTTTTGTTCCCTGTGCTTTTGGTGTCGTATTCAAGAAATCATTGCCAAATCCAATGAAGCTCTCTCCCTGTGTTTTCTTCTAAGAGTTTTATAGTTTTTATCTTTTATGTTTAGGTCTTTGATCCATTTTGAGTTAACTTTTGTATATGGTGTATGGTAAGGGTCCATGTCATTCTTTTGCATGTGGATACCAGTTTTTTAAACACTATTTGTTGAAAAGACTCTCCTTTCCCCACTGAATGGTTTTGGCATCCTTGCTGAAGATCATTTGACCATATACTTGAGGGTTTATTTCTGGACTTTCTATTTTATTCCATTGGTCTATATGTCTGTCTTTTTGCCAGTACCACATTGTTTTGATTACTGTTGCCTTGTAATAAGTTTTGCAATCTAGAAGTATGAGACCTCCAACTTTGTTCTTCTTTGTCAAGATTATTTTAGTTATTTAGGGTCCAGTGAGATTCCGTGTGAATTTTAGGATGGGTTTTTTTCTGTTTCTGCAAAAAATGTCACTGAGGTTTTTATAGGGATTGCATTAAATCTGGAGATCACTTTGGTTAGTATTGACATCTTAACAGTATTAATTCTCCAGTCCATGAACATGGAATGTTTTTCCATTTATTTGTGTCTTCTTTAATTTCTCTTAGCATCATTTTGTAGTTTTCAGTCTACAAGTCTTTTGCCTCTTCAGTTAAGTTTACAGGGTAAGGATTTTGAAGAAGTACTGTCTAATAGAAATATAATGCATGCCACAAATTCAAGCCACTTGTGTAAATTTAAATTTTCTAATAGCCACATAGAAAGAAACAATAAATTTTAATAATATTTTACTTAACCCAATATATCCAAAATATTATCTTTTCAATAGGTAGCCAATGTAAAATTACTGGGACATTTATACTTTTTTTCACACACTGTCTTCAAAATCCAGTGTTTATACTTACAGCACAGCACATCTTAATTCAGATTAGCCTCATGTGGCTACTGGCTACATATTAGAGAGCACAGTTTTGAAGAATGAGTAGTTTACTAGACAAAGAAATGGAGGAGGGCAACCCAGGCAGAGAAAATAGTGTGAGCAAAAGCTTTTGCATTTGTCACTCAGAGAGATGTCTGGAATATCCGAAGTGAAAGTGGAGAAATGGTGGGAGATGAAGATGAAATGTCATGCAGTGGGCAGCCCATGAAGGTGGGTGGGTGTCTTTCAGGCCCAGCAGAAGTAGCATGTGAGGGGAGTCACTGACTGGCTTTATGCAGCGTAATAAAATGATCAAGTTTGCATTTCAGAAGGACCACTCTAGAAGAGGTGTGGAGAATGATTGGACTGCAGGTAGACAGAGGTAAGACTGAAGGCAAGAAGAGCAGTCAGGGCACCATATTAAGAGTCTGGTCGATTGATGAGGAGGGTCTGAAGTAAGACAAAGGTACAGATTCTGGAAAAGATGTGTTAGAGAGGAGAAGATAAAGCCAGAGGAACTCAAATAGAAGAACCAACAGGATTTGATGCTTAACTGAAAATGAAGGAGGAGAAATATAAAGTACAGGATTCTTTCTGGGTCTCTGGGTTGGATATTCAGGTGAAAAACAGTGTCACTTACTGAGATACTAAATCGTACTGTGTTTATTACCACTTTTGTGAAACGGGGACGATAATACCTCCCGTACGGTATTTCTATGGTGACTGAAGTTTAGAACAGTGTCTGGCATGTAGTACGGAGTCCATAAATATTAGTCATCATCATCATCACCATCCCATGGATCATCATTTATGAGAAGGGACTGAAGAAATATTCAGTATATTCAACATTTGTTAAATATACATATAGGCCTGGAGCCCAGCAAAGGTCTAGGATGGAGAGAGTAACTTAGTGGTAGTTTAATTTAGTAAAATCCATGGCAGTGGAAGCAGTTGCCCAGGGAAGGTAAGAAAAGGACTCAGGATAGACTTCTAGTGAACTGCTATTTGTGAGAATAGCAAAGAAAGAGAAGCCAGTGGTGTGGACAAAGCAGGACTGATGAGAGATGGGGAAGAAGCAGCAGAGTGTGGGAGAGCAACCTCGAATATTACAGGAAGGCTGGGGAGGCTGGGAATGAAGAGACCACTTCATACAGAGGTCATCGCTGACCTTTGCCAAGGCCTTTTCATTGAGTGATGGGAACAGACCTTACACAGAGGTGTGTTTAAGAATAAGGAGGAGGAGAGACAAAGAGGGGGAGGAGCCGGGCGGGGGCCGCCCCGCCCACCGTGCGCGGGCTGGGGCGGCCCGGTTCGAGGTTTGGGCTTCGGCGGTGAGTCCGGCGCGGCGCCGCTCCGACCCCGCTGAACCGCGGAACCCGGGAGCTGTAGCCTCGCCCCAGGCAGGCCGGGCGGAGTGGTGGGTGGGCTTTTTCCGCTTGCCCGCGCGGCGCCCACCCAGCTCCCCTGCTTTATTATGGATTGACCCGCGCGCCCGGGTCCTCAAGTCAAAGCAGAGCGTCGGCGTCCCCGGGAGGCCCCCGTCCGGCCAGCCTCGTAGCTGACGCCGCTGAGGGGCCGGGGCTGGGTCCGGACCCCCCGGGCCCGCCGCCCTCCCCTGCCGGCTCTCCTCTCCGCAGCCCTCTGCCCTCGCCTCGGAGGGACCGGGAGCCGGCATGGCGGGCAGCTCCCCGGCCGCCGGGCCCCAGGGCCTGCTGACCTTTGGGGACGTGGCTGTGCACTTCACCCAGGAAGAAGGGGCACGTCTGGACCCGGGGCAGAGGGCCCTGTATAGAGACGTGATGCTGCAGACATACAGGAACCCGGCCTCCCTGGGAGTTCCAGGATCCAAACCAGATCTGATCTCCCAGCTGGAGCAAGGAAAGGAGCCCTGGGGCTCGGACCTGCTGGGGGCCCAGGAAGGAGAGACCGCGGGAGACCCCAGCACAGCAACGCTTCCGACACCAAATGTAGGGGGTTCCTCACACCAACCAGTCTCCACCGCTCTGCACATCAACTGGGTGTCCTACAATTTAGTTCTGACACTGACCACGCGGAGTTAGCGCAGACCCTGCCCTTGAAGGGCTCAGTCCCACAAGACCGCCCCCACTTCAGGTGCCAATCACAAGGCCAGGCTGGCACCTGTGCTTCTGATCGACCAGCTGTAGATTGGAGGTTCCCACGACCCCATCCTTGGGCTTGATTAACACGCTAGAACAGCTCAGAACTCAAGGAAACACTGTACTTAACAGTTACTGGTGAGTTACCGGTTTCTTATAAAGGACACAACTCAGGAAAAAAAAAAGAATAAGGAGGAGGAGGGGGACTTCCCTGGTGGTCCAGTGGTTAACCCTGCACTTCCAGTGCAGGGGGGGCAGGTTCGAACCATGGTTGGGGATATAAGATCCCACATGCTGCGCGGCTCGGCCAAAAAAAAAAAAAGAATTAAGGAGGAGGAGACAAGCATGGCATACCTGTGTAAATTAATTTTCAAGAAGCTTGGCAATGAAGAGGAGAAGGACAGAGAGGTGAAGTTGAGTGTGTTTCTGAGGAATCTGAATATATCTGTTGGGTTAGGGAATGGTAATGAAAGGTCAAAGTTCAAAAATATAAGAAAGAGGATGCTTGAAGGAACTATTTTCCTAAGGTTGGGGGTTAGACAGGATGGGATCAAGTGATCACATGGTTGGCTGAGCTTTGAAGAGAGGGACAGCTTTTTCTTGACACTGGAAGGAAATGAGGATGAGGGCGGATTTAGCTTGCAGAGTGAGCCAGTAAAGTGAGGCAGGGTGCTGTGATTCAGGGCTGGTTTGCTCTGAAGGGAGGTCAGATCACCTGCTAGGTAAGCAGAGTGGGAATTTGGTAGAAAGCTGGGGAAAAGTGATGAAAGATTCCAGGAGCTGTTGAGCAGAATGAGAGAGGAAGCTGACCAAGACCCCTAAAAGGTTGTAGAGCCAAATTAAGGGCCCAAGTAAGAACGGAAGCCACAAGCTCGTAAGGCGCCAGTCTGCACAGTCATGGTGACACAGCCTCACTCGGCAGTCGGATGGGATCTCCAGATGGAAGTGGGGATGGGGGCTTGATGGGAGGACAAGAGAGCCGGGTGACTGAGGTGCTGGTGAGACAGAAGTTTGTGAGGAGTCCAGGCTGGGGAAAGGGGGAGGAAATGTGATCAGAAGGAAGTGAAGGAATCGCAGGTAGTGGAGGAAGCAAAGGCATCGAGGTTTGGAGGAAACTGAAGGGTAGATTTCTATCTGTCAGGGAATGAGAGTAAAGGAAGCAATGGCCACTGTGCACCAAGAGTGGGATTCGGAACTTAAGACCTATGGTGGTCGAAGAGTTTCCAATGATAAACTCCAAGGTGAGGCCACAGGGTTATATAGGAGGTGGCGGTCGCTGGAGCTGAGGAGGCTGAGGTATCTGGACAGCACCTCCACAGAAGACTGAAGTCCCACAGGGAGGCATATGGGTTTAGCTGGAGAAGATTGTGAGCCAGGTACCCAAAGGCTGTGGGGAGGCTTCCTAAACAAGGACAGGTAACAGTTCTCAAATGTCAATGAACAACAAGTTTATAAACACAAACTACAAAAGGGCAGCTCTGAGATGTACTGGGAGAAAACCGTCATAGCCAGAATGCCTAGGTTCTGGCCAACAGTATGTGCCTCGGAGTAGAAGTTGCTTCAGGTAGGGAGAGAAAAAGGACAGGAGATGAAAGTGTTGGATGACAACACTACCTATAAAAACTGTGTGTGAGACTTGCTTGTGAGGTGTGTGGGCTGGCGTGGTCAGGAGGGCTTCCGGGAGATGGTGGCAGCAAACAAGGCCCTGAAAGATAGAATGACCTGGTAGCAACTCCCAGTTGGAACGCTGTGCCAGAGACGTCTCAGAGATGGGAGTGAGCCTGGCAAAGTATCTAGCTAAACGGTTAATACAAGATTTTTAAAAATTGTATAAGAAATGTTTGTGGAGGGACTTCCCTGGTGGTCCAGTGGTTAAGACTCTGCACTCCCAATGCAGGGGGCCCTGGTTCGATCCCTGGTCAGGGAACTAGGTCCTGCATGCCGCAACTAAGACCCAGCACAGCCAAATAAATAAGTAAATAAATTAATTTTTTTAAAAAAAGGAGTTTGTGGAGAAAATGCAAGCTCTGGGGAGGAAGGAAAGAGGAAGAAAAGATCCATTCTTGAAGTAAGAGATTTACAGTGATTCTCATGCCTGTGGTTTTCTTAAGGAAATTTAGATTTTGGCTACAGGAACTACAGTGTTGTGAAAATGATCCAGGTTTGGCATCTGGAAACCTGGGTTTGAGTTTGGCTTCACCACTCTGAATTAGCAAGTCTGAGTACTCTGTGATTTGGGGACCATGACAGTCTCTTAGATCTTCAATTTCATCCTACATAATGTAAGAATTAAGACAGCTCCACGCTGGGAATACTCTGTGCAATTTACCTAATAATCTAAACTTTGGTTTTTTCATGTGCTAAATGGAGATACCCCTTACCTCACAGGAACAGAGCTCAGGACGATGTCTGATACCTAGTTAAGTGCTGAATAATGTTGGTATTTTATCGGTTTTTAATCATACCAGAGAGATAGACTCCACGCAGTTACGAAACCTGCCTGGCCAGGACGCCAGGATGCTTCTGGGGGCCCCAGACTGGGAAGAGACACATCCCTGGGTGGGCTGGAGGGATTCAGACCTTGAAGGAGGGGATTCTGGCTGCACCAGGATTCGTTTGCTCTGAAGGGAACTATGAAATAAAATAAAGTCTCCTGCTGTACTTTATCAGAGGTAATCATTTAAGGCAACTCCTTTGGCTCAGGAAGGAATGAGCTCTGCAGCTCTTGCGGATTAAAGGACGGGGGGGTTGCCTCTTGGATGAGATGCATGGACAGCAATTTCAAATGTAAACCTCTTTCTGCTCCCAGAGTAAGAAAACCACTCATAGGCTTTAGATTAGAGTGATCTCAGGGGAGCATAAAGTTGGGAAGTTAGCCTCCAAGACTATGGGAGGATCGGTTTTGAGATACAGCAACACCACGGCATACTAGAAATTTAGTCTTCTCAGCTTCCTTCAATCACAGGAGTGTTGTCATCTCTGCTTCTGTACTAAATGGATTGGAATATTTTCCCCATTAAGATTTTATAGCAGTGGATGAGGGGAAGCTGTTCCTCTGAAAGGAATGCGTCTATTGCTTTGGATGTGAAGAGAGGAAGGGGTTTTCTTTTAACAAAACCCCAGCCTTACTGCTTAAGACTCTTCCCCCATTTCCTGACCACTCTTCATAGAGTGCTCCAATTTGGCAGCAGGAAACTGGGCACTGGAAATAGCCAGATCTGAAGACCCTACTTCCTAATTCATAGATAGGAGAGGGTCTACTTAGTGAAAAACCCAACCCAAACCTGCCTCTGATATCACCTGTCAGTGACATGCTGCCCCCTGCATCTTTCCAAGTGATCTTCAGTTTGAATCAATCAAGAGTCCTTCCTTAAGCATCTATCGATTTCGCCTCCTCTAGAAGCCAGCACCGAGCTCAGCTCCACGGACAGAGGAGTGCACGGCTGCGCTCCTGGAACTCACAGCCCGGGAGGGAGGCAGAGAGGGATCAAATAATCCCTACAGGGCGTGCATGCACAGACGCTAACCAGTGCTACGGAGGAGTCTCTCCTTTTTACGACCCAGCCGTGACACGTGAACATTTGTCAGTACCTACGCCACATCCCCCTTTGACCAACAGCTGCCTAGAAACGAGGTCCACAAACCAAAACAAGGTCCACGCTCCTCCCCACTCTCTCTCCCTGCTCCCAAATCCCAGCTCTCTGAATGAACAATCCCTATTGTTGTGGCAGAAGAAAGACAGTGCTGATGAGGTTTTCACCCACATCTCTTCCTGCTCTCCCGTCCCCGTCCTCCGACAACACCCACCTTTCTTTTAGGATAGTTATTTTGGTTTCCAAGGGCAGATGAACAGAGAAGCTCTTATTTACTTCTCAGCATTAGCTGCTGTCATTGTTTCTGTTTCAATGACCTCTTTCTCTTCTTGCTGTGTCCGTTACCACGGGCTGCTCTTAAAGCAAAGGCCCTGTGGTTCTCTAGCTGGGAGAGGGCATTTGTCAACAGAGTTCAGGAATGTCCAAAGAGTGACCCAGATTTGCAGCACCAGAGGGAAAACTCATTCATTGTTGAGTGTCCTGTGTAATCAAATATAGCATATTCTTTTTTTTAAATTAATTAATTTATTTTTGGCTGCGTTGGGTCTTCGTTGATGTGCATGGGCTTTCTCTAGTTGCGACGACCAGGGCCTTCTCTTAATAGTGGTGCACGGGCTTCTCATTGCACTGGCTTCTCTTGTTGCAGAGCACGGGCTCTAGGTGCACGGGCTCAGTAGTTGTGGCGTGCGGGCTTAGTTGCTCCACGGCATGTGAGATCTTCCCGGACCAGGGCTCGAACCCATGTCCCCTGCATTGGCAGGCGGATTCTTAACCACTGCGCCACCAGGGAAGGCCTAGCATATTCTTGATGTGGGGAACGGGTGTGTAGAAAGGTTAATTTCATGGAAATATTTATCATTGCTGAGGGGGACTCACTACTTAAGGACCTCAAGGCCAAGCAAATATATCTGTCCCAAGTCCTCAAATTAGAAACTTATTTCTTAAATGCTCGCCTATTCATTTCCAACCAAGGAAAGCACTGCATTGATTGTTCTTCAGAAAAATCAATCAGCTCTTCGAGAGGAAAAAAGGTATCCAAATATAAATAGGCTTGAGTTGTTTCTGTTATCTTTCTTCAAAGCTTTGGTACTATCCCAAGATTGTCTTTGGTTCCTTCTGAAGACTTGTAGGTAACATACAAAGACACTGTGGGACAGGTAGATGGGTCATAGACTTCCAGAGCTGTAAGTGAAATTAGAGATCATCTAGTCCTACCCCCTCATTTTACAGGTGAGACATGGAGGCAAAAGGAAATGGGGTGGTTTGACCAACAGTAAGTGGCAGAGAAGACACTAGAACCCAGCTCTTTGACTCTCAGATCCGTGTTCTGCTTCACTGTCCCTCGTGAAGATGTAATTATAGCAACTGGGATAGAGTGGGCTCTCTAGTAGCTTTTTCTTTTACACGTAGATATTCTTTTTTTTTTTAATTTTTATTTTACATTGGAGTACAGTTGACTTAATTAAACTTAAAAACTTTTGCACAGCAAAGGAAACCATAGACAAGACAAAAAAACAACCCTCAGAATGGGAGAAAATATTTGCAAATGAAACAACAGACAGGATTAATCTCCAAAATATACAAACAGCTCATGGAGCTCAATATCAAAAAAAGCCAAACAATCCAGTTAAAAAATGGGTGGAAGACCTAAATAGACATTTCTCCAAGGAAGACATACAGATGGCCAAGAGGCACATGAAAAGATGCTCAACATCACTAATTCTTAGAGAAATGCAAATCAAAACTACCATAAGGTATCACCTCACACTGGTCAGAATGGCCATTATCAAAAAATCTAGAAACAATAAATGCTGGAGGGGGTGTGGAGAAAAGGGAACCCTCTTGCACTGTTGGTGGGAATGTAAATTGATACAGCCACTATGGAGAACAGTATGGAGGTTCCTTAAAAACTAAAAATAGAACTACCATACAACCCAGCAATCCCACTACTGGGCATATACCCTGAGAAAACCATAATTCAAAAAGAGACATGTACCCCAATGTTCACTGCAGCACTATTTACAACAGCCAGGACGTGGAAGCAACCTAAGTGTCCATTGACAGATGAATGGATAAAGAAGATGTGGCACATATATACAATGGAATATTACTCAGCCATAAAAAGAAACAAAATTGAGTTATTTGTAGTGAGGTGGGTGGACCTAGAGTCTGTCATACAGAGTGAAGTCAGAAAGAGAAAAACAAATACTGTATGGTAACACATATATATGGAATCCAAAAAAAAAAAAGGTACTGATGAACCTAGTTGCAGGGCAGGAATAAAAAGGCAGACACAGAAAATGGACTTGACATGGGGTGGGAGGGCGAAGCTGGAGCAAACTGAGAGTAGCATCGACATATATACACTACCAAATGTAAAAGAGTTGGCTGGTGAGAAGCAGCCGCATAGCACAGGCAGATGGGCTTGGTGCTTTGCGATGACCTAGAGGGGTGGGATAGGGAGGATGGGATGGAGGCTCAAGAGGGAGGGTATATGGGGACATGTGTATGTATATGGCTGATTCTCTTTGTTGTGCAACAGAAACTAACACAGTATTGTTAAACAATTATACTCCAATAAAGATCTATTAAAAAAAAAAAAAGAATCCACCTGCCAATGCAGGGGACACCGGTTTGAGCCCTGGTCCGCGAAGATCCCACATGCCACAGAGCAACTAAGCCCATGCACCACAACTACTGAGCCACAACTACTGAGCCCGTGTGCCACAACTACTGAAGCCCGCATGCCTAGAGCCCATGCTCTGCAACGAGAAGCCACTGCAATGAGAAGCCTGTGCACCACAACGAAGAGCAACAACCCCTGCTCGCTGCAACTAGAGAAAGCCCGCGCACAGCAACGAAGACCCAACGCAGCCAAAAATAAATACATCTATTAAAAAAAAAAGAAATGGACTAAAAAAAATCAACAGGGTGTGCAGCTCCACTAAAAAAATGATCTCAGACATTACTGAGTAATGATGTTTATACAAAGTTATACTAGGTGACTAACATTGTTTGCTAAATAAATACTTTAGCAGGTCTCTGGAAACATTAATCCAGAGTGTAAAAAACATGCACCACGGTTAAACCAAAGTCTGTTTCCTTTTGTTTGATTTTATTAGGTTTTTCAAGGTCTGTCCCAACACCCTAAAACCAACACATTCCGTATCTCCCAGAGGGGAGAGAAAGCAAACAGCTGGAAATTTAGGAGTGGCACAGTCTGACCCCAATCAGCTCGTAGGTGCACTACTCAACATGAGCCTGAGTGAATGGTATGGTCACCAAAGCCCTGAGCAGAGCAGATGCTACAGAAATGTATGTAAAACCAGTGTGCCAGGAAAAGTGGAACTATAAAGCTAATTTGAGCACTTTTTCTTTGTAATTTAGTTTGGTTAAAAGATTTGGAGCATTTATCTGTTAGAGGAAACAGTTAAGAGCTTCTGTGCATAGGCAGTCCTTCTTCACTGAATACTTGGAGATGCTACCTGCCTGTGACTTCTTCAGCATCTGATGAACACCCTGATAGATTTGTCAGGGGTGACATTTGGGAATGCTGCCACCGCAGCAGTTGAACGACAAAGAGGGGTGCATACGTATATATGTATGTGTGCATTTGTAGATGTCCATTCCAAATGAAGTCTCCACCATGGCTGAGCAGTCAACAGATGGCCTTGCAGTCGTTCTTAGGTGAACACAAATCTGGTTCAGGAGACAAGCGGTTATCAGAAAAGTGTTAACCGATCACCATCCCTCCCTTTATCTTTCAGGCAGGTGTTAAATAGAGTACATCTGGTTGCCAGGAATCCTACTGCATCTTTCCGTCCTCCAGCATACACGGGAATTTTCTGAATCCAAAGGAATATACAGGCTTGTTGGGCTCTCAACAGTCAGATGCAGAGCGGTTGTTCCCAACTTTCTCCTGCTGCCACACTATTCGAATGAACCAGCACCTCCATCAGCCGTGCAGCCCACACACATAAAGCTTCTCAGACGGGGCCTAAGGTACATCCATCCCATCCAGCCCAAAAGGTCATGTGCAGAGTGGAGGAGAGGAGCAGGTGAAGTGTGAGAAAGCACGTCCCAGGGATCTGCTATGTCTCCCAGCCAACGCCCAGCCCCACCTACCAGTTTCCCTCGCACCCCTTTCCTTGTTCGCTTTTCTTCAGGAAAACAGCTCTCTTCCCATATTCTCCTGTTATCTTCATACTGCAAGACTAAACTCTATTTTGGGTCCAAGTCTTCTTACCTCCATCCACTTGTAACAGCTGCTCAGATGTGAGTGGCAAATCGTTTGTTTATACTCATACTTGTAAAATCTTTGGGGTTGGTCAGGGCTCCACTGCCACCTATTCCTGTTTCTCATCTTTTGGAATGTTTTTTTTGTAAAACGCTGCCAGTTATGCCATTGTCACATCAAGGTAATCATGCAGCCATAACACAAATCCTACCTATAAGGGCAATACATCAAAAATATTACTAGAGGCCAGCCTGCTGTTCAGATGGGGTCTTGGGCTGACACCACAGTCGAGGGTCAGGTCCAGAAGGTCAAGTCGCCACTTCAGTGAGTCGTAGGACCGACTCAGACCACCAAACTCCCAGGGAGCTGATATATCACCCCACTCGTGAGTCTCCAATGCTCATACATGTTATCAAGGTTCTCCTTTTTTAGTTATAAAACTATTTTTATTTTTTAATGTCTTTTTTTTTTTTGGCTGCATTGGGTCTTCATTGGTGTGTGTGGGCTTTCTCTAGTTGAGTCCAGTGGGGGTTAGTCTTTGTTGCAGTACGCAGGCTTCTCATTGCGGTGGCTTTTCTTGTTGCGGAGCACAGGCTCTAGGCACTCGGGCTTCAGTAGTTGTGGCACGTGGTTTCAGTAGTTGCAGCTCGTGGGCTCTAGAGCACAGGCTCAGTAATTGGGGCGCACAGGCTTAGTTGCTCCACAGCACGTGGGATCTTCACGGACCACGGCTCAAACCTGTGTCCCCTGCCTTGGCAGGCGGATTCTTAACCCCTGCACCACCAGGGAAGTCCCTATTTTTCTTTTTAAAACAGGGGTTTTATCTGGTGAGCAGGGTATCCCAGCAAAGGAAATTAAGAGGGTCTTGCAAACTGTGTCACTTAGGCTGCAAAATGCCTGATGAACTGCACTTAGTCCTTGAAACAGCACCTGTCTTCACAGTAGTCACACTTTTTATCTTCTAGTTTTCCAACTCACTTAGGTAAAATTGCTTAAACAACGAAAATTATTAGTATCTAATTCTCCTCAAGATTCTATGGGGACCATTATCTTTTGTTTACCACACTGTTCTTAAGACAGATTACAATAAAATCATTTGACGAAAATACTGTCTGAAAATATGTCGATTCAGGAGGCTGACAGAAGTTAAAGCTTTCTTTCTGAACTTAAACCTCAGAAAAATAAGTAACTTTTAAAAAATGGATGAATAAGTTTCTCAATATAAAATGGAGACAATTCCATCTTAAAACTCAAACAGAATATTGAAAACATTTATTAATAGAAAAAAGTTCAATGCATCCTACAGAATGAAAATGCTCAATCTTTTCCTATAGATACTTAAAACTAGTGATCCCACTTTTCAGTAATATTTGCTAACATCTATGTAGCAGCCTCTAGATTTAGTTATTTGTTCAGGACCAAAGTGAAGCCAAAGCCACAAAAAATAGAGATTAAACTAAACTGTGAGTAGCTGTTTAAAAAAAAGACTACAGACACATAAATAGGATTACACACTTTAATCTGATTGACACGGAGGAAGTAGGGAGGACATGAAAGAAATTTAGTTTCAGCTCTGCTTTACACATAACCAAAGGCTCCTTCTCCAAAAGGTAAACCTGAGGTTTCAAAAACCATATTTTATCAGAATACTTCAGGAAAGCATACTATGTGTAATCCAGGAAATACATTATTTGCAGAATAGGAAAATCATCACAGGCAATAAAAGATTAAAACAAAAGAAAGCACCAGGGTTTTGAGCAGGTCTAAGGTGAGTATATCTGCAGAAACTATGTAAATGTTCTTGACTGGCTGCTATGGAAACATGCTAAGGAGGACTGGTCCACATCTTATCGTTTTTTAAAACATGTTTCTTTGGAAAAACGGCAATAGTGGCTGAGAGTGAAGCCATCCTTTAGACACCCAGCTTATTGGCCTGGGTGAGAACAACTTTGAGAACTGGCATAAAAGCAGAGGTCTCACTGAAGTTGCTGGTGCTAACTATGTGCGTATGGATGGTCAATCCTTCTGAGTAGTTTCGAGTCTCAATGCTCCTTGCGATGTTGTGTAAACCATTGATGATTGTTGGTGAAAGCTGAAATAAAGGTGGAATTGAGAGAGAGAATTAAATTAAGGAAGAATTTTCCATGAGACCCTCTATAAACATTAAACCCTGATATTTAAGAGGAGCTTGAAATAAACATTATTTTAAAAATGTATAAACTGGTGAGCATTTCTAGAAAGAATCTCGGAACAACCAACACTTAAGTTATAAAATAGAACCATGACAAAATGATTTATGTCAGGAATTATTTACGAATTATACACGTATGATAAGCCAGGTATTTTCTTACAGAAAAGCCAGATTTCCTTCCCCAAGTTGAAATGTTAATGTCTCTCTCCACTTAAGAGCTTTCTTATTATTTTATTTTAGATAACTTAAATATTTTAAATAACTAAATTATGTTAGATAACTGTCTCACACCTTTAAAAATTTTTCCTATGTACATGAAGGAGTTTCACGATTCTTAATCATGACATCTCAAAGTAGGGGCCCAATTTACTCTAAAACCTTGTGGACAATAGAAACCTTGCACTTCTGGTCCACTGCCATTAGGAGGGCAACAGTCCTCATCATGTACTCAATTTGCCAGTTCTTAACTGCTTTTCATAATCCTGTCATCTCTTAAAATCATAAGACCTCTAGTTTTTTTTTTTCCCCCCATGTCATTACTTGGCATACATGTCCATACTTTTCAGAGAAGACTTTATTTTGGATCAGTCCATGGGCCACGCCACTTCCATTGTTATATCAACTTTCTCTGGTTTGGTTCTCAGGAGACAAATGGTTATTTTTAGCTGATGGCATTGATATGGGGAATGGGGAATAGGGAAGAGAAATGCTAAAATGCAAAAATGTGAAAAAGTCCCAATTCTTTTTTTTCTCTCCTAGTGCTTTCAATAATGAAACAAAACAATTCTAGAAAGGAATGGAGAGGTTGGGAGGGACAAGAGAACAGAACACACAGGGCATTTACTCCTTACTGCCAACCATCTTCATAGTTATACACATTGATCTGCTCAATTTGTGGCTACCTTTGGCTTTGCCTTTGTGCAATAGCTATTCTAAAAGAAAAGGATCAGAGTCTTAGACTATGAAAGAGATTACACATTTGGTCTCTGGAAAACAGAGTATCTGCCCACTCCCTGATTTCTTAATTCAAGGGACATATAAAAATGAGTAGAAGGCCAGTTACCGTAGGACCAGTACAGGCCAGTTTGTAAATCTGCTCTTTGTCATAAAAAAGGTTAAAAATTCTCTCTCCCTCCTAATCTCTCTGTCTCTCTCTCTCTCTCTCTCTCTCTCTCTCTCACACACACACACACACACACACACACACACACACACACACAGCCCTAGCCCCTTATCCCCGGTGACTGAAATTTAGACAGAGAAAAGCCCATTCTATGAACTGTCACGATCATTTTGCCCCCAAGCATACTATATATTACATGCAAGTGCTGATGAGACACTTATTTTACTAGCAACCAGGAATAAATGATTATCATAAATCCTTCTTTTCCCCACAAACTTACTGTCTGTTCCCTAAGTTTATCATACAGAAACTCCAAACGTTTGCTGGCATCATCTAGCTTCCTCTTGGTTTGCTGCAGGAGAGAAAAAACAGGTATGTTATGTATGAACAGTAACTTTTATCCCAAGATCTTGCCTTACATCATTTCACTAAACCTTACAGTCATGATGTTGGACAGCTTCATTTTATAAAGAAATGGAGATAGCTAGGACCAAGGAACTTGAACAGATTATTAGAACAGAGATCAGTAATCTATTAAGGCAGGGAGGGCAAGAAAGTGAGAGCCTTCCTCCTAGGGTGCAAAGTGGAGCACTGGCTGATTTCACAGGGACTGCAGCTCACGTGAGGTGAGTGAGTGCCCATCTACTCTGTGTGCACAGGCAACACGAAGGGCCACCTGGAGGCAGCAAGGCGTCAGTGTACTACAGAAAGGAATGTCTAACAGTTACTGTAAATTAAATAAAATGAACATTATGGGCGCTAGAAGGCAAACATACAGGTGAACTGTGGAATCTCAAAGTACTACTTATACACTCAGTCACATTTGGTACATTTAATCCTGTCTTATTCTGGGCCTTTAAAACACCAAAAAAAGGAGAAAATTATCTTTCGGTGGCTTAAGATTATTAAGAGGGAAGTGTTAAAATGAGTTCTTAAATTAAGGAGTCCTCCTACCCTCATCCTAGTACTGTAAGTATAGTGAGAGAAAACTATCCTAAAAGTAAAGGTTTAAAATTATACTGTGATTAACTTCATATCTACATTATGCAACAGCCTTAAAAGTGACACTGCTTTTCAATATTTACTGAGTGACTACCACGCGCCATGCTGGGACAGTGTTGTGTCTCATGGATCTCATATTCTATTGGGTGGGGAAAGGTACTAAATAAACAATATATTGTATGTCAGATGGTGGTGAGTGCCATGAAGAAAAGTTAACGGGGTAAGGGGGTCAGCAGTGTTGGCAGTATGACGTGGTAAGAAAGTCCTGACGGCTAATGGGACATCTGAGCAGACACCAGGAACAAGTGAGCAAGAGCTATGCAGCTCTGTGGGGAAGAGTTCCAGGCAGAAGGAGCCACAGGTACAAAGTCTCTGATGCTGACACGTGCTTGGTATGTTTGAGGAGGGAATGTCAGTGTGTCAGAAGAGGAGTGCGGAAGAGGTGACGCCATCGAGGATAACCTTACAAACTAAGCTGTGCTGCAAAATTACGTTGTGCTGTTTGGACATAACTGAAGTGGAAATAAGAATAAAGCCATACTATAAAAATGATGTCAAGTATTGATTAAGATGGACTTTTGTGGAGGGTTCAAAGTTAATCCCACCTAGCTACCAGCAGGAGTCCTGGGCGGTATTTGAACTTCCTCCCCAACTAGTGACAGGAACAGTTTGTCTTTCTCTTCTGCCCAGAGGTCCTGGGTAACCAGAAGGAAGGTGATAGGGTGACCTAGAGGAGGTGAAGCTCAACGAAAATTTATTAAGCTAGGCCATGTACGAGGTGTCCTCCCAACCTCTATTTACATTAACTCATGCCTGAAGGAAGACTGGAGCTTTCCCACATTTTTATTAGGATTCCTCCATTTTGTATGATGAGGACCTGCCCGCCTAGGAGACACTGTACACTTTCCTGTTTAACAGCCTCACCTGTTCTCTGTTCCTAGCTTCGTCTTCCCATCGCTCCCAGAATGCCAGGCGCTAAGGTTTATGTTACCTTTCCCCTGCCTCTGCTTTCCTGACACTTGCAGTGCAGGGAATTGCTTTCCAAAAGACGGGCAGAAGGCTGCACACATTAATACTCAGTGTTTGATGAAACAACAAATTCCAGAAGCTGTTTTTCAAGCAGACAACCGGCCAGTGACTAAATAAACATATTCAATGTTTGTTGGCAGAAAGTGAAATTTCATCTAAAACAAAACTGGCTTTGTGGAACTTTTATTGTTGCCAATACAGTCATCCTCTAATAAACTGAGTAAAATCAGTTACTTTGACTATGAATATGACTCCAATATCTAAAGCACTGAAGTATTTTTAAGGTCTTTGCGAAGTTAAAGACTGTCTATCTACTTTTAAAAGCTTTGATGTAAGCTCAGAAAGAAACCCCAAATCTGAGTTTCACCGTTCTGTTGTATTTTTGTGCTAGGCATAAGGTTTGCCGATGAGACTCAGTGCAGCATAGTGGTGGAAAGCATGAATTCTGGAGCCAGACTAGGTTCGAATGCTGGCTCTGCCTTAATTATTACGTAACTGCTTTTTGCCTTAATTTCCTCCTCTGTAAATAAATATGACAAACCTACCTACCATGAGGTTGTTTTAAAGATTAAAGTTATATGTAAAAAGCAGTTGAATGTGTTTTTATATGTACAGCAAACTATATATAAGTGCTAGCTTTACTACTTTTGCATAAACTTTCAAAATACATCTTGTAAGACTTTAAGCAATCATTATAGAAGCCCTCCATAAGGGATTCTTTTAATTAAGCAAAATAAAAAATACATACAGGATCTGTGGCTGAAGAGAGGCAGCGCTGAATAAGATCCTCAAATGTGGTCTTTAGAATGAGGTGTTCATCTGGAATAGGTTTCTTGGTAATTTTTTCTGTTGGCAAAGACTGCACATGCTGGAATAAATAATACCATAAAATGACTAGAAATGACCAGAAGTTACCTATACACAAAGCCCTGAATCTGTGATAAAGAGAAACCAACGACCTTGTAGATAGGCTATTCAAAATCAAATGAAAAATTAACATGTGAAATCACTTGGGATAAGCAAACATGAAAATCAGATATTCAGTAGAAGATATACAGGTACTCTTTCTACAGCTTCTATTCAAAAATAGGATTGGATATAAAGTATTTGATTAATTATGGAACATACGTTGATCACTATTTTATATAACTGATGGGAAGGAGACCTGTGCCAGTAGGAAATAAAAAGAACAAGACATTTACAAAGTTGGCTGGTTGGAGTGGCTGCTTGCTTTGCTTGTTGGCTCATTTTTGTTTATCCTGACGTTCTTCTATTCTTTGGTTTACTCTTGGAGGGTGTTAGCTGGGCTATTATCAAACTGCAAGATTACACCAAAGGTGAGGATAGAAGAGACCATGATCTTACTGAATGTACAGATGGGAAAACAAAGAAGGAATGTGTAAGTGTTTAAAGTTTTGACTGATTAGTTCATTCATAGAAAACATTAGGCAATTATGTATTAGGCATTGGCTAGGTATTGGTGAGCCAATACGGAAATGATCTCATCCCTCAGGGAGTTTACAGGCTGATGGAAGAGAAAGTTTAAAAATGTCATAAATGTATGTAAAATAGCAACTGTGATTAAGTTAACATCACTGGAACCAACAGACAACATAATTGGGATTTAACTGAGGGGAAGGCTCTTTAAGGAAGTTATATCAGAAGGGTAAGTAGGAGTTAACCAGTTAAATGGGGGAGGAAATGCATTCCAGACAGAAGAACGTGTACACAGGCAGGATCATGATACAAGGGACTGAAAGGGGGTCACTGTAGCTGGAGCAGAGAGAGCGAGCAAGGAGGAGTGTGAGCTGAGAGATTCCAGACAATGTGAAATACTTTGGTCTTTATCCTGAGAACAATGGGAAGCTGTAAGGTTTTAAGCAATGAGGAGATAAGACCAGATAAGAGATGGGTCAAAGTAGATGCTGGCAGACCAACTAGAGACTCCTGCACTGCTTAAGACTGGAGACGAAGGTAGCACGGACTAGACTGGAAAAGGGACTAGAGAAGGGATTTGAGAGAGATTTTAAAGTAATATCAACAAGACTCGGGGATAGCTCTGAAAAACAGGTTAAAGGAAAAAGAATATAAAGATGATGCCCAGGTTTTTGGCTGGATTAAATAGGAAGGGTTATGGTGCCATTAGCTGAAACAGGAAACACCAAAAGACGACTAGGTTTGGGAGGAAGACGATGAGTTAGATTCTGGATATGTTAAGTGTGAGGTGCCCCAGAGACATCCAGGTGGAGAGGAAGCTGGACACTAGGGCCTGGCTGAACACACGCATCCGTGCAGCTCTCCCTTTCAGCGGTAACTGGGGTTCTGGCCCAGATGAGCACAGCATGAGCACCCAGCTCTAAACAAAAGTGGATGGCTTCACAAACACCACAGACGTGTAATTATAAAAAATTAACAGTGCATCTTTGTAATTTTATATATTCTCGTGGAAAGAAGAGGGTCCTCCCATCTCCATCAAAACACTTGTTTTTATAATGCAACTGTCAATGTTTAGAAGTCCCTTAGGCAGAAATCTCTTAACCGCAAAACATAGTCTTGTGGTAGAGATATAATCTTTACAAGTTTGACTTCAGAGAGTCAAAGACAGTAACACACAGAAGAGCTAGTTTTATACTTGGGCAGGAATTGATTTCATCTTATGTTGAGCTGTGACCCAACCTCTTTACTTTTCATGAATAGATCAAAATGTTTCTCTTTGTATGTCTAAGTCAGTTATATGGAAATATGATAGATTTTTCATCATCTAGAGCCCTGCCAACTAGCTGTTTGTATGTGAAAAGCAAGCACAAATTTACATCTCCATCTAAAGATATGGCTATATTATTAGCTCTTACACATACACAAGAAAATATATAACTCATTACATTTTCATTTTCTATTTTAAAGGAAAAAACCTTTGGAAACAGCTTCTGCCTAGCAACATTGGATGCAAATATGGATTCAACTGATCTTAAATTGTGGCTACTGATTAGATCAAATGAAATACTGTAATTGCCAAGTTACTGTTAACATATACTAGTAAATACATAAGCTCCTTCTAGAAAGTTTGTATATGGCCTTGTCATTGAAAAATAATACACATACATGAACAAGCTTTAAAAAAAGGTATTATTTTTAAGTTGTCTAAATTGAAATCAAATTGAGGTAATAATAAAGGTATAACCATAAAAGTTAAAACGTTAAGAAAACATACCGAAATAGAGCCATCTCCCACTTCCACAGATTTACTGTTACCTGCATGGTATTTCCAATAGGAGCCCCAGGGGCACCTTCAATATTGGGCTTTGAAAAAGACGGAGGCACCCCTGGTTGACTGAGGGATTGTTGTATGCCGTGGAAGGGCTGGCCACCTGGAAGGTGTGGCTGCGGGAAGGAAGCTTGGCTTGATAGTGGTCCTGGAGCTGAAGGCTGTTGCTGCAGCATCTGTGACTGGGGGTCACCCAAGGGGTTCATGATTGGTGATGTGATGGGAACAGGAGGCGTAAAGTTCTCAGGCATCTTTAAAAAGAAATAAAAGGCACCAAGAGTATGGAAAACAACGGTATGATGACAACATCTCCTCAGTTTTAAATAAAGGAGTTAGCCATTTGTAGCAACATGGATGGACCTAGAGATTATCACACTAAGTGAAGTAAGTCAGAAAGAGAAAGACAAATACCATATGGTATCCCTTATATGTGGAATCTAAAATATGACACAGATGAACCTATCTATGAAACAGAAACAGAATCAGGGACATAGAGAACAGACTGGTGGTTGCCAAGGGGGTTGGGGGAGAGTTGGAATGGGAGGGTGGGGTTAGCAGATGTAACCTTTTATGTATAGAATGGATAAACAACAAGGTCCTACTGTACAGCAGAGAGAACTATATTCTATATCCTATGATAAACCATAATGGAAAAGAACATATTTAAAAAAGAATGTATACACACATACATGTATAACTGAATCACTTTGCTGTTCAGCAGTAAATAACACTGTAAATCAACTATACTTCAATAAAAAAATTTAAAAAAATAAATAAGGGAGTTAGACTATTCCATGGTTAAAAAAATTTTTTTAATAACAGTAGAATACTTTTTAAAATGAAATTTTATGCAGAATTCTAGAGAAAAACATAAAAGTAAAGCTAATCTAGCTAAGAGGGCTGGGAGCTCAAACCTGGACCTTTGTTTCCCCTTTACCTTCCACACTTATCCCATAATGGGCCAAAACCATGGTGTTTTTGAAAGAGGATGTCAAAGTCTGGAGAATTATATCTAGCCATACTGGGATCAGATATGCCAAATATGTGTTTGTGTGTGTTACGTGATCAGATATAATACCTTTTTCCTAGATCATTAAGTGATACCTACTTAATGATCAATCACACTCAAAGTAGTAGATTAAATTTCTGATTATCATTGACCTAATTTTGGGGGGGCGGTTTCATCATTTAGTATCTCCCAATTTTATATTCTGGCCTCTCATTACTATACTTGGGGGACAGAAATCACTAGAAGTAAAAAAAAAAAAAAAAAAAGGCTTGGGGTAAAAGAAGGAAAGAAGAATCTTAAGTTATGTTCTAACAGCTCTCAACAGTTATTAACATCTAAATGATGCTCAGCTACAAGGCTCTTTCTTTTCATATTGTATGTGATAGACAAAAATAGTCCAAAATATAATTACAAATTCATGATTACTGTTAGAACCCAAAACCAAAGTAACTCCTAAAAAAAAACCATTTGAGAAGCATGAAATTTTGTTTCCTACTCTTTGGCAAAGATCTGCTGGGAATTTACATCTTGTTTTTTAAAAAGGGTTTAATTCATACCACCATACTATTTTGTACTTTCTTTCCTTCCCTTCATGGATTAGAAGATGTAAGTTGAAATACACATATTAAGTATATCAGTCAGTCAGCTTTGCCTTTAAAGGAACAGTGAAGTGTGGTGTGCTTCAGGTGGCTACATGATTGACAGGACACCTGTAGGCAACTGAATAGACATCTTTTTCTAGTACCTTCTTCTTCTTCGGTACTCTGTTCAAAGCTGGAGGATCATTCCAACCATTCTGAGAACCTATAACAGATAATAGAGGGCATTTTCCTTTAGAATCCTGAAAAGAAGAAAACTAAATTGTGTCCATCATATAATACCTTCAAATTTTACTTTCACCCTGAGATAACTGTCACAGAAGTTTTACCAGCTGAGCTGCTGGGATCACTAGTAGCCCTGGACTCTCAAACTCATTCCCTCTAATAATCACAGGGCCTTGGCTTAGAAAGCAGCATGTCTTGACATTATTTCCTTTTAAAGTGAAAGAGTTGTACTAAATTTAAGGATAGTGAAGCTTTTATGTCTATATTGGTATACAACCTTCAAACAATTCTCTCCTAAGAAAGACAAAATAAATCACCTGAGTCTGCTAAAAAAAAAAGGTTTCTGATATATTCAACACACAAAAAAAGAATAAAAGTGGCAATCTCCTATTTCCCCAGAGAGCAATTCAGCATACCCAAATCATCCACATGGTAGAAACACTGTTAAAAAAACAGAGCCCAACTACGCAACACCAGTATGTTTTTATCACCTTTGCGTTAAGAACAACCTATAAAGTAGAAAAAGGCATTCACATATCTGTGGTAAGATTTTTTTTTTTAATACCCCCCCCCCAAAAAAAAAATTTCCAGGCTGGCAGCAAATATAAAATTAAACTACTGTCACCTTTAGGAAATTTCCTCCCCCCTCAAATCTCCCAAAACCTGTCATCTCAAAGTGAGAAATGAATATGAGTAGTAGAACTCATATTAAGGCACTTAATGCCTGTATCTTTAAAAAAATTTTTTTAAAACATCTTTATTGAATGCCTGTATCTTTAAAGAAAAATGGAATAAAACATGCCAGAGATAAGATAATTACTAAATCGAAATATAATCATTTTACGTCTTATTAAGTTTTGTGTATGTGTATATGTAAAAGAAAAAATTCTTCTTCTTTCAATAAACATTCTTTCAGTATTTTACTTTTGCTTGTTTTATTGATATCTACGATATTAAATCACAACAAAATTGCTTAACAAACCAAAGAACATAATGTCATAGAAATTTTTTAAAAACAAGATCTTCTCCTAACCAGCATGCACTCATTTGCCTTGATTTTAAAAGTAGAATTAATTTTCTACAAGGTGACTAGGAGACAGAACGCCAAATGAGCCTCAAAACATTCAAGAGCTAATCACAAAATATTAAACCACATGCTGCTATTTGCTTAACAAATTCTTAAAGTTCTCATTATACACAGACTAATCATTCAAATCTCTCCCATCACCTTCTAATCTTTCTTATATCTAAGACAACCTTGGTATAGCCTTGTCTTTCAGTCTATATAAAATAGACAACTTTTATGATTCAAGATCATTTGTGTCACTATGTACATTCAGTCAGTTCTAAGATTTGATTCCATTAAGAACTGATCAGATTTAGGGTATTATCGGCTTTAAAGTTCACATGCATAATTGTGAATATCCAATCATTAATTATAGTCAGTGATTCAAAGATTTCCAAAGATATATTTTGTAACTAATTCACCTTCCAACATAGATGCCTGGTCTTGCATAGTCTGATTTTCTGTAGACAAAATGTAAAAGTCACTTAAACAGTATTATCATCAAAGATATTCTAAACTCTACTCATTTTTTTTTGAATTTTTGAATTTTATTTATTTTTTTATAGAGCAGGTTCTTATTAGCTATCCATTTTATACATATTAGTGTATACATGTCAATCCCAATCTCCCAGTTCATCACACCACCACCACCCCCCCCCACCACTTTCCCCCCTTGGTGTCCATACGTTTGTTCTCTACATCTGTGTCTCTATTTCTGCCCTGCAAACTGTAAACTCTACTCATTTTATAATTGTTTCTCCTCCCTCCATCAACCCCAAGAAAGAAGAAACTTATTTTATAAGGGAATAAAACTTACTTTTTAATCAAGTCACGTGAAATGGCTTCTATCGAATTAAGAAAGTAATCAGTTTGTGGGCAAAGCTAATTCATTCATGAGAGCACTTCCTAACATATTATAACTGTGTCCATTTTAGTATTTTTTAAAGCTGTGAATCCAAATCAGTTGAAGATCTTGCAAAAATGCAGATTCTAATTCACTAGGTATAGTGTAGGGCCTGAGATTCTATTGCTTCAGCCAGCTCCCAGGTAATGCCAATGCTGCTGGTCCAAATCCTCTTTAAGTAGCAGGGTTTTAAAGAGAAATGGGAGGATTTCTGCATTGTCGTGCAGACTTCAACACTACATTGTTAAAGATAATAAGCATGTTAGACGATCTTAACAAGGAGGTGCTACTTTACTGCTGGATTTGGGAGGCCCCAAGGATCTGCATTCTGGAGGAACTGTAATTTCTGGGGTCACACCATGAATATGAGCATAAATGGGAACAGGCCCAGTAAATATGTAACCATCTCATATGGTCTTCTCTATAAGAATATACAGATTTGCAGACTGTTTAGCACAAATCTTCCAGGAATCACTACTTCTCTTAAAAGAACTGAAGTTACTGGCAGTGGACAAGAGGAAAGAAGGCTGAGAACTAATACAGCAATTCCAAAATTGTCGGATGTTCAGGATTGGTCCAGGCCCAGTCTCCAATCAAAAGCATGCAGTGTAGATACATCATATGTACATACAACTTACGGGAATTCAACTTACGGGATACATCATATGCACATACAACTTACGGGAATCCCGTAAGTATGTGGGAGTTATGATAGTTGAACTCGGGGAGAGAGGAATCGAGAGTATACAGCATTAACTAGTGAGTTCAATTCAGTTTGAGCTCTACTCAAGAAGCACATGCCCCAGAGAAACTGTGAGGTGGGAGAACTAATGCCACAGTTTGGAATTTCTCTGTATGGCGCTAAGGATAGATGTTTCTCATGCAATATGGCTTCTGACCACAGGCAACTTCTTCGTGAGGGCTTAACTGAAGAAAGGGGTGATCACGGATAACTGACTCTTAAGTGATTTCTTATTTTTGTCTTAAATGATGACTTTACAATTTAACTTCCCATGCAAGATATGACCTCACAGCACTACAGTTAATAAATCTCTGGGAGTCACTGTGTGTGTGTTATGACAGAGGACAGACCTGACAGACCTGACTTGAAACTACTCACTGTACTCACTAGCACCAGACTTCAGCTTCTGGGTTGAGGGGGTCAATATACAGTCCCTCCCCAGGTTCTACATCTGCAGATTCAACCAACTGAGGATCAAAAACATTCAGGAAGGAAAAAACTCCAAAGAGTTCCCAAAAGCAAAACTTGAATTTGCTGCAAGTATTTACCCAGCATTTACATTGTATTGGGTATTATTAGCAATCTAGACATAAAAGTATATGTGCATAGGTTATATGCAAATACGACACCACATTATATAAAGGACTTGAGCATCCTTGGATTTTGGCATTGGGGCGGGGCGGTGGGGAGTCAACGGTGTGAAAAACCTAAAAGTACTGGAGGTACCCTGGCCTTGATCGTTTTTTTCAGGGAGCAGTCTCAACAACATGCCTCCTCTCTAGCCCTATGAAATGTGGGAGAAGTAGGTGAGACCAGTTTTTCCTCTAATCTCTCGTGGCAGTGATCTTAGCCTTGAATATTAAAGCCTGAGTGGGTATCCTGATTTCACCAACTATTAGCAGCACAAAAAAGTATGTGGAACAATTTCATATGACCCTTTGGTAGAATGACACCAAAGTTATAATGAAATCAAATTAAATTGAAAGTTACGAGTAAAACTGAATGAAATAAGAAACAAAAAGATTTTCAACAGGAACATATAGCCAGTTGGCTATCCTTCGTAACTTGAGGGTGGGCTGCCTTTTGAATTGAAAATAACGACTGTACAATAATCAAAGTTCCCACCAAAATATATGCCTAACTGGCCCCTCCTAACCTCAAACCATGCAATATATTTAGCAATATGTTTTATTTCAGCCCAGAAAATCCTTGTTCAAATCTCTGATCAATTTAACAGTTTTATCTTAGCTATGATTCTAACCCCTCAATACTTTTGCTTTTATATCTTTAAATTGTTTAAATATGACTTTTTCAAAACACAATTAGGGCTTCCCTGGTGGCACAGTACTTGAGAATCTGCCTGCCAATGCAGGGGACACGGGTTCGAGCCCTGGTCTGGGAGGATCCCACATGCCGCGGAGCAACTAGGCCCGTGAGCCACAATTGCTGAGCCTGCGTGTCTGGAGCCTGTGCTCCACAACAAGAGAGGCCGTGATGGTGAGAGGCCCTCGCACCCCGATGAAGAGTGGCCCCCACTTGCCGCAACTAGAGAAAGCCCTCGCACAGAAACGAAGACCCAACACAGCCATAAAAAAAAAAAAAAAAAAAAAAATTAAATTAACCTCTACTTTATGGAGACACACTTTAATAGCAACACTAGGTAAAACAAACTAAATGAAGAACGTGAATATCTACAGGAGACAGTATTATGGGGGTTCATTATGGATGTGCAAAATGATACTCTTGGTCAATATGTTTAAAAAAAGATAGCACAGTCTAGTCTTGGACATAATTCTCTCATAAAACTAGTAAGGGAAGATAATCTTTTTTACCTTTTCAAAAAACCTTAAAAATGGGCATAAATCTCTTTCTTACTCTCTTTTTAAACACGACAATGACTTTAAAGAACATTGAAAAATGGTTCATGGTGTAATATTAAGGAAAGTAGTAAGATGTAAATTATGAGTGTATGTGGGAGTTATGATCTCGATTCTTTAAAAATGCATGCATACAATAAGATACTATTATCTTCACACCCATTAGAATGGCAAGAATTAAAAACAAAAAAACAGAGAACAACAAGTGTTGGTGCGGATGTGGAGAAATTGGACCCTTACGCATTGTTGGTGAAAATGTAAAATAGTGCCACCACCTCAAAAAATTAAACACTGAATTACTATTTGATCCAGTAATTCCATTTCTGGGTATATACCCAAAAGAACTGAAACCAGGGACTTGAACAGATATTTGTATACTCATGTTCATAGCAGCATTATTCACGACAGCCAAAATGCCCATGTGTGGGTTAATGGATAAACAAAATGTGGTATATACATAGAGTGGACAATTACTCAGCTTTAAAAACGAAATTCTGATTACATGCTATAATATGGATGAATCTTAAAGACAGTGAAACAGCCAGTTACAAGAAGAAAAAACTGTATGACTACTTATATGAGGTACCTAGAATACATACATAGAGACAAAGTAGAACGGTGGTTACCAGGGGCTGGGGAAAACGGGGGGGTGGGGGTGTTTAATGGCTACATAATTTCAGTATGGGATGACAAAAAAGTTCTGTAGTTAGTGGTGATGACTGTACAATAATGTAAATGCACTTGATGTCACTTAAAAATGATTAAAATGGTAAATTCTATGTTATGTATATTCTACATTAAAAGAACTTTAATATATGCATACATACATATATGTGTGCATATATGCGTACGAAGGGAATAAATACACCTAAATTATTAGTGGTTATATATGGGTGGCAGAATTACAGATAATTTTAATTTTATTCTCTATACTATTTGAGGTCTTTCAAAATCCTACAGTAAAAAATTACTAAAAATCAAGGGAAAATTAACTTAAAAACTGAATATGGCATGTCACTGGATTCTGGAGACCCTTATCCACCTTAGTGTAGGGATTAGTCCTCCACATGGTTTTTAGGGAAGGAAGAGAGAAGCGCTTGGTCTCACATACAGAAGTGGAGTTGCTACCATCCTTACTTGAATCTCACTTCTCTATGGGAACCTTCTCAAGGTGTTCTTGCATAATGGTAGGATGTAGGCACTGGCTAAGATACTCTCAGTGGATTCACAGAAGGATATTAGTGCCAATGGTATGGAGACTTTTGGCTAAAAGATCATTTGAGACGCAGAGGACAGAGCATCCTTGTTAATCATACACCTCCCCCTTCGCCGTTAGCCTCGCACGTCACATTTTTTAAAAGGCACCACAAAGTTAAAAATTTAAATTTAGAGAGAATGAATCCTTAAGGTCATTTTCCAATGACACGAGATAAAACAGATTTATCCAAAGAAAAATTAGGAAGGCTATCATGATCCTTTCCTTTGTTTAAAGGGTTAAAAACCAGGTACTATAATTTGACTACGGAATGTTTATGAAAATTAAAAAAAATTTTTTTTCAGCCCACTGTTTCACGAAAATATTCAATATTATGCCCCTTCAAGACTCTTCTATGTGAAGGAGCACAAGACTATATATATATACATATATATATATACCCAAATTAAATTTTCCATTTTTTAATACTGTTTACTCAAAAACAGCTTCATGAGAGCTTGACATTTTATCAGAAAAGTTTTCTAAGTAAACTTCTTGGGCCTTCACATTTGAAAGTGCTCTCCCTTAGTAACAAGTGTACATTAAACCAGGGACAAAAAAGAAAGGTGGGGGGGTACAAGCAGTAGCTTACTTATCCTGCACAGTAAAGCTAGGAAAACCTCCTGCTTTTTGTGCTGCCACCACTGAAACATGTCGCACTATACTAACTTAGGCTGTTAGCACTTTATACCTTGAACTTGGAGACAGCCTGTTTTCCTTGCCTCTGATTCTGCCATGCTGCCCACAATCTGTTTTGCAGAACCATCTCCAGGTTAACTTCCCTAAAGTACCACTTTGACCATGCCTCTCAGTAGTTCAAACTCCTCCACTAGAAATTTTCTTCTTACTGTATGAAGTATAAATTTCTTGCCCTGACATTTAATGTCTTCCAAAAGTTGGCCCAAATACAAATTTTATGTTCCAACTTACAACAAAGCTATGTGCTGTTCACTAGAAATAGAAATGTACTGTACTTTTCTGCCTTCTTACCTGTGCCGAGAATAATTCTGATTATAGACTGAGCAGGTTCTCATTAAGAATTTACTGAATGAATGTTTTGATGATTGCAGCATGAGTTTCTCTGAGCAGTGCACACATAATTTTGTGGTTCACTAATAGTTACAGGGCTTGAAAATCCTAGTGTCTATCAAGAAGAATCCACCGGACAAGTGGAATTTCCAAGTCCCGTAGAAAACCATGATATAATAATCTAAGACCTATTAGAACAAAGATAAAACTTTTAGTCACAGTTATCTGTATAACCTAAGCAAACTTTTTAGGAAATCAAAAAATAAAATAAGGTAAAGCTCTAACTGTTAATTAAAATACAGGGACTACTAACATGCAAGAGGTAACAAAGCAGCTAGCTTAGTGCATGCTGAGTATTGCAAAATGTATGGCTTCATCTTCCTATTAGTTACTCTGCTTCTCAGCCAGGTTAGAACATTGTTACTTTGTACATAAGCAAAGACTTTATTATAAGGCCAAATGCCCTTTAGCTTAAGGAGGAAAAAAATACCCATGCAAATATTTAGCTTAGATGATGAAGTAGCAAATGCTTAAAATAGTGATGCTAAATGTTTCTGTAATTCCAACACTGATAGCTATTTCTACTGCTTTCATCAGGACTAGACTATCTGGTAAAGAAGAATGAACATGGGCTCTGAAGACTGAGAGACCTGGGTATCTCAGTTGTATCTCAGCTTGGAGACTATCACCGTGCAATCATGAAAACATTATACACAACCCTAGGAAACTCAAGCTTCCTCATGGCAATTTTTAAAAAAATAATTATTCCTATTTCTCATGGTTATGAGAAATAAGAAAATATACGGCAGTGCTGGTACATGTCCAATGTATGTTCAATAAATGATAATTCACTTTCCTACTTCCCTGCACCACTTTCCTATGTGGGGATTTACTTGAATCCATCTTTCACTCAAGCTATTACCCAACTATTCAGAATATATACTGTTTTCGCTCATCCAGGTTTCAAAAGGTAATTTTTTGAACTCTACAATTGAATGAACACTCCTCTCTAAATATCAACCTATTGAAATATCTGTATTGAAAATTATACAAATTTTATTTGTGCAGTAAATGCTGATACATATTGTGTGTATGATTTTTGGTACTTTGGACTTTAATATTATATATCAAAGAAGAGAGAAGGAGATATGTGTATAATTCTGGATCCATAAGACTTCCAAGAAAAAAAATACTTCCTCAATAAATCCTATTATATGACCAGTGTTTTCAGTTATTAAAGCTACTGCTTAGCAGATAAAAAGAGAAAAACATATACTGGCCTTCCAGGAACAACTTCAGTATTAGAAAGCAAGACTCACTTCTGTTTTGCCCCTCTCGTTTAAAACCATCAATTATAAAAAACAAACAAACAAACAAAAAAAAACCATCAATTATAATCTGAAAGGGAAACTATTTTCAAATACCCTTAGTAACAAGTATACATTAAACCAGGGACAAAAGGAAAAGGCCCAGAGCTCTAATTCTGGGCGAGGTGTCATCACGGCTAACTTTGCAGTCACCGTCCCCAAATGTTTTCAATCTCTTCCTAAGCTTATGCGTACACACTATTACTATTATGAGGAAACTGAGGCTTAAAAGTTAAGTAACTTATTCAAGGTCACATAACTAGAAAGGAGTGAAGCTGTGATACAAACACAGGAAGTCTGATTCCGAAGTCTGAATTCTTTGCTATGTTAGTGGTTCTTGCCCCGATTCATTGATCTCTTTTTGTAATACATACTTCTGAGGCCCCTTTTACAATCCTAACATGAAAATCAGATAATATTACCTACTCATAAAAAATTAATATAATGCTTTAATTGTAACATGAAAGATAAAAAGAATCTATAAAATGTGTATTTACTATAAAAATAATTTTAAATTATGCTTTTAATTAGAAAATTTCAGGCAAAACTACACTGTCAACAACAAAAATGCCTAGAAATTTCCAAAATGTTTGTGAGGGTAGAATTGTCCTAATGGAGAGAATCCTTGCACTACTGTATACTTTCTGCTGTCTTAGAGATTCTGTCAGAGTTGCATTCTTTCACTTTTTTCCTTTCAATACACGTCGAGATCCTTGCTCACCTTTACAAACAAACATAATTACAAAATTTGTACAGCCTCATTAAGACCCTATATTATTTAATCTCTATGAATGAATTTAAGGCACAAATAATTTTAAAAACTGAAAATCCAGGAAGAACACAGAGCATCGTTTTACTCTGGCAAAGAAATTAGTGTCAATTAAATCTAGTTCCAACCACCACTTATCTGGCCAACTAATTTCTTACCGCTTATTTTAAATTCAATGGCAGATTATATACTCTTACCCTTTTAAAGCTCTAAAGCTTTTCTCATTTAGCAACTAAAGTTCACTATGGGAAAATCACACTTTTAGAAATAGTTTTAGAATTTGTTATACAATTAAATCCATACCTCACCTTGCCCAGTTTATAGTTAGAAATAATTCGCCTCCATGCACCCACGTGATCAGGAAAAAATAAAAGAGGGAGGCAAACCAAGTCCCTTTCAAGCGCAGACCTGTTCTTTGGGATGCAGGCAGCTCGCCGGCAGCAGGCAGTGTACCTGTTGCTCCAGGAGGCAGCACATACGCTGAAGATGACGGGGGAGCTCCTGGTCCGCCGAGCTGGAAGGACGCGCCAGAGGGAGGGGGAGGAGGGAACGAGGCGGTGGGGCTGGAGGTAGGTGGAGAGGCCTGGTGCTGTGCTGTGTACAGCTGAGACTGCCCGGAATAGGACGAAGCGGAAGATATGTACGGGGTGTTAGGGTAAGCGTTTGAAGCAGGGGGCGCAACAGGCTGCTGAGGTCGATACGCTGCTGACCCCCCTGTTCCGAAGGAATACTGCTGGGCTGGCTGAGAAGCTACACCAGGGAGAAGGAGCAGAGACTTTAATTAGTTACACATTTATTCAGACAGCAACAGAAAACCAAAGTTATCTCATTCGATGGAAATTATTTTCAATTCTTCTAATAATAAGCTACAACCAAACATTACCCACTTAAAACAAGTTATGCTTTTGATAGTCTGGATGCCCTAACTATGCCAAAAGTCACTGGATCCAGTCTTTGAACCCTGCCATCTCCAGACTGCTGCTGGCTATGAAAATCTTTGAGTCATCAGACCGGAGAACCAGAAGACTGACCCTCTTCTGAGCCGTCCTGTTCCTGTGAAGACTGCAGTGACACCTACTAGCCATCAGGTGGAGCCATGCAGGAATTACACACCCACAGCAGTCCCCTTCACAGTAAAAGTTAAGGGAGCTTGGCGGCAGCTCAAGACCTCTTCCACCCTAACAACTGTAGGGTGAGCACCATTGTTATGAATCAGATACCGTCTCCAACATCTAGGAAAATCATCAGCTACTCAAATTCTGGGTTTGAGCACAGTTCCAGATTAACAGGCAACTCTGTATGATCCCTGACAAGACAATTATTATATTTCTTACTCTGTACAAAGTTGGTTAGTAAGCAATCAGACAGCCAACTAGTGTTTTAATGCAAAGACCTGAACCCAGATACCATTACCTTTTGTGTGACCATGGGCAGAATATGAACCTCTGCAGAGGGAATCCAACAGAATTGTGCTCATTCTACCCTGAAGACAGCACTTTCACGCTGAGCACTGAGTGAAAAGCTCTATCAAATTTGTACTCATGTTAAGTAAGAACACCCATCTTATGAGCACAGAACACACTCGTTGAGATGAGTTCTTGCTAGGTAACATCCTCTTGTTTTATAGTAGTTGTTCAGTCATATAATTATCCACTTTGAGATTTGCATTTTTGCTTATTTTAAATTTTAAAATAGAGGTGATGTTTTACTTTGCAAGTGTAAATAGTTTCTTAAAAAGAATGAAAGCCAATAGGGGAAAGGTCATTATTATACATTTGTCAAAATTCACAGAGTGTCTGACACCAAGAGGGAACCTTAAGATAAACTACTCCGGGCGAAAATGGTGAGTCAGTGTAGGCTCACTGACTGTAACAAATGGACCACCGTGGTGCACGATGTCTGTGGTGGGGAGGCTGTGCACGGAGGCAGGAGGTATACTGAGACTTCCTGTACCTTCCACTCAATTTTGCTGTGAGCCTGAAACTGCTCTAAAAAATAGTCTGTTTCCTAAAAAAATTAAATAAATGGAAGACGACAACAAATGTCCCTTGGAACCAATTTTCCAAAAATGGTTTGCATCATCTTGCCTAAAGGAAAAGAATATGTACCAAATAATTTCTAAAATTCTGTTTTTTTATACCAACATCATGGCACAATTGACTCTCTTTAACAGGCTCAGGAATAAGAGCCAACTGTTCTGAATGGACTGACACAGGAGCTGTTTCCTCGCATGCTGATTCAGGATGCCTCCCAGGGAAACCATGCTTCGCTAGAGCAAGGACTCAAGTCCTACCCAGAATGGTTCTTTCTTTACTTGTTACAGCTGATTTGATCATGGCTTTGGAGCTTCAAAGTAAACAGTTACTACACCGGATAACACGAGACATGCTGCCGTGACAGGACTTCAGGGTCACACTACTTACGCTGAGACTGTGGATAAGGTGGCACCTGGGTGTGCGCGTGGCCGGGAGATGTGGGAAGCTGAGCTGCGGCAACATTTGGATTAACATTCCCATGCATTATGAAGCCTGGAGGTGGAGGATTTTCTCCCTAGGAAATGAGAATATGGTAAAAAGGAGGATTACATCTGGAACCAAAAATCTTGCCAGATGGATTTATAATCTTTGAAATGGAATTAAAAAAAAAAAAAAGTTCTGTAAAAAAACTGCATTTCGTGCATACTGTCTTCTTCAAGACACATTTTCTGAGCAAGACATTTTGTGTGATTTAAAGATTAGACAGATCCAAAGCAATAATAACAATGAATGGCAAGAGATGCTAACAGCCTCATAAAATAGGATCTATGATGTTTATAGTAAGTCACTAGGATTTTCCATCTCTACTAAAGTCCATCCACAACTAATGCTTCAGAAATTTAAGTATAAATGCCACAAGGCGATATTATCTTCTCTACGATGCTAAAAAAAAAAAAAAGAAGAAGAGGAGGAGGAAGAAGAAGAAAGGAAAAAATATTCAGTGAAATCAGATTTAAACCATTGAACCTTGGTTGATGTTTTTCTAGTTCAAGTCAATTTAGAACTGCATAAGAAGAGGAGAGTGATAAGAAAATAAATTAATTGTGCTAAAAACTGCTTCTTGCATCCTAAAAGCACTAAAATGCAATAAGCAGATAGACAGCTGGGGGGAGGGGAACTTAAGGGAGGTGGGTAGAGAATATGTAACTATATATTTAGGTGAGCAGAATTCTGCTCAAAGAGGAATAATGAAGGATATACCTGTGTATCAGAGGGAGAGGCTGCAGGTGGATGGCTGGGAAGGGCGGTAGGAGTTTTGTTACTCCAGGTAGTGACAGTGGGGGCAATTCTAACCTGAATTGAACAAAGAAATACCAATCACAGAACATAAAACATGAAAATGTTAAAAGAAGAAACACAAAACCCAACAGGCATTAATAGCCAGATGCAAAGCAAAAAATAAGAGCAGCAAGATAGCATACGTTAGCCAGGCAACTGCTTTCAGGTAATCCCTTTCAAGGGATTCCAAAAGAAAAAAACACCTTTCACAACAGGACAGGGGAAGGGAGGCAGTAGAAAAATCAATATGAAAACTAAATCAAAACAGAAAGAACAATGCCATTCAAGTGTCAAGAGTAAGTGGGAAAAAGTAAGTTCTGTAAGTAGGGAAGGAAAGAAGACATTCCAGGGGGAAAAAAAAAAAGGTAATTGAGTGAAAAAGTGATTTTTGAAGCACTAATTGTATTCATGCTACTATTAGATCTGTAAACATATTGCTATAAGCTCCCTTTTCCGGATTTTATTAGAGCCACAAAAATTATGTTAGTTCCGTATGAGGCTTAGAATCATACAATCAGAGCATATTAAAGATCATCCAATCTGATCCCCACCCTTTACCACTGAGAAAACCAAGGCCCAGAGAACTGAAGGGGCTGGCTGAAGCCCATACAACCTGTTGTTGATGGAGCTAGGACTGCTTCTAGGTCTCCTGATTCCCAGGCCAGTGTCTGCCACGCTACACCATGTTGCTTACCCTGGAGTCCAGAGGTTTTCAAAAACATTTTTTTAAGCTATCAGAATATCTTTTGTCAAGTAAACCTTTGTAGAAGAAACTCTATCATATAAACAATTAATAGCAAAGATGTGCTGGTCGTAGTAGGAGAACTCCTACTCAGTTGCCTTCCCTTTCAGAAATCCCTTTACTCCTGCCTATAAACATGCCTTTAAAACCACAAGCCACTGTCCTCATTCAACATATCATAAGCTTTAATCAAGAAAATCACTGCATAATTTATGACTGAATTTGTTTTCCTTTTCTTAAAGTATGAGACTGCTAAGTCACAGTATAATAAAAGTCCTTCATGGTTTTTACATTTTCCCAGAAAGATAGATTAAACCCAAGGACATAAGGAGTAAATATTCTCTTCTCCCAATGCAGAGAACGCCTTACTTCAGTGCCCTGACACAGTGAGGTCAAACTCAAGGTGCTTAGCTTAGGAGTTCCAATCCTGTTAACCATTAACTAGCCATGTTGACAAATTCAAGCTCTATGTCTTAAAACTCTGGTTAGTCGCTAGACTTCTCCACCTCTCAGTTTCCAAGCCATCACCTGATTTGCCCTATCTATGTCATAGACTTTCGAAGTCTAGCAACAAGAGTGGAAAATTTAGTTATGTTTACCAATATACCCTTCAACAGGGAGAATAAAGACAGGCCCTTAAATTCGTATTTGTCAAATGAACGAAAAAACAAAACAGAGAGTAGTACAGTCATAATTATATTCAAATGTAATCTATCCTGATTAAGTAGCAATCAAAAGCATAATAGACAAAAGAGCATGAATTTTTTTTTTCATGGTTTTATGCTTACTGTTGCTACAAAATGTAAAAATGACCCCTTCAATTCTATCAGCAATTTGTTCTATTTTAAAATGGGCAGAGGGACTTCGCTGGTGGCGCAGTGGTTGGGAATCTGCCTGCCAGTGCAGGGGACACGGGTTCAAGCCCTGGTCCGGAAGGATCCCCCGTGCCTGCAGCCCCTGCTCCGCGCTGGGAGAGGCCACCACAGCGAGAAGCCCAGGCACCGCAGCGAGGAATGGCCCCCGCTCGCCGCAACTGCAGAGAGCCTGCACGCAGCGGCAAAGACCCAACGCAGCCAAAAAGAAATAAATAAATAAATAAAACTTTTAAATAAATAACTAAATAAAAAAGAGAGACTGCCATCGAGGTGGTTTCATCTCAAAAATAAAATGAGCAGAGTACCTACTAACTTTGTTATCAATCAAGACCATTTATTACTTACGAAAATATACTTTTTGTTTAAGAACATGAAGGTTATCTGCTGGTCTGGAAATATAAGTTTCTACATGAAATAGTAAAAGACAATAAGAGGTCACATTTTATGCCACTAATCATTTGGTAATTTTAATTTAATAAATAAATTAGTTGATTAATAAAAATTATTTAATCATCTTTATATTCCCCATGACCTACAACTTCATATACCTTTGGTCACTCACTTTTCTCTAATATAAAGTTGTCCAAAAAAATGTTTGTATTCTGGATACTCTTTATTGTGCTGATACAGAAGACATAGTAAAACCACACTAATGACTCAGAAAATAATACTTAAAAAGAGACTATTTTCTAAAAACACTTTAAAAAATTGACCAAATTACCCACAAAATTGTTCCCACTACTTTACTTAGTTTGTTAGATGAATCAAATTGTAAAAATTTCAAGAACAGATGTACATGTGTAATTTAAGCTTGAGTGATGGAGAAATAAGAAGAAATCTCCCCAGAGAGCTTAAGTTAATTTTACCTAGTTTGTAAATTATTTGACTAGATTAAAGGGATAATTTTTAAAAACATCATAAATGCTACTTTCAAGAACAGAAAAACTATAACCATTAAAATAATACGTTGTCTAGTTTTATCACTGGTCTCTTACTCAAGAAACTAAAACCACCACTTTGAAATACATAAATGTTCCTCCTTTAATCTGGACCATATCACTCACATGGGGATAATATTGTTGAGCTGGAACTCTTGGCATCTGTGTGTGGCAAGCAACTGGTCCAGGCCTGCCCTTGGGCAGCTGCTGCCTCTCATAAGGAACTTTAGGTGACTCCTGTTGTCCTGGTGCTGGATCTCCTTGTGCTCTACAAAGTCTGTCACGAAGCTGCACAATATTTGGCTATAAGAAGCAGTGGAAGAAAGCAAAGCCAATTGTTCAGGGTTCACCCAACTATATATGACAGCATGTTGATCTTCTTAAAGTAAGCTTGATCATTCATATGATTTTTGTTCATATGCTGTGTATGATGCAATAAACCCCGGCACATTAGGGTTTGACATCATGGTTTCTAATACTCAAGACTGACACCAAAGGTCCATTATATACAGTGTAACTTGTAAGTTCACTGAGGCAGGGATTTGAATTATGCCTACCACACGGTAGTATGCAAGATCGATGTCACTTATCATCACTGCTCTTTTGTTGTTTCTTGCAGTTGAGTAATGCTCACAAATCACAAAAGCAGCTGAAAAAATACAACTTTGTTTCTCTGCAGGGAAAAAAGGCTCCAAAAGAGAATCAACTGCTAAAGATGGTGATGGAAGAAAATGGTGATCTATGAAAGACATGAAAATTAATAAAAAAAGAGATGCTTGAAATAAATTAAAAGAGTAAGATGTCAAACTCAGGGTAGCTCACACAGATCTATAATTATATAGATCAATAGTAAGTATGAGTTTACCATATACATGTTCTGGTTATTAACAAACAACAACAAAAAAGCAATGTGTTAAAATGTTTCAGCAAGAATTCATTTAATATCTATACAACTTATACATTTCTATAAATTCATTAAAGGTTTAAACACATCATTTAAATTTTGTAGGTATACTTAGGTAAACCTGCCTTTTATGGAGGGGAACTATATACTATAATGACATTACAAAGTCTCAGGAAATAGTCCCCAGAAAATACTAAGGGTATACTGAGATATATAGGAGGGGAACTATATACTATAATGACATTACAAAGTCTCAGGAAATAGTCCCCAGAAAATACTAAGGGTATACTGAGATATATAGGAGGAAGTAACATCAAAATTACAAGTTTTGCATAAAGAATGTTCTTTAAAAGTCCAAAGAAAAGCATGAAGAATAACCTATAGAAAATGTATGTGGTTATAAACAGTATTAAAAATAAAGAGTTTAGTTCTCAGGCTAGAAGGTCTAAAGGTCTTAGAGTAAGTCAGTCTTAAGATAAAGGGTCTTATACCTCAATATAATAAGAAGACCTTATTAAGTAAAAAATCCTATAAAACTATTATACCAAAGTCATTATAAAGATAAAGACTTTGTTTCTATTCTACTTCATATTCTCATGAACAATTTAGAAAGATGTGAGCTGGATCCTACATGTAAGTGTACACAAAACCAACTAGAGAGTCATACCTCCACAGTCCTGGAACACAGATATAAGTATTTTTACTCAATCAAATTTAGTGACAATTCCCTAGAACAGACAAAATACTGAAAACAATTAACTAAAAAATTTCGTCAAAAAGAGAATAAAGTTTAGAACAAAAAGTATAGAAATAAGAAAAGGCTCCGAATTAAGCTCTAGCAGATACACAATGAAGATAGAAATATCCTGCTTGTGGAAAATCTTCCTCACTCCCCACCCCAGCTTCCACCCGTGCTGCATTATCGGGTTTAGATTTCCCTCCTCTGTGCTCCCACTACCTCTATCATTGTTCTTATCACTTTGGAATCCCATGTATACTTCTGTTGTCATTTTGAGTTTGGAAACTCCCTCAGGGAAAGGATCTTGGCAATCCTATTCATCACTACATATTCAGTCACTTATTGAATTGAAACAAATATCATGAAAAAGCCCAAGTTTTATTGCACACCAAATAAGGACACTAAATTAGGAATGTGATATAGTTCTCTCTGCCTTGAATACTTTAAAAATATACTCACCCACAGACAGCATCGGACTGAAACGGCATATAAAATGAATGACTTTGTTAACTCCTGGGGTGTCATTTGTGAGAATTTTAAAATCACGACCCCAATTTGTTTGATTAAGTATTAACATTTATATCTTTTTTTAAAAATAACTAATACCTTCTTTTTTGTAATGAATTTATTTATTTATTTATTTATTTATTTATTTATTTATTTATGGCTGTGTTGGGTCTTCGTTTCTGTGCGAAGGCTTTCCCTAGTTGGGGCAAGTGGGGGCCACTCTTCATCGCGGTGCGCAGGCCTCTCACTATCGCGGCCTCTCTGGTTGCGGAGCACAGGCTCAGCAATTGTGGCTCACGGGCCTAGTTGCTCCGCGGCATGTGGGATCTTCCCAGACCAGGGCTCGAACCCGTGTCCCCTGCATTGGCAGGCAGATTCTCAACCACTGCACCACCAGGGAAGCCCAACATTTATATCTTTGAAGATACCTACAAAGAGTCTTGTGCACAGAATCAGCATTTGGCTTAGGAAACAAAAAGCTGGCCCTTTTCCTACTTATTCTCCTCAAATACTAAGCCCTTCAGTACAAAGGGACAAGCATTCTATCTCTCTGACACAGCCTGGGTACACCTGAAATTACACTTGAAGACGTGTCAATAACATTCACCTATTAGGTGATAGAAATTCAACTGCTCCAAATCATTCCACCTACTAGTACATTTATGTTTCATACTGAGTGCTATCTACTGAACTCACCTATTAAAAATAATAATAGCAATAGCAAGTTTGAAAACTTTCACATGGACCTCTTCAGGTGCTTAATTGGCATTTAAGGCCTTCTAAGTATCTGTACTAGCCTCCTTCAGGTCAGCCTGTGTTGCTGGGAAACTGCTTTTCTCACTACTCTCTGGACAAAACTCTGGGTCTAGTTTCCATTATTCAGTGGGGTGTTTTTAGATCCCACCCGTTGCTAAACACACACACACACACACACACACACACACATGCACGCACGCACGCACGCGCCCAAGGTCTCACCTGCGGACTTTCTCCCTTTTCTCTGATTCCCAGGGGTACTTACTGTCTAGACCCTCATTTCCACATTTGGTCACATCCAGTCCTGGGAGACCTGACTGCTTTGTGTCTCTTTTTTATACTTCATGCTCACAGTGCTAGACCCATAACAATAAATTTTGAAGAACGCTGATAAGTTGGAAGTACTTGGCCTTTATTCATCTAGTCTCAATTTTTTATAAGGTCCTTACGAAAACCGCACTGTCTATGAGACTTTGGACATTGGCTGGCAACTGCTCCGAATCTTCCCCAAAGAAATGCTGAAGAGAATCCCTCAGAGCACCTTGAGCGAACTCTACCCTCGAGAGTCTGCAAAGCATTAGCTGCTACTTCATCGCTGGCTCGATGCTCTTGTGAAATACTGGTTCTGTTTTCTTTATTCCTTTTGCGCTCGCCCATCCCCACCTTTGTGTTGGAGTTTACTGTGTTGCCCTGTAATTAAAAACAAAGAATAGGTAACATATTGTGCCAGTGTTGCAATGTTTTAAACTGCTAACAGACTTTAAAATATCCCCTGTTCAGAAAACCTGGACCTGCAATGCTTTGTTTAAAGTAGCTGAGGGTTGGAGGTGAGGTTTTCGTACTGATGTGTGTATTTGTACGTAGTGGTGTAGTTAGCTGCCTAGTGTCCTCATTATTTGGGTCTCTCAGACCTTCCCTGTCCACCCCCTCCAGAGTATCACTATCTGAAGTTCTAATGCTTTGATCTCCAAACTAGGGACAAGATAGGGTCTGAAAGACGCTTCCTCTCCGAGCCGAGACGCTTTCCTGAGCACTTGTTTTTAGATTTCGGTGTGCCTCTGGGTCTGCTCTAGGCAGACGGCTTTTCCTGTCCACCTGCTGTTTCCTGTTTAATGAATAGATTAGAAAAGGAGTTTCCTTTTCCTCTTTGGTGCGGATAAGTTTCAACTCCTTTGTCTTACCGTTCTCCCTCCCTCTGAGTAACACAGAATCTTGTAGCTTTTGCCCAACTGGCATTGATCTGATCGTAGTGAGATGCCCTGTCTTGATGATCCCTTACTGGGTTTCCATGCAGAGGAATCATAATGAAAATAATTAATAGAATTGTTGGTTGGAAAGAGTTGGGATACAATTTTTTAAGAGAGAAAAAACCTATATCGGTTCTACATTCGGACATGTTAACAGTGGTTTTAAGTTTCTAAAGTGTTGACCGGATGCTAGAGGCAAGGTGGGGAAGAGAAAGCTCTTCTGTGTATGGAGTTTGATATATATATATAATCTATGGATATCTTAAACTCCGTTAGATAGCAGCCTTTGGAAAATCCCCTGTTTGGTCCTGCTTTCTGACCTATCTGCCTTTTCAGGGTAATCTTGTGGCACAATTGACAGCATTTAAAAGCTTTAGTCTTTTAATTCCTCCTCCTTCCTGCTGCGAGCCCTGAGCTGTCTTCTATGCACTTCTGACTTGTCTACTGTTTGGTCTCTCTGTGTTCTTTGTTACTTGGGTGCAATAGCAACTTCTCTGTGCATTCCATCTTTCTTTCAAGTTGTGTAAAGTTCTTCACTTTTTTTCTCTGAGGGTGTAGGGGGTGGGGGGCGTCAGCATGATTATATTTTAATGTAGAAAATGTGACCTGGATATAAAATGAAGACAAATGTTAAATTAAATGGAAGTTACCTAAAGTGACTCTGTATCTTCTAATCAGAAAAGCAATAGCAACAAGCAAATATATAATAATGCACCTCTCTTTGATTGACAGTTTTGAACATCATAACCAGTATTGTGAACCAGCCCCTTGATTCACAATATTATGAACCATGTTCCCTTTACAGGGACATGGCCCATGTTCTGTACCCTCTGCCTTTTAGGCTGCCCTTTCAAGCTCTTTTCAGTAATACCTCTTCCAACACATTGTAGTTTGATCCAAGGTTGAGAGTTGCTAGGGTGTGGGGTTGTTTGTTTGTTTATTTGTTTGTTTTGCAGATCGTTAGTGGCTGTAAGTTCTCTGAAACTTGAAGTTTTGATTCAGGGTCCACTTAGCATTTTCGAGAGTTACTAAGTTGTTTTATAGCATTCTTTGTTTCAGACATTCTCAGGACCTCTAGAGCCTGTCTGCCATGAATGAAAGAGGGTAATAAATAGAAAATGAAATACATACTGAAGCAAGCCAAAACTTGCTTCAAATAAAATCTGAAATAGATGGTCCAGTATATAAAGAAAACATACTGGTTAAAGCACAGGGATGTGGCATCACGGTGGCCTCCCATTTCTTTCCCCTCTTCAACTCAGAGTGACATTTAGGAGATGTAGAGGAAGAGGCTCAGTCATAGCAAGAGTAGGTAGACCTGTGTTCGGATTCTGGTGCTGCCACTAACTGTATGGTCTTGCTTAGTCATTTAACAGATTTGTGTTCCTTTTAGGGTTATTATAAGGACTAGAGATTTTGCTTTTTATATTGCTTTTTAACTTAGGTAAAAAAAAATAAAGTTTGTTGTATTGGCATGTGTCTATTTCTGTATTCTCTATCCTATTCATTGAACTATGTATCTATCCTTCCACCAATACCACACTGTCTTACTTATACCTTTACAGTAGGTCTTAATATCCTCTAACTATATTCTGCTTTCTCAAAATTGTTTTACTTATTCTGGTTCCTTTGCCTTTACCTTTTGTTCCTACATTTTAGAATAAGCTTGTCCATGTTGACAAAAAAATTCTGTTGGAAGTTGACCTTTTATTATGTTGAGTCTTCCAATCCATGAATGCGATATGTCTCTCCATTGATTTAGGTCTTGTTTGGTTGTATCATACAGATCCTCTATTAAAATATTTATAATCAAATATTTCATGTTTTGGAAGCATTGTGTATGGCATTCTGTTGTTTTTTTTTTTTTTAATTTTTCTTTTTTTACTTTTGTCTGTGTTGGGTCTTCGTTTCTGTGCGAGGGCTTTCTCTAGTTGTGGCGAGTGGGGGCCACTCTTCATCGCGGTGCGCGGGCCTCTCACTGTCGCGGCCTCTCTTGTTGCAGAGCACAGGCTCCAGACGCACAGGCTCAGTAGTAGTGGCTCACGGGCCTAGTCGCTCCACGGCATGTGGGATCTTCCCAGACCAGGGCTCAAACCCGTGTCCCCTGCATTGGCAGGCAGATTCTCAACCACTGCACCACCAGGGAAGCCCCGGCATTGTGTTTTTAGTTTTGGTTTCCAGTTGTTCATTGTTAATATTTGGAAATATGACTAATGTTTTTGTGTTGATCTTGTATCCTGAGACTTTGTTAAAGTAATTGCCACATTAATTGCTTCTTAGAGATTTCTTGGGATTTTCTATGCAGACAGTCATGCTATCCATGAGGACAGTCATGCTATCCATGAGTATGGACAGTAATATTTCTTCCTTTCTAATCTGTGTGTCTTTCTTTCTTTTTCTTGCCATGCTGCACTGGCTAGTACCTACAGGACTAAGTTGAAAAGCAGAGATGAAAGAGGACATTCTGGCCTTCTTTTGAATTTAGGAGGAAAACATTCATTCTCTCACCATGAAGTATGATGTTCACTGCCGGTTTTTTGTAGATATTCTTTACTGGGTTGAAGTAGAGCCCTTCTATTCCTGAGAGTTTCTGACATGAATGTGTGTTGAAGTTCATCAAATGCTTTTTCTTCATTAATTGATGTGGCCATGTAGATTTTCTTCTTCAATCTATTAATATGGCAAATTACGCTGATGATTTTTGAATAGTAAACCAAGCTTGTGTTCCGAGAATAGACTCCAGTTGATCAAAGTGTATTGTTATTTGCTTCCTTCTTCATGTGTTGATTTTATTGTGCAATTTTTTTCCCGTTTCCGTGTGTGAAAGCTTAGACTATTGATCTGAGACCTTCCCTCTTTTCTATTCTAAGCATTTAGTGCCATTCGTTTCCCTCTTAATAATGTTTTATCTGGATCCTTCCACATTTTATGTGTTGTATTTTCATTTTCACTCAGTTCTATTTATCTTAAAATTTTTCCTTGAAATTCCTCTTTAACCATGGATTATTTAGAAGTGTGCATCTTAATTTCCAAATGTTTGGAGGCATTCTACTTCTCGTTCTCATTTTTATACAATTTAAAGCTTAGACTTTGGACACAGTGGAATAAAATGCGATTATGTTTGTTCAGTTATTTTATAGAGGTTCTTCAAATATCACTGGAGTGAAGTTTTCAAATATTCGTTTTACATAGTAGTTCTCAGTCTTTTGCACTTGTAACCATAAGAGAGTTCCCTAAAACTATGTAACCCTGGCTGCTGGAGCCATGTTTATCAGGGGCAGTTCACAGTCACAGGAATAGTGGGGAGTTTGTGGGTCCCCACTGCACACTTTGTTCTGGGCCAGCACACAGGGATCCAGTAGGGATCCAGGGTCCAGGAGAGGGACCCAAACTTTGGGCTCTGGTGTTTATATTGCAGAATCAGAGAAGCCCAGGTCCCGTGTGGGCAGGAACTAGGACCAGCACTGGGACACACAGGACCCAGGTCCAGTCCCTCTCCATGGAACGAGCACTCAGGCTGAGGGAGGCCCAGCCTCTCTCCTGCTGGTCAGGGCTGAGCCAAGCTGCGGTTACAGCTGTATTGCTCAGTAGGCCCATGGCTGAGTCACCAGCTATGACAGCCGTAAACCCTGGCTATGGGGAGTGTCCATGAAGTCTTGAGGAAGGCCGGCCTTCCTCCTGCAGGGAGGCAGTCTTGAGCAAGTTAGCCCTGCCCTGTCACTACTTCAACAACCAAAATTTTCATTCCTCCCTCTTGCTCCCCAACCCCACTCAGATAAAAGCATAGTTTCTCATGGGGTGGCCAACCTTTTATTTTTCAAACATTATCAACATCATTTCATACAAGAAAGGACATTCGAACCCCAATTAACTAAGAAGCACATATTGCAGAATAAGCTCGTTTGCCCTAAAACAAGACCCTTAGCTATTTCCATGGACCATCCTTGATTTCTCCATTATGCTGCTGAGTAGTGCAAAGTTGGTGCTCAAGAACTCCTTGGATGATGGTGTGCTATCAACAGCTGCTGTGAAAGCAAGAAGCTGGCACCCTCGGTGGCTATATGGGCAGAGGAGTTGAGGAGACAGTAGGTGATGGCTCTGTGCTATCAGTGAGGGCTGTCCTCTGCCCGCACCCCTTTTAATCCCTTTGTATCCCTACCACCTGAGGAATGAAGGCAGTGATGAGTTATTGGCAGAATTGCCCTGTCTGATAAGAGGGTCACCTGCAAGCCAGAGGGCCCAAATCCTCCCTGGAACACATCTCTCCCTACCCACCACTTAACAATTCCCTTCAAACAAAGGTGCAAATTTGTAATAGCTGTACCGTTGAGATATGCCGTCTGTGATTCGGACAACTGTGACTCCTTACCCTCTTCTTGGAGAAACATGACATTTTGTAGGGAGAACCCAGGCCAGGTGGCCAAAGTCTCTGTCAAGTCTGTTTCTTCAGCCAATACTTGGATTCAAGTTGAGGGTGGTGGAGATGAGTGGGCCTTCACCATGATAGCCTTTCCCTGGTATCAATGGCCAAGGTTCCCTTTGCTGAACATTACATACAAAAGCTTGCTGAGCACATGCCTCGCTCTCAGACGAGCCGTGGCCACGCTGCTCCTGGGATTAGGCACCTCCTTTGCACACCCTGTGGATGGTGCTCATCTCCTTGATTCTGTGAATGGGGCATTTGTTAAACTATTATTTCTTGAGGCCTGTAAACTATTATTTCTTGATGTCTGTGCAAGTTTCAATTCTGCAATTTCTATTTCCTTCTTCTTACGGATTGAAAAACACTAGTGAAATTCCTCATCTTACAATCTCTGCTCCTTAACATTAACCGTAGTCGTCTTAAAGTCCTTGGTCTTGCTCTCTCAAAGGCTCCCTGGGGCTTGATTCCAGTGGGCTGGTGAGGTGGACACCACTGAGCTTGACAACATGCCATACTCCACCCAAGCCTGGAGATCTCCAGTGTCTGGGGGAAAAGGCAGGGGCCGTGAGACAGGAGACAAGAATGGAGGTAAATTCAGGGGTAAAGCCCAGGGAAGAGTCCATATGTCAGTTGCAGGTCAGCTATGTGCCCTGTGCCCGAGAAGACGCCCCTCAGCGTGGGATGACCAGCTGGTCTCAGAGAGAGCGAGGCTCCTGGCCTCGGCTTCTCATGTGATACTGGGTCAGATCCTATGCGCAGAGGCTGTGGCCTGCAGTGGGCGTGTATCAGCACCTCTGCAGGGTCGAGGGGCCAAAGGGGGCCATGGGCAACCTCTCCCAGGAGAAGTCACCTGCCCTGGGGCTGGGGCATCAGTCCCTCAGACCCACACCATCTACCTTTCTACCTGGGTTCCAAGCCCAGCAAGGCACAATCCTGACTTCCCCAGTGTAGGATTTCCCCAGTGTGTGACAAGCCAGGCTGTGGCCACCTACCCCGAGGGTATAGTTCAGCGGGGCAAAGCCCGTCACTGCCCCCTGGTGAGGCAACTACAACAGAAAGGTGAGCTTTTGAGAGCAAGGGTCAGGAGGCAGGGAGGAGAGGCAGAAACCCAAGAAAGGACCCATCGCCTGAGCCCACATCCTTGTCCACCTCTGTGGGGTCAGTCAGCCTCCAGTGTCTGCTCTGAGATCACAAGACCCCACAGTACTGGCCATCACAACCACCTGCCTCAGAACAAAACAAGAGGGCACAAGAGCAGGAGGCCCATATGATAAGTGTGGTCCGTTGAGGAGGTGCTCCCTGGGCCAAGTGACAAGACATGGCTTCTCAGGGCACAGCTGCCCCCAGACTCAGCATAAATGTCTGGGCTGTGAGCCCATTGGTTCTGGGAAGGGCACCAGCACAAGGTGCACAGATGCTCCATCCTGTGAGGCAGGCAAGCCAGGAGCCCAGCACTGACAGTCAGCCTGCGCTACACCCTCATGCTTCCCAGGGCAGGAGCCTCGGGGTGGAGGGGGGACGGGGCCTGCCCTGAGGTCACAGCAGAGGAGGTTTGCTGCTGGAGGGCCACACACAGGACAGCTGTAGAGAATGTGATCAAAGGCTCTCTGGTGCTTCATGCCATTCAAAACCAGGGGCTCTTAAACAGCCCGAGGATAAGATACCGCCAAATCCTTGCTGAAATTTCTGAGCCCATCCTCAGATCCCAAATTTTGCCCAGATTGCCAAAAGTTTCCTGGACTTCTGGTCAAGGAGCCGATTCATCTGGACTGCTCAGTGCACAGCAAGATTGCCAGGACGGGGCCTAGGGATCTTGCCCACACAACCGTCCCTGACATTTGCTCCTGGAGAACCAGCTGCCCAGCTACCGACATCTCCTCTTTCCCTCTAATCAGGCTAAATGCAACTGGGAGAAAGGCAACACAAAAGGAGGCAAATGTGGAAAACTAAACCCGACAGTGCTGTCTCCCCCAGCCAAGACTAAGAGTCCATGAGTCTACCCACTGCACTCACTTGAAAGCCCCCACATATCACCAGGATCACAGACAGCACACAGGCCATCAGATACACCTGACCTCAATTTCCTCCTGAGAGAGCACTCAGGGGCCTCCCTGGGATTTGGAGGTGTCAACAATTCACTGCATTGTGACTTATGCCACAGAGCAATTTTGAACAAGGATGATAGTACCAGTAAACTTTAAGCACTGCTTTAAGTCCAATCACTTTCTGTTTCAAGAGAGAGGAATTGGGACTTCCCTGGTGGCGCAGTGGTTTTGAATCCGCCTGCCAATGCAGGGGACATGGGTTTGGTCCCTGGTCTAGGAAGATCCCACATGCCGCCGAGCAACTAAGCCCGTGCTCCACAGTTACTGAGCCTGCGCTCTAGAGCCCACGAACTACGACTACTGAGCCCGTGTGCCACGACTACTGACGCCCGCGCGCCTAGAGCCCGTGCTCCGCAACAAGAGAAGCCACCGCAATGAGAAGCCTGCTCACCGCGACTAGAGAAAGCCTGCGCACAGCAACGAAGACCCAACGCAGCTAGAAACAAATAAATTAATTAATGAATTTGAAAAAAGAGAGAGAGGAATGGAATATTTTAAACAGAGACATATGAGCCCTTTAAAGGGCAAAGAAATGTTGCTTACAGCTTTTCCCATGGAAAAGGAAACAAAAAGTGACTGGGGTTGCTGTGTTCCTTGAATTTGTCTAGTACTAGCACTAGATAATATTGACGATCTTCACGCTTGATCACAAACAACATGATGCTGTAATATTCAAACTGTTGGTGAAACTTTTTTAGTCTCATGATTTACTCTGGAACAATTGTGTTGACATAAGTACTGATGGGTGCAAAAGCAAAGGTGGCAGAAGTGCTGGCACCTTAACCCAAATCAAGGAGTAGCACCAAACTGTACTAGTTGGGCTTGTATTCACTATCATACACTTGGATTAACAGTGCCAGTTCCAGTTAAGATTGTTCTGTCTTCAACAGTAAAAATGATTGATGTTAGTAAATCTTGACCATTGAAATTGAATATTTTATAGTGTATGATGAAATTCAACCTACAAACATCACACATCTGTAGAGCAAAGGGAATGGGAAAAAGTTAGATCAGCTACTGAGAAAGAGGAAGTGGATGACATGGATGATAGACGTGAAAAATTAGCGAAAATGTAGCACAGAAAAGAAACGGTCAGAAATTATGAATGAGAAATTTAGGGACCTGGAGTCTGCTGGTGGCTTGATTTTGGGCTTTGCAGCCTCCAGAACTGTGAGAACTAAACGTCTGTTGTTTAAGCCACCCAGCTTGTGGTAGTTTGGTATAGTCCCTTGAGCTAACACATATTTTGGTACCAAGAAGTCGCAAATCCCTAAATATGTGGACGTGGCCTCGGAATTGGATAGCAGGTAAAGGCTGAAAGAGATTGGAAGTGCATGCTAAAAAAAAGCAGAGATCACCATAAAGGCCTTTCAGCCCTTACCTATTCAAAGTGATTCTGGTGATGGCTCAGAAAGAAAAGACGCACACTGGAGAGAAAACCTCCATCTTTGTAGAGAATACAGAAATAATCATGAACAGATAGAAATATGGACGTTAAAGGCTATTCTGGTGAGGTCTCCAACAGAAATGAGGAACACGTTATTAGACATTGGAGGAGACTCAGTTCTTATTATAAAGTGGCAAAGAACTCGACTGAACTGTGTTCTAGTGTTTTTTGGAAGGTAGACCTTGTGAGTGATGAAACGGAATATTCATCTGAGGAGATCTCTGAACAAAGTTTGGAAGACGTAGCTTGGTTCCTCCTCACCGCTCACAGTGAAACACATCAGGAGAGAGAGAAATTGAAGACCAAATTGTTAAGCAAAAAGAAATCAGAACTTAGAGATCTGGAAACTTCTCAGCCTATCCATATCTGAAAGTGAGAACGCTTGTTCTGAAGAAAACTCGAAGGGTGTAGCAGGTGTGCTATTAATTTCATTAGTCATCTCAGCAGAGGCCAGGAATAGAGGATTAAACCAGCAGGGACCCTGCCAGTTTGAACGACAGGGGACAGAGAAAGCCAGGCAGAATGAGGGAAGGCTGTCAGAAGTCTTGGATTCTACAGAATGGGAGACTAGAGCCATTTGGCTGTGAATGTGTACTCCTCTTGAAGAAAAGGGAAGAAGGACCCCAAAGGTGATTCCGAGGTCATCGGGTCTGTCAATCCCACCACAGGCCCAGGGGGCCTCAGTTTCAAAGTGTGAGATTGTCGCCCTCACAGAGAGTCATGGTGTAGGTGGAGGCCCTACAGAGAGCTGCAGTGTGGGTGGCACGCCACCAAGCTGAAGGAGTGGGGCTGCCCCACCGAGCTGTGGGGATGATGTTGTCACCCCAGCGGGCCTGGAGGGCAAAGCATCAAACTAAAGAGGGTTATTCTCGTTCCTTAAGGTCTAATGGGATTGGCCTTGCTAGGCTCTGGACTAGCTTGGAGACTGTCACCCCTTCCTTCTTTCCTATTTCTTCCTTTTGGAGTAGGGACGTCTATTCTATGCCAGTCCCAACATGGTATTTGGAAACACTTAACTTGTTTGGGTCACAGATTTACAGCTACAGAGGAATTTGGCCTCAGGATGAATAGTACCTCCTGTCTCACCCATATGTGATTTAGATGGTGTTTAGATCAGACTTTGGACTTTAAATTTTACAGTTGATGTTGGAATGAGTTAAGGCTTTTGAGGCTGTTGGGATAGAATGAATGTATTTTGCATACAATAAGGACACGAATTTTGGGTCCCAGGGGCAGAATGCTATGGACGTATATCCCCCCCCCCACCAATTCTTATGTTGAAGCCCTACCCTTCAATGTATTTGGGGATAGGGCCTTTGGGAGGTAATTAGGGCATGGGAATGGAGCTTTCATAATGGGTTTAGTGCCCTTAAAAGAAAAGACACAAGAGGGACCCCTCTTTCTCTCTGCCACATGAGGACGCAGTAAGAAGACAACCATCTGAAAAGTAGGAAGAGCGCTCTCACCAGGAACTGAATATGGCACCTTGATCTTGGACTTCCAACCTTCAGAACTGTTAAGAAAGTACCGTCTGTTTTTCAAGCCACCAGGTCTATGGCATTTTGTTATAGCCGTCCAAGCTGATGAAGACACAGAGAATATATAAGATGATCTAATATACACCTATCCAGGGTTCTAGAAGTAGAGACAGGAGAGAAGGAGTAGAAGTAACATTTGAAAAAGATAATATTATGTTCTAGATGAGAGGAAGAATGTGGATTATCAGTTAATGAAGCAAAATAGATCACATGGAGGATAAATTTTTTTAACCTGAAACTAATCACACGTCAGGAAACTGGAGAACACAAAAGACAACAGACAGTCTTACGAAAAACAATCAGCAAGGAAACTGATCACCCACCATGAAAGGGTGTATTGATGGCATAATTTGAAAAAACAGTAACAAAAGCCATATTCGATGGAATAAATATTCAAAGTTCTGAAAGGAAAAACTTTTCCTCTGGAACTGATTACCCTGTCACATTATAATTTATAAAAGTTCACCAACAAGGGAACTGATAAAATATTTTTAATGTATGCATACAATGCAAAATTATAAATAATTAAAAAATTAAAGAACATCTAATATATCCATTTTTCTTAAAGTAAGAATGTTGAAAGAAGAAGCCAAAGGCAATATGATTTACATGACACCATATATAACCAAAAATATTGTTATTATACATAATTTTGATTATCTACAGCTCTGCTAAAAGCATAAACATTTTTCTAAGATGGATATATACCAAGTTCTTGATGGTAGCTATCTTTCTCATTGTTGGTGAGAGGTGTAAGATGGGACAACCCTTACGGAAAACAATATGAAGTTTCCTCAAAAAATTACAAATATAACTACCATGTGATCCAGCAGTCCCACTTCTGGGTATGTATCCAAAAGAATTCAAAGCAGGATCTCAAAGAGATCTTTGCACACCCACATTCGTCGTAGCATTCTCCAAAATACCCAAGACGTGAAGAAACCCAAATGTCCATCAACAGATGAAGGGATAATGGGGTCTATAAACACAAGGAAATATTTCCTTCCTTGCAATAAAAGGAAACCATGTCTCATGCTACAACATGGATAAACCTCTAAGACATTATGCTAAGTGAAATAAGCCACTCCTAAAAGGACATATCATAGCCACTCACAGGAAGTATGTACAGTAGTTAAAATCATAGAAACATGCAAAGGTGACTGTCAAGATCTCAGGGAGGAGGAGGGAGAATTAGGGAGTCTCTGCTGTCCCAACCCCCGCCTGGGTCCTGGGGAAGGAATCAGAACTCAGAACCGGGAGAAGAGGCTTTGGCCAGCAGGGAAGGAGGGGTGAGGCCCAGGGCAGGTCCACAAAGGATCAGAGCATCTGAGTGCATTAGGAGGAAGGGGCTTCAGAGGTGGGGCAGCACAGGCCGTGACGGGGGCTAAGCAGGCTGCGAGGGGGGGCAGTTCAGGGAGACAGCAGGGGTCTGCTCCCTGCCCCTCATTGTTTGCTCGTCTCACCCTTCTGAGCGGCTCATTTCCCCTGCTCTGATGATTCAAAGTCTCTGCCGGCAACCACAGGACGGTGACTGAGGCCTCTACACTCCTCAGCATGGATCCCAGCTCCCACCCAGATCTGGGGCCACAGACACCTCTCCCCACCCCTGCTGCCCCTGGGAGCAAGCTGTTCTTGTGAAACACGGTCATAGTTTGTCAGGAGGAACTGTTTTCTATGGGAATACAAATCAGTGTTGATACCAGTACACACACATGACCAGCCATGGGTGGAAAGGGAAGGGACAGTAGTTCTGGGGTGTCTTTGCACACCCCTAGGCCCCTAAGGCCAGTCCCCACAGCCACAGCCAGATGGGTCCTCCTCCCTCAGTTGAACGAGATGCTGCTGCACAGAAATCCCACAAGCCCCACAAAGGGGCCCCACTGTCACTACCCTTATACACACCTGTAACGGGTGCCCCATGAACTTCCCTGCGCCCATTCCCCTTGTTGCAGCCTCATTGGGATTAAGAGGTAGCTGCCTCAACCACGCTCCACATTGCAGTAATCCCAGTGGGACTAGAGAACGCTCCCGCTACGACCAGGCAGACAGTCCTGTCCCCATGGCCAAGACTTTTCCTCTCTGGTCAGGCCACCCACACAGGAAACCCTGGATGAGCGGAGGGTCACCCCAGCGCCATCGCCTGGCCACTTCAGGGAAGCAGAGAGAAGCTCCATAAAGACAAGGGCCGTCTCCAGGCTCCATCCTAGAAACTGGTTAGTGTCCAGAGGGCTGAGAGGCACAAAAGCAGCTCTCCCTCCCCAGACGGTTCAGGGATGCAGAAGATGCTACAGATGCCCCAGAAGGCCCCTAGCCAAGCAGGCTTTAGAGAAGGGGATGATGAGGGGGTCCCTGGGGAAAGTGAGAGCTGTGCGTTCCCAGGGGCAGCCTGAGGAGTCCTTGTCTATGTGGAGGAAAGGTTTGGTCACCTGTAGATCCATAGCTCCTGTGACCTCCCTCACCCTTCCTTCCTCTCAGGTTCGCTCTCTGCGGAGCAGCTCCACACGGAGAAGATGACAGTGGCCTGAGAGCATTTCCCACCAAAACTATCTTTATTCACAATTTTCATACATCACTCCAAAGGTCCTGCCCACACCCACCTCCCCCACCTCCCTAACCCCCCACAATCCCAGGATCAGCTCTGGGGTGAGGAGGAGCCCCTAGGCTCCCCTGGGGGCCGCCCTGGGGGCTCGCCCTGGAGGGCCGGCCCGGATGTTCCCTACTGGCTGCAGCGCTTCTTCTTCCTGTTCCTCTTCTTCCCTGTGACAAACGGGTCACGCTTTCTCTTTCTCGGCTGTGAGGGGCGAGCCAGCCCCAGAGCCAAGGCTGGCCTCGCAGAGACCCCGTGGGCAGCCCCGGGGATGGGCAGCTTCTCAGCAGCGGCTGGGCGCCCACACAGAGCCCGCTTCCTCGACTTGGGAGCGGCTGGTGGAGCTGGGCTGGGGCCCCTTCTCTGAGGGGAGGGGGCCTGGGGAGCACTCTGGGCCCCCCAACCTCCAGGGGAGGCCAGGCCTGAGGCAGGGGCAGGAGTCTGGGACAGCCGGAAAGGCGGCAGGCTCTGCGGAGAGGCAAAGAGGGAGGCCAGGCTGGGGAGCGCCTCCTCGTCCTCACTGGCCGCGTCCCTGGGCCCTCGGGCCTCCCGAACAGGAGACGCCTCTCTGAGAACAGAGGCATCCCTGGGTCCCACTCGAGGGCCAGTGCGCCTTTGACCCTGGGGAAGGGAGGGCCGCCCGGCCCTGGATGGAGAGACCTCCTGACGTCCTCGAGAGGGAACAAAGACTTTGGGCCCGAACGGGCCAGTGTCTGCTCGGATGGGCCTATGAAGAGCCTCAAAATCAATCTCTGGTGGGCAGGCTGCATCACTGACCCCTCGATGGCGGCCTTGGCCGTGGCTCTGGGCACCTTGGCCAACGTGGGACTCAGAAGGACTTGAGCCCATTCCGGGTGCACTGTGGCTCGGGGCTGCCGGCCCACCCTCGTCCTCTTTCAAGGCCAGGAGTCGTTTCTGCACCAGCTGGTAGGAGGGAGGAGGACAGTGACGGCTCCACGCGCACGTGTGAGAGGAGGAGCACTGGGCAGTGGGACAATGGCCCTGGGGGGGAGGAGGGGACGGGTGACCCCAGGACTAGACTCCAAATACAGACACGGTGGCATTCCTGCCATCCTCCTGCACCTTATTCCCAGCTGTGTGTCCTTCCCTCCGCTCCCGGCTCCCCATCCTCTCCTTCCTATCACCCTGCGCTGCACCCACCCCAGAGAGGGCCCTTCCCCATGCCAGGCCTCCGAGGCAGGGAAGGGATGGGCAGAGCCATGTGGGCCTCCTGCTCTGGGGCCCTACCTCTCCCCTGCTCACTGGGGTCCCTCCGTGCCCTGGTCTTCCTGGGTGTCCCTTGTCTCCCCTGTTCTACCTGCGATCCCTCCCTCCTCTGGCTCCCCTGGGCCACCTGGTTTCCCCTGTCCCCTGGATCACCTGGGGTCCCCCCTCCCCTGGAGTCCCCTGGCTCCCTAAGTGTCCCTCTCCCTCCCCTGGCTCACTTCTTCAGGGGTGAGTCCTTCCTCCTGCTTCAGCTCCTCAGCAAGGGCCGAGACATCCAGCTGTGGGTCTGGGGAAGACAATTCTGCCGGGAATCGAGGGGGAATGACTGCCTCCACCTCGGACAGAAAGAAGAGGCTGTGAGCATCCTTGGCCAGGAGTGGCCTGGGACACAAGAAGACCAGGAGGGAAAGTGAAAAGCAGAGACCCACCCCCACTCTCCTCCACAAGGCGGGGATGGTCAGCACACACACACACACACACACACACAAACATGCACATACACAGTCACACACAAAAGAGCACATATACAGATGCACATACACAGACACACAAAGGCATACACACAGACATAAACATATACACACATACATCTGCGTAAACCTCCCCTAACACCGGGCTCAGGAACAAGGAGCTGAGCTTAAGTCCCATCGGCCTGAGCAGAACCCAGATCTTGGGTGCTGAGAGTTCCATGCCCTGGCATCTTGTAGACCCCAGGCTCCAGGCCCAGCCTACCTTGGTGACAGAGTCTTCCTGGGAACGCAGCTCGTCAATGTAGCTCAAGAGACACGGGTCCAAGTAGGTGTCATCCTCTTCCTGCTTCAGCTCATTTCCGGCCTTTCCATATTCTGCATCTGAATTGCCTGTGGCTGACTTGCCTGTGGCTGAGTGGACGGGCCCTACCAGCGCCTCCATCCTGTCCACATCCTCCCTCACAGCCTCAGGGGGAATCTCCTTGGGCGCCTTGGGCTCCGGGGTCCGCTGGGATCTCTGTGGCTTCGGGTGCGAGGGCTGGGCCCTGGGGCCGGACATCCTGGGAGCACAGGCTGAGGCAGAGCAGGAGGAAGGGAAGGAAGGTGAGGGACTCCCGGTCCACCTTCTGACCACCGAGCGCACGTTGGTGAGGGCATTGTTTGGGGGACGTTGATGTGGGTGTGGGAGGGGTCAGGACCATCTGAAGCCTCATGCACAGTTGGAGAGGGGAGGTTAGGGGGTCATCTAAGAGAGTCACAAGTAAGGAAGTGGGGAACCTCCAATTTTCTAGGGGTCTCCCCATCAAGCCCACTTCTTAGGCAGACTTAGTGTGGGGTCCTTTGACAGGGAGGTGTGGGAGGAGTTACAAAACTGACCAAGTCAATAGCCCGTAGTGACAAAGGGCAGCTGAGACCCCACCCCCCCCACCCCCCGCCTCGGCGGCTGTTTTGGTTGAAAGACCAATGCCCCTGTCTTGAAAGAAAAGGATCCACATGGGGACAGTGGCCAACCCTAGGCCCCTGTTACCTGTGCCTTCAGCTCCAGTGGGAACCTGGGCGCCTGGCTGAAGGCGCACTTTCGGGGCTGGGGGCCCCCGAGGATCCAGCTTCGGTGGGGCTGGAGGAGGCAGGTCCTGCGCGCACTGCATCCCCTGCAAATGCTGAATGTGCATCTCCTCCTCGGCCGCAAATTCCATGAACCTGGGGGGTGACGGAGGCACAGGCCACCCTGAGAAAAAGGCCTGGGTTCTGGAGCCCAACAGAGGCAGCCAAGAATGAGGCACTGGGAGAGGATGTGCCTTGGGGCCGTCAAGGCCCTGTGAGGTGCTGTCCACAGCAGAGAGCTGCTCCTGGAAGTGATAACAAGATCTGGGACCCTTCCTGCCTCACCAGCACTGGAGGGCATTCAACAGCATAGACCCAGGTCGCTGAATTGAACCAGGTCAACGGGACACATGGCTGACCCAGGGGGCACCCTCCTCATGCCCCCTTCCCCATCCAGAACCTCATGAAGGACTGACAGCCAGAGGCTGGAACAGGCATGTGTTCCCCACAGGGGTCCTTGCCCGAATCCAGGACACTGGGCTAGGACTGAGCCTCCTGGAACATAGACCTGGAGACAGGGCCCAGGAGAGGCTGGACGATGTGGATGCTGAGCTTAGAGGAGAGGCCTTCCCTACCTCTGAGAGGCGCTCGTTTGTTTGCTTTTGTTTCTTAAACCAAGGGGATTACCATGGAGCAAACACTGGAAGGGCCGGAGACCCTTGGGCCGACGACAGCTGGCTTCCCCAGCCTCTTCAGGGGTGCCAAGGTAACCACTCAGGGCACTTTTCATGAGGAGAGGTGGTCCCAAATCTATGTTAGTGGCCGCCAGCCACCCACCACTAAGGAAGCAGCAGGCTGGCGGGTGGAGCTCTTTCCCCGGCCCAGCCCATATGGCCGGAGTTGGACCCCTACTGGACTCACAGCTTCACCCTGCCCCGTCCTGAGACCTTCATGTCAAGGTAAGGGTAGGTCAAAATCAGGGGAGGGCAGAGCTCCTGGTGGAGGAAGGACAGAAGTCTCAAACTCTCAAGGTGAAAGAGGGGTTTCTGGAGGACAGTAGGGCCCCTGGGCTGCGGGGACCCTGTGCTGGGTGACAGCCCTTCTCCTCTGTCCTCTCTGATGAGCACCCCCACGGCCAGACCCTGCCCTCACCCACTCGCCTCACCCTCCACGCAGCCCCTGGGCCCAGGACGCTGACTCACTTTTGCGCCGTCTCGTAGTAGATCATCCGGTCAAGGTTGCTCCTGCGCCGCCATTCCTGCACGGCCCTCCACAGTCCCTCCTCCAGCGGCATGGTGGGATTCAGGTGGGCCAGGGATCGAAGCACTGGGCTGTAAGCCCTCGGGGTCAGTCTCCGGGACCAGCCCAGCCCCCACCTGCCTGACCCCACCCGCCAATGTACCCACACATCACTCAACCCAGCATGACTGAGCAACAGGAGGGTGAGAGGCAGGTGTCTGGGAGGACAAAGACAAGCCTTCCCGGCCACTGCTGTCACCGCCTCACACTCACTCAAGGATGACCATCCACTCCCAGGCTAGAGCTGGCACATTGTGCCTTGGGGAGCTCTTTTCCTCCTCAAGGCTGCATTTTCATAATAAAAATCACTATCATCAATGAGGCGTGGCATGTGCCAACAATCTGCTAACACTTCATAGGTTAGCCCAAGGAGTCTTCTGCACAGTCCTCTGAGTGAAGTGTAATTGTCCCCTTTTTACCAGGGACCGGAGGTTTAGGATGGAAATGCCTGCCAGGCTCACAACTCTAGTGGGAGAGAGCCCACGCCCTTAGGAGAGCTCTACCATCACCCTGTTCCTAGTGGAATTCTCCACAACGAAGTGGAGGCATGCAGAAAGCGCTCTCCTGGGCCCCGCGCTCCTCCTCCTCCTCTGAAGTGACCTCCCCTGGCCACGTACACTCAAGTCCTGTATGAAGGACACGGCACCACAGGAGAGTGCGGCATCCACTCCTTGGCTCCTCACCTTACACCTCGACCCTCTCTGACTGCAAGTCTTCAGTCCATATTACCATGAGAATCATGGAAGAGCAAGCTGGCCAGACTCACAGGGTGGTGGAGCCAGTTGAGATGGGGCACATGTCAGTCATGATGTCATGGACTGGCAGGCCCACCCATGTGACCGACAGTTTGCCTTCTCATAGCACGGACATCGCCCTCACACCTTCCTTCCAGTATCCCTAGAAACCTAACGTGCGAGTCCATCCCCAGTTCCTCTTTATCTAAAAGCTCCCATAAGCTCAGGACCCCCTGAGCGTTCACTCACATGAGAAAGCAGGAAAAAGCTTCTGCATCAGGACTCAGGTGAAAGTGTCTCCGGGCCAGGGGCTTGATGTGCTGCCAACGTAGGAAGTTACTGTACTCGCTCTTGGTGTTAGAGGAGCCATCCTGCGAGGAGTTGGACTGGTTGGTGGCCAGGCGGCCCTCCCTGGAAGTGCCATGTGACCATGGCCCAGAGTTCACTGGGGAAATGATAGGGGCCAGCTGGGCAGCTGGTGGTGGAGCTTGAGCAGGAAAGCCTGGGGTCCAGCCTCCCTTGCCAGCCTGACGTCCTCGAGAGGGAACAAAGACTTTGGGCCCGAACGGGCCAGTGTCTGCTCGGATGGGCCTATGAAGAGCCTCAAAATCAATCTCTGGTGGGCAGGCTGCATCACTGACCCCTCGATGGCGGCCTTGGCCGTGGCTCTGGGCACCTTGGCCAACGTGGGACTCAGAAGGACTTGAGCCCATTCCGGGTGCACTGTGGCTCGGGGCTGCCGGCCCACCCTCGTCCTCTTTCAAGGCCAGGAGTCGTTTCTGCACCAGCTGGTAGGAGGGAGGAGGACAGTGACGGCTCCACGCGCACGTGTGAGAGGAGGAGCACTGGGCAGTGGGACAATGGCCCTGGGGGGGAGGAGGGGACGGGTGACCCCAGGACTAGACTCCAAATACAGACACGGTGGCATTCCTGCCATCCTCCTGCACCTTATTCCCAGCTGTGTGTCCTTCCCTCCGCTCCCGGCTCCCCATCCTCTCCTTCCTATCACCCTGCGCTGCACCCACCCCAGAGAGGGCCCTTCCCCATGCCAGGCCTCCGAGGCAGGGAAGGGATGGGCAGAGCCATGTGGGCCTCCTGCTCTGGGGCCCTACCTCTCCCCTGCTCACTGGGGTCCCTCCGTGCCCTGGTCTTCCTGGGTGTCCCTTGTCTCCCCTGTTCTACCTGCGATCCCTCCCTCCTCTGGCTCCCCTGGGCCACCTGGTTTCCCCTGTCCCCTGGATCACCTGGGGTCCCCCCTCCCCTGGAGTCCCCTGGCTCCCTAAGTGTCCCTCTCCCTCCCCTGGCTCACTTCTTCAGGGGTGAGTCCTTCCTCCTGCTTCAGCTCCTCAGCAAGGGCCGAGACATCCAGCTGTGGGTCTGGGGAAGACAATTCTGCCGGGAATCGAGGGGGAATGACTGCCTCCACCTCGGACAGAAAGAAGAGGCTGTGAGCATCCTTGGCCAGGAGTGGCCTGGGACACAAGAAGACCAGGAGGGAAAGTGAAAAGCAGAGACCCACCCCCACTCTCCTCCACAAGGCGGGGATGGTCAGCACACACACACACACACACACACACAAACATGCACATACACAGTCACACACAAAAGAGCACATATACAGATGCACATACACAGACACACAAAGGCATACACACAGACATAAACATATACACACATACATCTGCGTAAACCTCCCCTAACACCGGGCTCAGGAACAAGGAGCTGAGCTTAAGTCCCATCGGCCTGAGCAGAACTCAGATCTTGGGTGCTGAGAGTTCCATGCCCTGGCATCTTGTAGACCCCAGGCTCCAGGCCCAGCCTACCTTGGTGACAGAGTCTTCCTGGGAACGCAGCTCGTCAATGTAGCTCAAGAGACACGGGTCCAAGTAGGTGTCGTCCTCTTCCTGCTTCAGCTCATTTCCGGCCTTTCCACATTCTGCATCTGAATTGCCTGTGGCTGACTTGCCTGTGGCTGAGTGGACGGGCCCCACCAGCGCCTCCATCCTGTCCACATCCTCCCTCACAGCCTCAGGGGGAATCTCCTTGGGCGCCTTGGGCTCCGGGGTCCGCTGGGATCTCTGTGGCTTCGGGTGCGAGGGCTGGGCCCTGGGGCCGGACATCCTGGGAGCACAGGCTGAGGCAGAGCAGGAGGAAGGGAAGGAAGGTGAGGGACTCCCGGTCCACCTTCTGACCACCGAGCACACGTTGGTGAGGGCATTGTTTGGGGGACGTTGATGTGGGTGTGGGAGGGGTCAGGACCATCTGAAGCCTCATGCACAGTTGGAGAGGGGAGGTTAGGGGGTCATCTAAGAGAGTCACAAGTAAGGAAGTGGGGAACCTCCAATTTTCTAGGGGTCTCCCCATCAAGCCTACTTCTTAGGCAGACTTAGTGTGGGGTCCTTTGACAGGGAGGTGTGAGAGGAGTTACAAAACTGACCAAGTCAATAGCCCGTAGTGACAAGGGGCAGCTGAGACCCCACCCCCCCACTCCCCGCCTCGGTGGCTCTTTTGGTTGAAAGACCAATGCCCCTGTCTTGAAAGAAAAGGATCCACATGGGGACGGTGGCCAACCCTAGGCCCCTGTTACCTGTGCCTTCAGCTCCAGTGGGAACCTGGGCACCTGGCTGAAGGCGCACTTTCGGGGCTGGGGGCCCCCGAGGATCCAGCTTCGGTGGGGCTGGAGGAGGCAGGTCCTGCGCGCACTGCATCCCCTGCAAATGCTGAATGTGCATCTCCTCCTCGGCCGCAAATTCCATGAACCTGGGGGGTGACGGAGGCACAGGCCACCCTGAGAAAAAGGCCTGGGTTCTGGAGCCCAACAGAGGCAGCCAAGAATGAGGCACTGGGAGAGGATGTGCCTTGGGGCCGTCAAGGCCCTGTGAGGTGCTGTCCACAGCAGAGAGCTGCTCCTGGAAGTGATAACAAGATCTGGGACCCTTCCTGCCTCACCAGCACTGGAGGGCATTCAACAGCATAGACCCAGGTCGCTGAATTGAACCAGGTCAACGGGACACATGGCTGACCCAGGGGGCACCCTCCTCATGCCCCCGTCCCCATCCAGAACCACATGAAGGGCTGACAGCCAGAGGCTGGAACAGGCATGTGTTCCCCACAGGGGTCCTTGCCCGAATCCAGGACACTGGGCTAGGACTGAGCCTCCTGGAACATAGACCTGGAGACAGGGCCCAGGAGAGGCTGGACGATGTGGATGCTGAGCTTAGAGGAGAGGCCTTCCCTTCCTCTGAGAGGCGCTCGTTTGTTTGTTTTTGTTTCTTAAACCAAGGGGATTACCATGGAGCAAACACTGGAAGGGCCGGAGACCCTTGGGCCGACGACAGCTGGCTTCCCCAGCCTCTTCAGGGGTGCCAAGGTAACCACTCAGGGCACTTTTCATGAGGAGAGGTGGTCCCAAATCTATGTTAGTGGCCGCCAGCCACCCACCACTAAGGAAGCAGCAGGCTGGCGGGTGGAGCTCTTTCCCCGGCCCAGCCCATATGGCCGGAGTTGGACCCCTACTGGACTCACAGCTTCACCCTGCCCCGTCCTGAGACCTTCATGTCAAGGTAAGGGTAGGTCAAAATCAGGGGAGGGCAGAGCTCCTGGTGGAGGAAGGACAGAAGTCTCAAACTCTCAAGGTGAAGGAGGGGTTTCTGGAGGACAGTAGGGCCCCTGGGCTGCGGGGACCCTGTGCTGGGTGACAGCCCTTCACCTCTGTCCTCTCTGATGAGCACCCCCACGGCCAGATCCTGCCCTCACCCACTCGCCTCACCCTCCACGCAGCCCCTGGGCCCAGGACGCTGACTCACTTTTGCGCCGTCTCGTAGTAGATCATCCGGTCAAGGTTGCTCCTGCGCCGCCATTCCTGCACGGCCCTCCACAGTCCCTCCTCCAGCGGCATGGTGGGATTCAGGTGGGCCAGGGATCGAAGCACTGGGCTGTAAGCCCTCGGGGTCAGTCTCCGGGACCAGCCCAGCCCCCACCTGCCTGACCCCACCCGCCAATGTACCCACACATCACTCAACCCAGCATGACTGAGCAACAGGAGGGTGAGAGGCAGGTGTCTGGGAGGACAAAGACAAGCCTTCCCGGCCACTGCTGTCACCGCCTCACACTCACTCAAGGATGACCATCCACTCCCAGGCTAGAGCTGGCACATTGTGCCTTGGGGAGCTCTTTTCCTCCTCAAGGCTGCATTTTCATAATAAAAATCACTATCATCAATGAGGCGTGGCATGTGCCAACAATCTGCTAACACTTCATAGATTAGCCCAAGGAGTCTTCTGCACAGTCCTCTGAGTGAAGTGTAATTGTCCCCTTTTTACCAGGGACCGGAGGTTTAGGATGGAAATGCCTGCCAGGCTCACAACTCTAGTGGGAGAGAGCCCACGCCCTTAGGAGAGCTCTACCATAACCCTGTCCCTCGTGGAATTCTCCACAACGAAGTGGAGGCATGCAGAAAGCGCTCTCCTGGGCCCCGCGCTCCTCCTCCTCCTCTGAAGTGACCTCCCCTGGCCACGTACACTCAAGTCCTGTATGAAGGACACGGCACCACAGGAGAGTGCGGCATCCACTCCTTGGCTCCTCACCTTACACCTCGACCCTCTCTGACTGCAAGTCTTCAGTCCATATTACCATGAGAATCATGGAAGAGCAAGCTGGCCAGACTCACAGGGTGGTGGGGCCAGTTGAGATGGGGCACATGTCAGTCATGATGTCATGGACTGGCAGGCCCACCCATGTGACCGACAGTTTGCCTTCTCATAGCACGGACATCGCCCTCACACCTTCCTTCCAGTATCCCTAGAAACCTAACATGCGAGTCCATCCCCAGTTCCTCTTTATCTAAAAGCTCCCATAAGCTCAGGACCCCCTGAGCGTTCACTCACATGAGAAAGCAGGAAAAAGCTTCTGCATCAGGACTCAGGTGAAAGTGTCTCCGGGCCAGGGGCTTGACGTGCTGCCAACGTAGGAAGTTACTGTACTCGCTCTTGGTGTTAGAGGAGCCATCCTGCGAGGTGTTGGACTGGTTGGTGGCCAGGCGGCCCTCCCTGGAAGTGCCATGTGACCCTGGCCCAGAGTTCACTGGGGAAATGATAGGGGCCAGCTGGGCAGCTGGTGGTGGAGCTTGAGGAGGAAAGCCTGGGGTCCAGCCTCCCTTGCCAGCCTGACTAACTCCAACAGCTGAAGCAGTCACAACGGTCCCCATCACAGGGGTTGCTAAGAATACGGGTGCAGGACATGAAGCACTCCTGCTGAGGGCCCCTGGAGCGCTCCAGTTGAGGGGGGCCTGAGTAACGACAGAGGTCTGAGTCTGGGGGACCTCCACTGTCCTCCCTTGTGACCTGACTTGGACAGTGAGGTTGCAAGCCCCAGGGGCACTGGGGCCACGGCCACCATTAGCCACCAAAGGCGTCCTGGGGAAAGCTGGCAACAGCAGGCTGCTGCCAGGAGGGAATGCTGGCGTGATGGGACGTGGCAGGTGCTGCTGCCAGGGTGGCCGGTGCTGGGCGCCAGGAGTGGGTGGAGGGAAGGGCACTGCCGTGAAAGTAGACAAGGAGGCCCCGGGGGTCATGGTCACATCCGTTCCCAGCACTGCAGATGCTGTGGAGGCAAAGGAAAGGAGTGAATGCAGGAGGAGAATGGGCACGTGGCACTGAGGCTTTCTGCGGCATCAGAGTGTAAATCTCCACAGGTGAGGGACACTTGGACAAGGGAAACTGTGCAGCGTGCAAATGTCTTCCAGTGATTTTCATGCCCTGACCTCCAGTTGAGAATTATTCCACTGGTGACCCCGCGCCCATCCACCAAGGTCCCTGACCCCTGTCTGCCGAGAAGAAATCGCCTCAGCAAGCACTGACTTGGAGAGCCTCCCTAAGGCACCCCCTGGCACCTAAGCCTCACAGGCTGTCTCCCAAGACCTGGAACTGTGTGGACATCCGCTCTGTGAGAAATGTCCCTCAGCCGGCGTACTAGCAGGTAGGGACCTTCTCCAAGGTAAGTTCTAGGCACCCAAAGGCCCTTTGTGGACAGGTATTCTGTAAAATATTAGGGCCCCACCTCGTCTTCAGTCCTCCTTTTCCTGATGCTCAGTAGAAATCCCCTCTTTCTTTCCTAGCCTCACAAAACAAAACAAAATGCTGGAAAATATCTCTCTAATGGAATCCCGATACAAACCCAGAACACTGGCCCACAATGCACCTGCATCTCAGAACAACGCACAGCAGACACGTAACATGGGCCAGGTCCTGCCACCCCCTCCCCAGTGCCCAGAGTCACTGTCATCACTCAGGAGTTGTGTTCCTAGGAGGTGGGGGTGGGGGGAGTGGTGTGTGAGAAGTAGGCACGTGTCCCTTAGATTCTGTCATTTCACAGCCAGTGATGGCTGCAGAGGATTAAACAAGGGCCAGGGAATTGTCATGTTACATTGGTCATGGGAGTACAGACCGCCTGTGGTCCTTCCCCTTCCAGCTCCCAATAACGGAAAGACAATCTGAGAAGCAGGCATAAGCCAGTTGCCATGGCGATCAAATTGTCTGGAACACATCCCTGTTCAGGAGAACAAGGTACACACCACGGTGCACCTAATTAATCAGAACAGGTGTCACAGGACGTTTAATAAGAACACAGAAGATCGTCTTCCTGCCCCTGGGCTACACTCCTTCCCCCTTTAAAAGAGGAAGCAGCCTTCACAGACATTCCACCCGAAACAACCCCACTCCACATCTGTCCCCTGTCCATGAAGGAGTGACAGGAAATATGAACAAACTCTTCCTCTCAAGGCAGCCTGAGGGTCCACCATGAGATACTGGACGAGATGAAGTAGGTCTGAAGTACTGCGATTCCACAAAAGGAAGAACAATTCAGAACAACTCAGGAACCTGAGCCCTTTCTTGGCTGAAGTTACACGGTTGCCCATCCCCTGTTGAATCCAAAGCAACAGTTACCTGAACTGAGAAGTGAGCTCTGGGCTGGGAGGAGTGGACGAGGTGTGGGCTGCGGCAGTTAGAGTAACCTCCTGCCTAGCTCTCGGAGAGGACACTTCACTGCAGGTGTGGCCACACACAGCCCCACTGAATAGTTTTCTCACCAAGACCATCTCTCCCCACGGCCCCCTTAGATACAGTACGCTCCTGTTCAAATCCCTTAGAAAGATACGGTGAGGCAAGCTTCAGGTGCCTCAGGAACACAAGACAGGTCTAGGCTTTCCTCATGACCCTCCCTGTGTCACCACCAGGACATCACACACATCCTTACACACACGTTTCAAAGTGGCTTGTCTCCCTTCTAGAAAGAATCAACCTGCCTGCTGCCATCCTTTCTCCATAGCCAGGGCGATTCCTCTTGATCCACCTCCAATGACCCCTCCTCCCCAGTGAAGTCTCAGGTTTCTTCAGGCTCCCCAGTCTCCCAGGTGAAATGTCCTTGTGTGTCCAGTGCTCTCTTCTCCCTCTACTTCAGTCCAACTATGTGCCCACAGTGGAGTGTCACGAGTGAACCCGAAGGATGGGAGGGATGGCAGGGTCTCTGAGAACACACCCCCAGCCTATAGGCTTACCTCCTGCTGAAGCCATCCTGCAGGCTTGGGCACGGACTACTGCTGCCTGGTAGCCTCAATGAGAAAAGTCAAGACCAGGACCCAGAGAGTGACCTGCTTCAGCAGACGCTCAGGATCCAAGTGAAGGAGGGGCAGGTTTGAATCATAAAAGTAGAATGTGGCTGAAACGTTCTGCAGTGGGGGAGGGGCAGAGGGCACGTGGGTCTGGGTAGGGTGGGGGTGGGGAGACATTCCACGAGGGCTCTGGCAGGTAGGCAAGAACCGGAAGTTCCTTCCACCTCACACAGTGGCAACACAATTGGCGTGGGCCTCTTTACGCAGTTTATAGACTGTTTTTTTGATTCACGGCACCGAGGTTGGACTTGACGGTCCCTTCCTTTCACTTCTTTTTCCATCAACCTAGTTTTGTGTCCCTCAACACACTCTGCTTCCTACCTGGCTCTTGACTTACTTCAACAGAGACTAGACTTCCTGAACAAAATTCAGAACTGTTAGTCTGATAAACACTTGGGTATTTATGGCCACATGGAACTGAGTATTTGAAATTAGGATTGTCTCAGCAGATCCAGTGTCTTTGACTGCTGTATGTACATCACTCCTAAGGGAGTGGTCCTTGTGCTCCAACCAACATCCAGCAGGACCAGCCTTACTAATGATCCTTTGTGCTGGAAAGCCCCCGTCCATCAAAAAACCGTCATGCAGCCCCCATGTCCAAGACCAGAATTCACTAAATGTCTTTCTCATAGTATTCCATGGTTGTAAAACATTTAGTTTTGTACCTTTTAAATGATTTTAGTATAATATTTTAAGCGAGCAACACCTTCTCATGGTTCAAAATTAAATTGTGCAAATTGGAATATGCAGTGGCGAGTCCTCCTCCCACCTCTTTCCCCTGTCAACCCAATCCTCTTTCCCGGAGGAAACCAGTGTTATCTCTTTCACTAAAATCTTCCCAGAGATACGTCATGCAACTAAAAACGAAGGCAATCTGTTTTCATTTTTAAAAATGCCTTCATTTTTTTTCTAGTTGAAAATTCATATATGTTCCTATATATCTGAGGATATTTTCAGTGATTGTCTTTGTACGTGTATCGTGGCTCCTCTGTTTCTGCACTAGATTCCTAGAACAAGAATTTCTAGTCTCTTAAATTTCAAAGCACCTGAAAGAATAGGGTGGCTCGATCTAGTAAAGAAAAGTAACAAATGCCTAACTGAATTTGACTTTTGAATTTCACATAAACAATGAATTCATTTTTAGTACAACTTTGTCCCATGCAACATTTTGGACATAGTTTTACTGCAAATTCTTTCCCTGTTTATCTGAAATTTACATTTAACTCGAAATCTGTATTTTATCTGGCAACACTACCAAAAAATCAGAACATACTAAGCTATTCTCAGTTACTCATCCTTATGACAAAGAGAACTTGGAGTGATGAGACTCAAGTGTGCACCTTGGCTCCAACAGAAAACACCACTGTAAACATACACAAAATCTGCAGGCTCTTTGGATGAAATGGATTTGGAAGAGCCATCCTATAGCACTGAACACCTTGGCTTAGTAGGGGTAAGGACAGAAGTAAGGAACAAGAAGGCAGAAAATCTTCTTCTCTTTCCTTATGTTTAAGGGACTAAACATCCTAGAGCCCTGGTTTTTCTAGGTGTTAAAAGTCCACTACCCATGAGATGGATGTGCACCTTGACACAATGCCAAGAGTTTATCCACCAGTGTCCAATCCCCATTCAGACAAGCCCACTTCCATCGAAATCCTAGCCTGCAAGCCCTGCTTACAAGTTTGTTCATTTCCTGTCTGCATTACATACACTTGCTCTTTACAATCTAGGCTCATCATTGCATATGGCCCCATCTGCATGGGAATCATGGTAGCATTCCTTTTACAAAACTTGTTGGATTATGATTTTCATATTGAGAATCCATGTCAGTCAGTTTACCACTATCAAAATGATATGAAAGAGTATTCGTGTTTTGTGTCGTGAGAAGAGAGGACTGTTAGGAAACTTGTCAAGGGAGATGAAGGCTGAAAACCTCAGAGGATGGCAACCAAATCTCTTGGGAGACGAGATTCTCTCACTGCTGTAGTTGCAGTAGAACTCCAACTGATTGTGGGGTGTTGGGGAAGGAAACAGAGGTTTAGAAGGACTGTTCCACAGTGTGAAAAAGACTCCTGTTGGTGTTTAAGAAGTTCCTTGCCCCTGGTCAGGAAAAACTGACTCAGAAGAAGATGAGAAGATAAGGTGAGAATATTTCAAGCAACATCATGGTGAAACTTTATATCTAAAGAAACTTGAGACATAAAGTTTCTAAATGAACTTTATATCTAAAGAAACTCCTGTCGGGGACTGAACAAAATAAACAGTTTGGGAATATCGCTCAGTACTGGAGCTTTTACAATGAAGGAAAACGCATATGATTTTCAACCAATAACTTCATACTAGAGGGATGGTGAGGCAAAATATTGTACCCAGGCACTCGAGAAAGGCAGGCTTCCTTGTTGCTTCCTCCCTTTGTTCAGTCATTCAACCAATTATTTACAAGATTCTCACTCATAATTCTGCTACAGTATTTGAAGGACTCTTCTCAAGGCCACTGATACAAAAATTGCACTGTGCAAAAATTAGCCAGTCCCGATTCTGCAATCACTTTTGTAATACTTCAAAATCCTACACCCCAGAGACAGAGATAATCAAATTAGCCCAAATGTCATTTGGGAAGAGCAGTCACAGAAGGGAGTATCTAAAAGTCCTTTGGATCATGATCTCTGACTATTCCTGCACAGAGGCTGGGGGCAGGCATTGACTACTGAGAAAAAACAACTCTGGACATGCATCACAAGCCTCAGAAGACAGTTCATCTTCCACTCAATCACGAAACATTAAAGAAACGAAGAGATACCATGTTTGTGTCTTGTGGAGTTTTCAAGTCTGTGCACTTGGAGGCGCTTAGTGCTGTTAGATGTGAGGGGTCTTCAGAGGCATCCTGTTGAGTGAGAAATGCTCTAATCTTGCAATTGACCAGAAAGAGGATCTGATGATTGAAGTTTCTTTGGGAAGTATTACAAAGTCAGGTCAGTAAGTTGATCCCGCTACTATTTTTGTTGTTGTTGTTGTTTTTAATGCCAACTGAAAGTCTGCAAGATATTACAAAAAAGGAGGGAGGGAAAGGAAAATTGTTCCCATACTACCTGCTGTGTTGAAATTGGCCCAGATTGTCCACTCTCTCTCAAAGTTATTTAAAAAAAAACAAACAAACCGTACAAAGGAAACACCTGTGAATCAACATTTATTGAAAAACCTCCATGTATTAAATACACTGAGAAAAAATATTCTAGTAGAGTAAATGCGTTTGGAAAAACTCTAGGAACGGAGTCAGGAGACAGTATCTTAAGAGTGTTTCCCAGGTCTGAATTCTTTGCTAGAATTGTTCTTTAACGGAAACGTCAGGCTTGCTAGGAAAAAGGACCTACTGTTTTTTGAAAGGCATAAACAAGAACTAAGGAACTGCAGTCCAAAGGGCATGAAAGCACTTGCCCCAATTGGAGGCTACTGTGCTTAGAGCGGAGCTCTCCAGAACTCTTTGTAGCTAAGTGCATGGGTTTCACGTGTGCAATAGAAAAATCACGAGTGCACATCTCACAAGAGCTGGTTTTAAGAAGAGACCAGCACGAAAGTTCCCGGCGAGGAGCGTCGCCAGAGACGATCCTCAGCGTGCCCGACACTCCATTCCTGTCCTCTCCTCTCCAGCAGAGAGCTGCCGGAGCAGGTCCCCGCGCGCCCCGCGCCTGCACGCCTGCGCACGCCCACTGGGGCGGGGCTCTCGGGCACGCGGACCGCCGTCCTCCAACTGCTCCTGGCATCTGTTGGGGCAGTCGGCTCCGGAAGACGGGAGCGCATGCGCGAGCGCGGAGGGTGGGGCCCCAAGGGCCGTCCGGCGGGGGCGGGGCCTGTCATGGCAGCCTCCAGAGTCAATTCCAGGAACCCTGAGGTAAGGGGTATGGGGACTTTTGACCCCTCAGGTGTCACCGCTCTGCACTGTTGTTCACCCTGTGGGTTATTTGTGCCCTTGTCCGTGTAAGGAGACTCCCCACAATGTGGATTCACGCCCCCATAGAGCTCGATTCCCTTGAGGGGTTTACCTCAGGGTTATTGGCCCCACTGGGGAGCCGGCTGCATGAAGGGTTCAGTGATTGCGGGGCCTACAGTGGGGGGGAAATAGTGTGTGTGAGCTATTAAACAGGTGCCGTTCTAGGCTGCGCGTTCTGAAGAGTCCAAAAGCTAGAGGGACGTTCTTGCGAGTTGAAAACCCTCATCTGGTTCCAAAGGTGTAGCTCAGGTGATTGGAAAATGAGTGAAGAGCGAAGGAACACACTCATGGTTTCACTAGTGTCTTCCTTCTTATCATAAAAACATCAATCAACACTTATGTCTAAACTGCATTCTTTTGTCAGTGATGGGAGCAACTTTGCTGAATGTGGTAATAAACATGTATTTGTAGTCTGATGTCACATCATGATTGATTTGCAAGCATAGATGGGGCCTGTACATATTTAATTGGTTGGTGGGAATCTGATATGTAGTCAAATGTGTGGGTTGGTTTTGTCTGTGGATGTTTGTGTTTGAAGGGAGGTCGTGCCTGTGTTTTTGTGAGAGCGTGTAAGAGTGAGTGTTGTACTTGGAGGGTGTTGAGATGTGACGCAGGCATACTCAAGGAGTTGGTGGTTAGGTGTTTGTAATTTGGTGTTTGGGGAATATGTTTACATGTGTTTTTTTCACCCATGAATTTGAGGATTTATGTGTGTCTAATGGTGGATTTGGAAGGATTATCTGCATATGCATAAGGGCAATGTCAGGAGAAGTAGTGGTGTATATTACTTTGGGTGTCCAGTCTGTTTATTTTGTATATTTGGGGAATGTAGGATGATCATTTGTGTATTCAGGGCATGTTGTATGGTTATGGGGTGTTTGTGTGTGTGCCTTTTCAGGAGCTGTCTATGTATATTTGGATGTGTAGAGGGCAAGTCTGTGGCTATTTTATGGGACTGGTGGATGTTGTATATGTAGGTATGTTGTGTTTGTATGATTCTGTATTCTGCAAGATGGCAGAGTTAGTTCTGTGTGAGAGGTTGGGAATGTGGGGTTATGTATATGCCGGTAGTGTGGTACTGTATGTGTATTTGGAACAAAGGGCATATAGGGTGATATTATTGCATATGTGTAGTGTACTGGGTAATTGTGGTTCTATTTGGGACTTGTGGAGAGTTATGTGTTAAATGAGTTTGTGTGTGTATTCAAGGGGCATGGCCACTTGGAGGAATATTTGCTGAGGCTGTGCATTTGTAATTTTCAGTAGGAGCCTCTTAAGCTTATGTATTTTGGGAAGTGAGTATATGTGTATCCGATAAAGAGGTGGGGTTCTATGTTTCTACAGGGAAGTTGGACAATTGCATTTCTATGTATTAGAAATATGTGATACGGGTATTTGTGAGTACTTGCATATGTGTGAGCTGGCTCCTAATAGCTAGGGATCATTTGATAGATGGAAGTTGTTTCATAAATGGTTTGCTGGAGATACTTCCATGTATCTTACTTGTGTATTCTAATCTGTGTGTGTGTCCATCATCAGGTTCATGCATTATCGAAGTTCATAAGGTATGGAGTTGTTAGGAGTATTCAAAGTGTGTATCTTTGGAGAATGCTAGGGTGTTTATACATGTGTTTGGTAGGAGTAAGAGGTGGTCTGTCTCTATATTCAGGGTGAGGGTAGAAATATATATATATAAACACCCACACACACATACGCAGTTTATATGTTGGGCTAGTGGCGGGGAGCTTGTATTCTGGAGAGGTAGCATAATGTATAGTGTTTGGGAGGGGATCTGTATGTTCAGGGCTTGGGAATATTTGCATGTGTGTGTCCATAGGTGTGTGAGAATTGTGTATGTATATTAGTAAGACTGCAGAGGTTGTTGGTGTTTTTCTGTTTTGAGTGTGTCTGAGCATTTGGGGTGTATACTCATGAGTAGTTTGTGGGTGTGTGTATTTGTGATTTGTGAGTATATCAGGAGGCTTAGAGTCCTCTATGTGTCTATTTCCAAATGTAATGCCTGAAGAATTGAGTGGTGTTGCTTGTATGTGTGTTCTCAGTATTAGTGAGGTGGACTTATATGTACAGTTGACCCTTGAACTACACACGTTTGAACCACACGGGTCCACTTATAGTGGATTTTTTTTCCAGTAAATACTACATACTACACGATCCATGGATGCAGAACCACTGCATGGAGGGTTGGCGCACTAACCCCCAAGTTGTTCAAGGGTCAGCTGTATTTGATAAGTGTAGGTTATTTGTGGCTGTGTGTGTTTTTGAGTTCCTGGGGCTTCTGGGGTATGTATTCTGGGGGATGTGAGAGTTTAGTTTGTGTGTTTGGAAACCAGTAGACGGTGTAGGTTATGTGTGTGTGCAGGAATCCTGGAGTATATGTATTTTAGGGCTGTGGGACTGCATATGGGTCTTTTTTGGGTTGCACGTGAGACAGTTGTGTACTTGGTGAGCCTGCGTGTTTAGGTACTCAGTGTGTACATCTGGATGGCATATTGGTTGCACATGTTTGTTTTCAGGCCCATGTTGTGCGTGTATATATAGTTGTGAGAGTGGAATGTGAATATTCAGGGTGAGTAAGGTTTCGTCTGTAAAAATTTAGATAGTAAGAGGTGGTCTGTGTATTTATTCAGGGTGAGGGTAGAAATGTACGTGTGTGTTCAGGATATATATATATATATATGTATATGTACAAACACATATGTATATGTGGTATCCTTTTGATTCTATATCTGTGGTGGGAGTTGAGGGTTCTACTTGGGGTGTAAGTGGATTGTGTGCACAAATTCATAGGAAAAGGTATGGGATGTGCTGGAACTGGTTCATACTATCTTGGGATAGTCAATGGTGCATATCTCTTCCCAGCTCTGTGTTCAGTGATGTCAGGTGGGTAGCTTGAAATTGGTCATGCTGGGAATATTTATACCACGTAGATAGCATAAGTGAAGTCTTTCCCACCTTTCTCGGAGAGTTTTTTAGCACTTACCAGCAGACCACTGATGTGCGTGTTTGGATGTATGTATGTACGAAGCAAGAATATTTGGGCATCGGTGGATACGTATGGGACACCCATGTGAATTGTGAGTGGGGCATCTGGGGCTATGGGCCCCTGTATATGTGCATTGACCCTGGTAATTGTGAATCATTGCATTGCTCCTATCAGGTTGGTCTGTTCTTTAGGGCCAAAGAATCCCCATCAATGTTGTTGATTCCCAGTAGAAATCATGCAGATGGATACAGGGGTGTCTGTACCTTAGGCAGGTGGACACTCCTTCAGCATTTGTGTGGTCCTAGCATCTGGGTCCCTAGAAGGGGGGGCCTGGTGGACAGATGGCCATGCAGAGCAGAACCTTCACAGGTGTGTTGTTGGCGTGACAGGCAGCAGTCAGAAAGTCACGGGGCTTCCTGGATAGGGGGTCAGATGACCAAGGGCTCTCCCAGGAAAATACCCTGAGAATCAGTTGGACAGCTACAGGCATTACTGGCTCTTCTGGGGCACAGCTGACGTGCAAGGACACCCTCCACATGGGGTCCAGAGCCACGTGTCCCTGAGCCCAACTGCCCCAGGGTGGTGGGAACTGTTGCGTATCAGGCTGGTCAACTGTATCACTAGGTCTCAACCAACCTGTCTCCATGGAAACCTTAGTCCTCAGGGATAGGCAGGACCTCTAGGGATCAGTGAGCTGACAAGGACAGGGGTGGGGAGGCTTTGTCCCTGAGGGAGAGTTGGGGACTGAGACCTGGAGAGCCTGGGGAGTCCCACTCTGAGGAGATATGGCTCTGATGTTCCCAAACCCTTTAGCCATGTTCTCTGTTCTTTTCTAAAGGCTCAAGATGCTTCTAGCAGTGGGAAGCTTATCTCAGTTTCATATTTCTCTGATAGGATGAACTGACCCTCTTATTCACTGTTCCACATCGAGCTGCAGACCCATCAGATGGAACCATGTGATCATTGTGGCCAGAGGCTGACCCCACAGCCACCTTGTGCCTCCCTTGGACCCACCCAGGAATTTCTGAGCCTTCTTTATGGTGAGTCTTGTGGCCTTTTCTCCCTCATTGTGAATCCTCCTGCCAATAAAACATGCTGTGAATGTTAACAAAAGGAAACCTCAACTAGAATTGGAGTCTGGAAGGCCCATAGAGGGAGCTCTCATGCCGTGTCACTCATCATCCATTACCCCAACAGGAAGAGGTTATTTACTGACCCCAAACAGGAAGTGCAACCACTTTACTACCCCAGCTGGAGGAGGGAAGACTTCCTTCCTGGCCAGCAACAAGAAATAGAAAATAGAAATAGCTAATAGAGAATTCCGCAGTTTAGCCAATGAGAAGCCATTGTCACCTGAAGTTTCACTTTCCTCCAGTGAACTTTCATTTTTTCCCTTGATGATGACTTTCTTTCCTTGTCCCACCCTCTTTACTTTGAAAGCCTTCTGGGACTTCCCTGGTGGTCCAGGGGCTAAGACTCTGCTCTTCCAATGCACGGGGCATGGGTTCGATCCCTGGTCGGGGAACTAAGATTTCTACATGCCATGTGGCGTGGCCAAAAAACAAAAAGCCTTCCATGTTGTGTAACCCGTTGGAGTATCTCCCTTTCGGTCAGTTGAGATGCTGCCTGATTCATGAATCGTTTAATAAAGCCAATTTATTCAAAATTCAAAGTAAATCTTCACATTTACTCAGTTAAATTTCGTGTTTTAATACATTGGTGGCATTCAGAGGTGGCCGCTAACAGTTGAATATGTATCCCTCCAGAAATTTTCTGTATCAAAATATGTATGTGCACTTTTCTAAGATCCACTCTTATGATTCCTCCTGCTAACAGGATAATTTTATGATTAAATGCTTATCTTTTTAAAAGGAAAAAGATAAATATATTGGTGGCAGTGATGGGATCTGAAGCAAATTTCTGATAACATTTGGGACAAGGAGAAACAGGTGTGGTGCCCACAACTCCTTTGAGTTCACTGTCTTTCTTGCCATTCCTGAAGGTTGTTGGTAAGCTCCTCTTGGTTTGAGCTCCATTCTCTTTGATTGAGTTTGTGCTCGCAATCTAATTGGCTTTCCTTTACAGGGCAGGTCAGTTTGGCTGGTAGAGGATTCTCCCTGAGGCCAAACCCCTAGCCTTTCAGATGGAAATTCCCAGGGCACAGTAACATCTCTTGGTTATTGCCAGTATATTTTGGAGTGGGAAACCCTAGCCCCTAATTTTGTTCCCTGGATTCCACATTGGGCACTGCTGGCAGTGTAGTCTGCACTTCCCCATCTGTTTGGAATCAGCCCTCAGTTTCCATGCTTGGAACTGTCGGTGGCAGCTATAGTTCTCCATTTTGTTTGGCATCAGTTTGCAGTCCCCATTCCTTGGGATTTGCTGGTTGGATCTTTTTCCTCAGTCCAGGGATCCCTGGGAATTGGTGGTGGTGCATACCAGGCCTTCTTTTGGCCAGGACATAGTGACATCTCTTTGTTACTGCTGATATATTAAGGCGCAGTTCTTTTGTGTGTTCTTTTGGGTTGACAAAGGCTAGCTAAGGAAATGAGATCCTTTATCAACAAAGAGTTGAGAATGCCAGCTTCTGGCACACCTGCTTATTTTATATTTGAGAACTATGGTCCTGGAGGCTGTAGATATTTAGAAAGATGGCAAAATTATACTAATATTGATCTAGAATTACAATGGTCATTGGGGGGAATGTTCCAGTTAGACAAGATTGTTCATTTAAGGAAAACACTAGAGAGCAAGTGTTCCCAAATTGGACAGGGAGAATGAGGTGCCTGCTTTAGTTGGTACGTAAAAGTTTACAGAAGGTTTCAAGATTCCAAAATCGCTTCGTTTAGAGACTTAGAACAAAAAGCTAATGAAAAATTGAAGAGACAAAAGGTACCTGAAACAAAAGACCATAGGACGGATGTGACTGCAGATTGAACTCCTACTGTCCCCCCCTTTCCTTTTTCACCTGAGTACTCTTGTTTTACTCATTTTCTATCTGAAATACTTTTCTATTCCCAAGAGAATATTTAACAATTGCCATTTAAAGTAAAACTACCTGAGGTTGCAGGTGAGCCCCCTCAGGTGTCCTTTACCCCTTGGTCAAAGACTGAACTGAGAGCTATAGTCAAAGAATTCTCTAAACCTAGGGAGGAACCCCCAACATTATTTTGAAGAATTTAGAGTCACTGTCACGGCCTATGTCCCCAAACTGCTAGATCTTTATCCGTTTGTACACATGTTGGTAGCACTGGGGGAAGCCCCAGAATGGACGTGGGAAGCAAAATGACATAATCCCTAGGATGATATTCAAGGTCCTCGACCTAAAAAGGCTTGCAGAATAACAACTAACCTTTTATAAGCTATTCCTAAAATCTTCCCTGCTCACACTTGGTCTATTATTAATTGGCCTAATAATGATTGGTCTATTATTCACTCATACAAACAAAAGAGAGGTGAATCTGTGGAAGACTTTAGAGCCAGTTTGTAGGCTCTCTTTTTACAGCATTTGGGGTTGCAAGCAATAAAAAGGCCACTCAGCCTACTTTAACTGCCCTCTTTGTAAATGGATTATCTTCTGAGATTAATGGATTGATAAAAGGGCAGAAAATAGGCTGGGAGGCTGTAGGCCTGACTGAACTCCTGACTGTAGCTGAGCATTTTGAAAGGACCTTGGAGTAAGATCACAAACAGAAATCCACCAAGCTCATAGCCTTACAGTTACAACAGCTCTAAGGCAAGAGACACAAAATAACACCTAGGCCTCCCCCATTACAACCTCCTAGGGGTCCATGATCAATTCGATGACCCAAAGTTGATGTTTCATTTGTAATCACTGAGGACACTGGGAAAAAAGGTGTCCTCAAAGGTCCTATGCAAACTCTTCACAAATGCTGTCATATCTGTCTCAAAGGGAGGGCCCCCCCCCATGACCCTCTCCCCTAGTTGGCAGAACTCCAGAGGTTCTCTGGTAAACGATTGCGAGCAATTACCTTAAACAGCCCAGAGGAAAATAGAATGAAAATTAATGAAAAACTGCCAAATTTTAGTTGATACTGGAGCTATGCTTTCTACTTTAAACCCCACTCTCATATTCTACTTTGAAATCTACATTAAACCCTAACCCTAACTGTAAATGTAATTACCTAACCCTTTAACACCCTATCCCTAGCCCTAGCCCTAGCCCTAACCAGATCTGTGCTTTCTACTCTAAATCTCACCCTCAAAGAACAACAGGTCCCTCTGAGTCAAGAGGATGTTTCCATAGTGGGAGTACCTAATAAAGTTCAGAGAGAATTTTTATCTCAACCAAGATTCCTTTTTGCTATGCAGTATAGCGCCAGTTAATCTATTCGGTAGAGATCTCTTTTCTAACTTAAAAGGGCCAGTACATTTTGCCTCCAGTGGAGATCTCACCTTAAAGTTTCCTGATCAACCTGAACCTGATTATTTATGTTCCTTACAATCTGTCCTGGACATAAAAGAGGAAGTTCAGCACAAGTTCTCTAATTTGATGGAGATGCCTGAAAATTTGGGGGCTACTTCTGACAGTGTTAACATCAGAAGAATAAAAAAATGCAAACCTATAAAGATTCAGATAGATGTAGCTAAACCTCTCCCTAGGTTTCCTCAACAACTATTAAAGCCTGCGGTCGGTCATACAAGGTCTCACAGCTCTTGTAGAAGACTTAATTTCCCGGGAGGTAGTCATTCCTGTACTCGTCCCTGCAGCATGCCAGTCTTGCCTGGTTGGAAACCTGGCAGGATGGCGATTTGTCCAGGACTTGGGAGCTGTTAATAAAAATAGTTATTCCCTGTTTTCCTGTTGTTCCAAACCTAGCCACCCTTCTGTCACAAGTTTCAGCTGACTTGGAATGGTGTACTGTTGGAGACCTTTGTTCACCTTTCTTCAGCATCCCGGAGACCCAACAGCCAATATCTATATGCCTTTACTTGGAACAATCAACAAACAATATACCTGCACTTTTATGCCTCAAGGGTTCACTGGGACCCCTTCTTTTTTCTCCCAAGTACTTCACCAAGATTTAAGTACCCTCTAGTTCCCTGAGAAATCCACCTTTTTACCATATGGAGATAACCTCCTGCTGTACTCAGCTACTGTAAAGATTCCATAAGGCATGCATAAAAGATTCCATTTATTTGCTGCAACAGTTAGCTGAGAAAGAACACAAAGGAAAAATTACAATTATCTCTAGACACTGTTCATTACCTAGGACATAATCTAAGCACTGAAGGAATTCAGCTATCTCCAGAGACAATTCGGCTGATACAGGAACTTCCTAGACTCACAACTAAGTGCTAGGCTAGCATTGTGGATTTCTAGGTTTAGCTGGTTATTGCAAGCTCTGGGTTCCAAATTTTTCTCTGTTACCTCGTCCACTCTATGAACTTATTAAAGATTTAGTTCCTGAATCCTTTGCTTGGGAAGATAAACATAAGCAGGCTTTTATAAGGCTAAAACAAGCACTGCAAGAGCTGCCTGCCTTAGGGTTACCCAAATGATCAGGTTCAGGTTGATCCGGAAACTTTAAGGTGAGATCTCCACTGGAGGCAAAATATATTAGCCCTTTTAAGTTAGCAAAGAGATCTCTACCTAATAGATTAACTTTAGGTTATTCAAAACCTTTTACTTGATTTGTGCATGAATGGCATAATCAGGCCCCGCAGAACTATGTGAGCATGGTAGTAAACATAGGCCTATTGCCTATTATAGCATGCAACTTGAGTCAGTTGCTTATGCCTATCTCAGTTGTCTTAAGGTTATAGCCACAACTGCAAATTTAGTGGAAGCCTTGGCAGATTTGACTCTAGGAAATGACGTTTATTTGCAAACTCCACACATTGTCCGCAGTCTTCTTAACTCTGAATTGACAACGTTTCACTGCAAGTGTCACTAGATTCACTTCCTGTGAAATCCTGCTTTCACCACCTAATCTTTATCTTAAACTTTACAACGTTCTCCACCCTGCTACACTACTACCTCTGTCTCACAAAGGTGAGGACCATGACTGCAAGGTAACAGTGTCCCATGGGAATTCCCTGGTAGTCCATTGCTTAGGACTCCAAGCTTCCACTGCAGGGAGCGCGGGTTCGATCTCTGGTCGAGGAACTAAGATCCCACAAGCCACGTGGCGCAGCCCAAAACAAAAACACACACAAAACACAAAAACAAAACACACAAACAGAAAACAATGTCCCCTTTTGTGACACCGTGTCCTGAGTAAAGATGTTGCCAAGTCCAAGCTTGCTGTGCTTGCCGCACGACAGGCCAATAAGTCGGAGATGAGGTGTTGAGGCAAGGAATATGACTTTATTCGGAAAGCCAGCAGACCGAGAAGACGGCGGACTAAAGTCTCAAAATAACCATCTTATCGGGGTTTGGATGCCAGTTTCTTTTATAGCACAGAGAGGGGGAGGAGATGAGGAGGTAAAGTAAAAGGGCCATAAGTTTTGCGAATATCCCCTGGAATGGCCAGCCTCAGGGAGGGGATGTGTTCATTTCTTCTTAATTGCAGCCATCCACAGGTGGACAGAGTCCCTGTGTTTCCCTGAACAAAGGCACTTTGGTTTAACATTCAGGCAGAGGAACAGGATTCCCTGAGGCAGGCCATTATGTACAGACAGTATCCTTTTAGTGAACAAAAGCAGCGGAAGGCAAAGGTTAAAGTAAAAGAAACAGATCCAACGTGTAGTCAGATTTGGCTCCTCCCTGTTCCAATTCCCTACTGTCAATGTCCATTCCACAGTCTTGTGGAAAAAAGGGTGACGGCCCTTCTAATTGCTTTGTCAGATGGAACTTTCTGGGAGTGTCCACCATCGGTGCCAGTGTTCCAAACGTTGTTTGTTTTTTTTTTTTGTTCCTCTCTGGAAAGTGTCTCCTTTACACCTGTAGCCTTAAAAAAAAATTCTCAGCCTAAAAGTTGAGAGTTATGATCTACTTGACGGGAATTTTGAGAGCTTCAAGCCTGGGAGGCAGCATCTCAAGTTAAGGAATTTAGCAGTTTCTATGTATGGGAAGATGCAAGAGTCTGGGCTCACTGAAATCATTCATTTGCTATGTACCTCAGCTACCCGGGGCCTGTATCCTATATTCTCATATCCTGAGTTTTGTCAGGGCTCACCGGCTCACGTTGGAGGGCTGCAATCGCTGATGACTGATGGGTCAGGCAATATTCCATTTCTCAGATCCTCTCCTCTTGGTCAGGATTTTGACCAATATTTGGGAGACATTTCAGGATCAAATTTTGTCCCACGGTGCTGGGAGGCTCATCCCAGGTCAGGGGAGAATTCTTGATATGCCACTCCAGGTGCTAGTTTTTGGACTAGGCCCTATTGATAATTAAAGATCCTCTGGATCCTCTATCTAATTATGATCCAGGAGATATTTTCCCTTGTTGCTTCCTCCCATACCTAGAATCACACTATTACAATTATTTTACGTTATAAATGTGATCTATTTCCTCAAGATGTTTAGCCATAGAAGTATTGTTGGAGGCCTGGTTACATACTGGAGACACCCATCTTATAAAGTAGACAGGATATAAGTAATGCAGCTAGTAACGTTAACAAAGACACAGTGCAGCAGGGAGACACAAAGAGCAAACAATCTGGAAACAAAGAACAATGATCAGTGTAACTACTTGTAATCCAATTGCAATGGCGAGCGACCAGAGGTACCATAACTGATTTATTGAGCCGTCCGCTGTTTCAGTGTACCAGCAGTGCGTACTTAGACATGCACGGCTTAATCTTTGAGACAAGCATACGCTACTGGCAGGATCAACCAGGTAGAGAGAAAAAGATAAATATTTCAATTCTGCATACAAGGGTATAATTTAACAAATTACTGTAAGTCATAATTAGTTTAAGGGGAGGGTTTTGCTTACACCTGGAAAACACAGATTTAAAGCAGTCATTTTTCAGATAGAAACCATAAAAATTATAACCATAGTCACCAGTTTACCCAGTCATGTGCACCTAATCGTTTTTGTTAACAGCTTTATGAAGCCATCAGGTTTCCCATTAGAATTCTTCAAGATCTTACCCAGTTCACCTTTATGGTCTGAAAACCAGAAACTTGTATTTATCCAAAGGTCCCTTCTATAAATCTTCTTGAAGAGGAAGCATTTTTGCAGAGGCATCAGAGTGAAACCGTAACTGTGTACAATGACGAAAGACTTAAGAAGGCACTTTTTTTTTTTTTTTTTTTTTTGGTGTAATCCAGATTTTATTGCTTATTATGTCATTCCATACCACTTCAGGTAAACACGTTGAGAAAATATACTGGGAGTATTAAACAGATGATGGCAATATTGATGGAAATGTTCAAGTGTTTTACATAAGGTAGTAAGAGGCACCGCTGCCACCATCACCCCCCCCCGAAATTTGTACATTTCGTATAAAAAGAGTAAAAATAGTTCATTGGCATTTAACTAGCATTATTCTTTGTAATCTATGAACCACGATATGCCTGAATAATTTCAGAATCTTCAGAGCAAAACAAAGCATTTTCATCCACTAGCAGACATAGCAGTTTCAGTTTCTTTAAAAAACAAGCAAACAAATCAGCACAACAAAAACTATACACACAACCCCAAAACAAAAAAGTTGGCATATTCCAGTGGTCCGGAATTTTGACGTTTCTATCGCATTAATTCAAGAAATAAAATGTGATTCAGCATTTAAAAATGAGACAAGCTTCTTCACCATAGTTATACTTACTTTATAATTGAAACGATTTAACTGAAGCCAATGTTAACCCAGCAAAAACCATGGCTATAACTCAAACTGCTCTTTTGATAAAGAAACTTCTTTAAAAGTTAACTGTTCTTTAAAAACTCAGACCCGAGCTGCACAGGTGTAATTGAGGAACCGACAACTGACTCTTCCAGAAACCACAGCAGCAGTTCTAAGTGTTTTTGAAGCTGGGGAGTATATACAGAATCACTGTAAACGGCACATACACATCAGTAACTTCCTGGTAAAACAGCATTTGAAAGACTTCTATGTCTATTTTTACAACGATGAGTGGGCTGAGACATACATTTGGCTACTTGGAAAGAAACAAAGAGAAGGCACGTTTAAATCTGATTACGATGCAATTGACAAAGTAACGTGGTTACTGCGGTGACATGCAACACTTTCAGATAATAAAGAGAATTCTGACTGGTCACATTTTACCAGGACATACCAAATTTTAGGAACTCCATATAATCTGTAGAATACCTGTATCATTTGGCATACAATGTAACCTAAGAAGATTTATTGCTTATTTGACAACACTTCCCGTGTAATTCAACATACCAAGTCAACCTTATTAGTTAATATCTCTTTGGGGTGTTTCAGGGGCCCTTTGAAGCACCCCAAAGTTAGCTAGAGGTCAAAGGAACTTCATTATAATTTGATTTGGGAAGTTTTGTCCGAAAAATAAGAAAAGGGTTAAAAACAGTCAGGTAGGATCACATGTCACTGTGAAACAATAGTTATTCAGTTAGCCAAAGTACCAACAAAAGATTTCAAAGGCAAGTACAGAACAGATCTCTTAAAAGGTAGAAAAACTTAAAATCTGGTATCAAAAGCAGTCCAAAATCTTAAGAAACCTTGTCTTCTTAACAGAGAGAAGAGCGAAATTCAGGTTTTGCACCAGCTTACTTTTAAAATTTACTCAGTTAAACTTAGTCAATCCTGACCACGTACAGAACTCTTTTTTTTCAGGGTCCACTTTCCATAAAGCTTCTGTCACTTATTTTAGCACAATTCTGACTTTCAAGTGGTCAAATATCTGGAGAGACTAATTTTAGATAGACCTTCCTAAAAGATAAGTATTTTAAAAAGTTCACCTAAAGCTCTTATTTCATTTGCATTTTCTTTCCTTAAAAGTTTCTTCAAAAAAAAAAAAAAAAAAAAAAAAAAAGTTTCTTCACATCAGATTATTTCCCTGCTGACAAATTTGCAATAGATATAACAAGATTTTATTCAGCTTATATTAAACCTAGGCACAATAAAAGTATTATACTTAATGTTGATGACTCTAACAGCATGTCTATATTAATTAGATCAACAAACGAACATTAATACCAGGTCTTAATTAATACTAAATATTTCCCAGTTCACATGAACCTGAAGCTCATTTAGCTCAATTTCTTTTGTATTTAGAATAGTTTGGTTTGTAAGTGCTCACTTTTCTTTAAGCCAATTAAATAGAGCTCATCCACAAATCAACCTCAGCAATGTTATCCAAAGACAAAGACACATACAAGGACACAAACATACAGAGACGTCATAGTTGTCATTTCACAATTTCAGCACGGAGTCAGGTACAGCCATGTGAAACCCATCAGTTTGCAAAAAGAGGTTGGATTCAAATTAGGTTTCTGACAGATGGAAAAAATCAAACTCACTTGTCTAGATGGCTGAATTTTTACAGAAAAGACACTTAGGTTTTTTATTTATCCTTGATAAGTCAATTTCTAAATTACCCTCTTTTAAGAAGATGCATTTTAAAAAGATGGCAGAGATGACGGTTCCTGAGAAGACCAGAAAGGACATTTGCATCTCAAAGATACAGGCAAGTTATTCCTAGGATGACTTTGTTTCCCCTTTGTTTACTATTTACAAGCCTCTTAAGATAAACTGGGAGGGTTTGGGGAGTGGTATCTATTGGAGAGTCAATCAACTCATCCCCCACTGTCAAAGTTCCCTGGGGCTCCTGTGGGGAAATTAGAATCGGACGCCTCAGGTCCAAGGGCGTCGCCTGGCCTCTTATAGGTTGTCAGCACAAGGGAAATTGCCCTGCTGTGGAAGTGGCTCCTGGTCCAAATTGGGTGGCCTGTGGAGTCTTAGATGGTGATACTAAATCAGGCTCCTGTGCTCTGGGGGTTAACACAGAAACTTCTATTTGATCCCCGTGGGTAGGGGAAACAGGAGGTGGTGAATATGATGGCGGCATGGGGGGAGGGTGGGCAGTTGGAACAACTGCCAGTGCAGCTTGCTGTTTTGCAAAACACTTCTAACTGCGAGATCCTATAAAAGTTGAGTGAGCCATTCAGGGGCTACCGCCCTTCTGATCCTATATTTTGGGTCCGCACCCTATTACAATAGTATATCATGTGATTCTTAGTCATAGGCTCAGGGCTATGTTTCACCCATTTATCTAATATAGGCCCCAAAGGGCTCTCCTTCAGGGTAGATGGAGTATTTCCCGTTTTGTACACCAAAACGCAAAAGACGCAAGCAAACTCTGGCATCAGTGCACACCAAACCAAGACCAAAACCAACGAACCAGTTCCCAAATCGGTTCTGAGGGGGTGTAGTGGTGTAGAGAGCAGCCGTCTGGTCCCGAAGCCCACAGGCAACTAGGAGTAGCTGTGTTAGTGCAAAGGCTCCGGGACACACAGTCCATTCTCAGCCCAGAAGGAGCAGCCAGGGGGAACCAGTGGGAGGGCTTGACTAATTGACCTTTGTGCCTGCTATAAAGCTTATTGTTTAGCTCTTCGCCAGTAAAATATGGAGGGTTTGTACGTGGCTGCATAAATGGGTCTACCAATGATGGACAAGTGTGGTATTTGTTGCCTCCGAAGTGTGAAGAGACCTAAGGAAGACGAGTTGGGCTTGCTATATAGTGTGTTGGGGGGCTGAATAGTTAACAGCTGAGGTTTAGCTGCAAGAGGAACTTCCTGGCTTTTAGAGGATCAGTTAATGCCCAGAAATGTAATAGTTGTGGACAGCCCTTGAATTTTCTGTGGGGCAGTAGCCCACCTGTATGTTATAGATGGGTCACCAACCATGTTAGGGCCTCGTGCACCAATCTCCTGAGGGGCTCTGGATTAGAACATCAGTATAGTGCCAGACGGTGCAAGGGGACACCAGGTCTTGCCAGCAAAGACTGTGGGCAATAGCTGGGCTGTTAAGATAGCCAGTAGGCAGACAGGTTAAAACATACTGGGTGCCTTCTGCAGTAAAAGTAGACTGCAGCTGGGACTCCTCAATAACTGGTACTGAATAGAACATAATAGCGAGATTGTCACAGCAAAGTAATTCCCTGGAGCCCTTTGGATATCCTTAATTAACTGGACAGTGTTGGAAATGGGAGCCTTAATAGTGGGGATCAGCATTGATATTTCAGTAGTTGCTTATAAGGCACCACTCATTAATAGCAGGCTTTAATAGCAGCCAAATGGGGGAATTGAAAAGGAGAAATGGTGTGTTTAATGACTTCTTCTTGTCATAAATTTTGAATTTTGGGCTGCAATCCCACAGCCCCCTGTCATACATGTTATTGGGGGATATTTACTGTCTTGGGTGGCAGTCTTATGGGCTCCCAATATTCAGCTTCCACCAGGAAGACCAGGGATTTGGGTTTGTTCCACACGGCGTTGCGGTACATCAAGGCTTCCATAGCTGTAATGGGAAAGGGTAGGGCCCAAGGGGCTACCAGCGCTACAAGATTTTTAATAAAGATTGTTTCAGTAGTGACATTCAGTGGAAGTTGAATGCTTTCTACTCCCCTGACTATTATGCGTTGTAATCTAACGTGTGGCCCTTGCTTATAATTGAAGGGTTTCCCAGGAAGCAGTGTAATTTGAGCTCCAGTTGTCAATGAGAGCCATAAGAAAAGATGTTTATGTGTGTCCCAAGGATAATTAGAGAAGTATATGGGCAATTGTCCCAGAGGAGGGCCACGCTCCAGGGATCTGCCAGGTCCCTAAGGCAGAGGCCTTGGCAGAGGTCAGGGTACAGGATTCGGAGAGGTGAGAGCTGCCCATCACTCCAGTCTGCTGAAGAGTCTGAGCAAAAATGTCTACCTTGTGCTTGGGCTGTCCCAGGGTTACGTCATTAGGGACCCCGATCTCCAGAGCTGCCAGTACAGGGAGGTCTGTTAGTCATCTCATGAAGGATGGAGCTGTGTGAAGCACCACCCCTTGGTGGAGACCAGTAAGGGTCCCAGAAGTCCCTATATCCCTTAAGGGTCCTCTGTTGGGTTCCTGGCCGATGGGGCAGCGGGGCCCATGTGCCTTTACTGGCAAGCGAGATTTGGGGCTTCAGAAAAATTATCTTTCTCATATCTAGCTAGAACATGGATGCAGTCCAATGCCTGTTGTACCGTATCTGACGTTTCTTTGAATTGTAACAGCATGGCTTTATAATTAGGGGGAACACAGTTCTCCCCCTTCCCTTGGAGAAATTTTTTCTAGAAAAATTTGCACTTCCATCACGGTATAGTTACATGTCTCTGTTTCTTGTTCATGCTGGTCATCCGATGTTTCGGTGCAGTGGATGGTGACAGGGAATACCTGGGAGGGAGTTTTCCTCTTCCCTGACTCATATGCTGCCACTTCCTGTTTAGGGTGTCCCGGTCAGCCTCGGTGGGGTCAAGGGATGATTTGCAACAGCAGCAAGAATTGCAGCAACAGAGGAGGCACTTACCTCAGCGGCATTTGCCCGCTCGGGGTGCCATGATGCCCCTGGTAGAGCTGCCTCTGTCACGGGTTAGGGCTGTGTGGGGAACTCATGGATGTATGTTTGGGGTATAGGATGGTTTGGGGTAATAGTAAAGCTGTGTAGAGACTGTGTATGTGTGATCTGGGGAGAGATGAAGGCCCTGAGTGCCTTTATGAGTGTACGGTTGGTGTAGCATGGTGCGGCTGGGTGGTGGGGCTGGTTCTGGGTGTTTTGAGGCTCAGTGTGCAGGCACTTGAGAAGAGGTAGGGGTATGCATTTTAATGCTTTGTGTGTTGGATCTGTGTGTATTCAGAGTATAGGGGTTATACATATGCTCATCCTGTAGGGTAAGAGTTTAGGGAGTGTATTTTTGGTGTGGAGGAATTTGCAGAGACTGGGGTTGTCAGTGTAAATTGGGGTTGCTAGCTGTGTGTGTATAATCAGGGGATGTGACAGAGGCTGTTTAGAGTATCTCAAGAGGGAGATGGGTGTATGTTTGTATTGGGGGTGTGAGTTCATCATGTGTTGTGGGGGCAGTATTTAGGAGAAGGTTGGAAACATTGTGTCTCGCTGATGGTATTTTGTGTTTGTCTCAGCTTCTGAGGCATTGTTCATATGTGGATGTTCACAGCTGTGGGGGGACTGTATGTGTTATATTTGGATTTGGGGGGTTGTGTCTTATATTAAGAAGTATGTGAGTTTGGTTTGAATGTATTTGGCTATTGTTGAAGGGTCTGTGTGTTTGCATTGGGGGGTTATATGGGGTTGGGTGGACTTTTGTGGGATATGAGGATTTCGGTGTTTGATTATCGGGGGCCGTTGGGGGTGTGTTTTTGTATTCAAGACTGTGGCTGTGATTTTATTGGGGTTTGTAGTGCATGTATATTGGAGCAGGAGGGTTCTGGGCACACAGGCATCTGCTTATAGGTAGGGAGTTTGTGTGTTTGAGGATGTTTGGAGCTCTGTGGGGCTGTGTGATGGTGGCACAGGTGACTGTGGGCAGGTGGAGTGTGTGTTGGGCTGGAAGGGAAACTCGAGGGCATGCTGGTGACTGTGAGGCGCCCATGTGAGCTCCCACGTGGACTGACCTTTGTTCCTTCTGATCTTCTATGGCTTGTACCCATCCTGATCTTCTGTGGCAGCTACGCCCCTGGAATGGTCAGCAATACTCTGCTCATTCTTAGCCAGATGAGTCAGGAAATGTCACTTCCTCTGGCAGCTGGATGTGTCTCTTGCAAGTGAGTGGTCCTGGAGTCCAGGGTGCAGGACTGGTGGACATATGTAGAGTGAGGCTGATTCCCCCATGAGCCCTCTCCTCAGTGAGGTGGCCAGGAGGTCAGGGCTGTATCTCCAGAGGGTCAGACATGGCCAGTCCTCTCTAGAATGTGCTGGAGGGGCCAACTCATTGAATGGACCCTGCCAGGAGATAAACAGACCCCGAGGACAATTCCTAAGGGAGAAGTCTATACCTACCCATCTTCCACTTTCTCCTTTGGATGGCCTCTACCACAAGGTAAAAGCTAAGCCCCCTCACACGGCCCTTCTTGGCCTGGTCTTACTGACCAGCCAGTCTCTCCCCACATCCTGGCTCACTCTGGGCCCTCTGGTGATACCAGCATGAGGCCCCCCTGCGTGTCAGTTCTCACCTCCTTGCCTTGGCCCATGCTGCCCTTGCTGTTTGTCCTGCTCTTCCTCCCCCAAGGCTGCTGTGAGTAACCTTCTCCAGGTGGGAAGGATCCACTGAAAATGCAAATTTGAGTAATTACTGCATCACCTGAGTCTCTAGCACGTGCCAGGCACTATGACGCTTGCCAAATCCATAAAACCCCACAAAGCGGATAAGCTATTAGTTGCACTTTGCAGGTGATGAAGCTGAGGTTCAGAGGTGAGCAACCATGACCAAGTACCCTGTATGTACCAGAATATCAATCAGACTGGTCAACGTATCCAATAAAGCCAAACATTAGTCTGATCAGGACGCCTAGATGCCAGGCTGTAAAGGCACAAAATATGTCCCAGCAAGAGAAGGAGCAGTGCCAAGTACCCCAGCAAAGAAGCAGAGTTCATATCCTGCTTTCTTAATCAAAATAGCTGCAGATCAACCCACAGTTTCCTACTCTGTTAATAGGAGGAAAAAACCAATGTGCGTTGTCCTATAAAACTACCTTAAAATAATATGTATGATCCCGAGTGCTTTGGTAATGACCCCAAATCATCATCATGAAGTTGGGATACTTCTTAAAACACTGCAAGTCTTACACACTGGCATATAGAATCTGTAAAGTCAGTTCTTTGGGTAATGATGGTAGGTGGAAGTGGCCCAGAAGGACAGAAGACAGAAAATAGAGCAGAAACTATTTGTCCAGAGGTAACAATGGGTCATAGCCAAGGTTCAAGCATTACTAGGGAGGTGGTGAAAATAGTAATGGGCATAGAGTGTAATAAGTCAAGGATATCTCATGTAGTTTCCAATGAAAGTTTATGAAAGACATATAACTAAAAAGATAATAGGCTGGGAGGTGAAATAGTACAAAACATTTGATATGTTTTTTACAAGGATAAAAGAAGATAGAAATGAACATTAAAGAAGTCGGTCAAATAGAAAAACTGTAAGATGGTAATAACCTCACAATATGATGAGGCAACTTAGATTTATTTTGTTTAAATAAATTGGTAGACTATATTTAGAGTAGTTTTAAGTTTAAAGAGAATTTGAGCAGAATATAGAGTTCCCATACACCCCCTCACATCTATTTCCCAAACCAAAGTTTCCCCTATTATTAACGTCTTGCATTAGTGTGGGGCATTTTTTACAATTGATGAGCCAAAGTTCATACATTCCTATTAACTAATATCCATAGTTTACATTACAGTTTACTCTGTTGTATATCCTATGGGTTTTGACGAATGTATGACAAGCATTGACCATTACAGTATCATACAGAATAGTTTAAGTGCCCTACCTTTTCCAGGATGTCATATAGCTGAAATCATACAGTATGTATCCATTTCAGTTTGGCCTCTTTCATTTAGCAATATGTGTTTAGGGTTCCTCCATGTCTCTTCCATTTAGTACTCTTATAGCTCAAGCTGCCATAACATAATACTATAGGCTTGGTGACTTTAACAACTCACAGCTCTAGAGGCTTGGAAGTCTAAGATCACGGTGCTGGCCAATTCAGTGCCTGGTGAGGGCTCTCTTCCTGGCTTGCAGACAACTGTCTTTTCACTGTGTCCTCACATGGTGGAGAGAGACAGAAAAAACTCTCTGGTTTCCTCTTACAGGGGCACTAATAGAGCCTAATCCTCATGACATCATTGAATCTAATTACCTGCCAAAGGCCTCATCTCCAAATACCATCACTTTGTTAGAGCTTGAATATATGAATTTTGGGGGGACAGAATTCAGTTGATAGCCTCATTCTTCTAACAGTATAAAATATGACGAATAAAGAAAGCTCATCATTAAATTATCTCTTTTCTAGCAATACATAGATATTTACTTGCTTTTTATAAACCATTTACATATTTTAAGGTAAATGAATTAAAGATTTAAAAAAGTCAGGTAGAACAAGATAAGAAATTGTAGGTACAAACATGCTGAAGCAAAAACACGTAAACCCCGCCGTTGCATTGTCTCAAAAATTCAGTTATAGTTCTAAGGTCTGATTTAGGTTTCCACCTCTGGTTCATGCCATTTGCTCTACCACAACAATAGGGATGGGGTAGTATGCTAAAGTTAGGACATTAAAAAAACCATTAGAAAACAGATACCTCGCTAAACTGAATGTTTATTGGGTGTGAATTGAGGCTGTTTCTTCTTAACGATATGATTCATATTAAGACTTGTCAGGGGCTTCCCTGGTGGCGCAGTGGTTGAGAGTCTGCCTGCCAATGCAGGGGACGCGGGTTCGAGCCCTGGTCTGGGAAGATCCCACATGCCGCGGAGCAGGTGGGCCCGTGAGCCACAACTACTGAGCCTGCGCGTCTGGAGCCTGTGCTCTGCAACAAGAGAGGCCGTGAGAGTGAGAGGCCCGCGCACCGCGATGAAGAGTGGCCCCCGCTTGCCGCAACTAGAGAAAGCCCTCTCACAGAAACTAAGACCCAACACAGCCAAAAATAAATAAATAAATAAATAAATAAATAAATAAATAAATAAATTTAAATGACAAAAAAAAAAAAAAGACTTGTCAGGACACAGTAAATTCACTAAACGTAACTTGGGGAGAAGGTTTACTTTTTACTGAGATAAAATTAACCGTTTTAACTCGCACGATTCAATAGCATTTAGTACATTCACCATGTTGTGCAACCCTTACTTCTATGTGGTTCAAAAATATTTTTATTGCTTTAAAGGGAAGACCTACCCATGCTTTCTTCTACCTAACCCCTGGGCAGTCACCAGTCTGCTTTCTGTCTCTATAGATATATCGATTTGGATATTTCATATAAGTGTAAATTATACAGTATGTGACCATTTATGTCTGGCTTCTTTCACATAGCATAATTTTCAAGGTTCACCCATATTGTAGTATGTATCATTACCTCATTTCTTTCTTCTTCCCATCTTTAATGAGGTGTAATGGAGAAATAAAAATATATCTTTAAGATATACAACTTGATGTTCTGATATACATATACATATACAGTTTTGAAATCATTGCCACAATCAAGCCAATTCACATATCCATCACCTCATATAATTACCATTTTCTTTTTTCTTTCTTTATGGTGAGAACACTTCAGATCTACCCTCTTAGCAAATTACAAGTACACAATACAGCATTGTTAACTATATGCACATTTCTAGATTTCCAGAAATTATTCACCTTGCATAACTGAAACTTTGTACCTCGTGATCAATACCTGCCAATTTTCCCATGCCCTCATCTACTGTCAACCACTGTTCTGCACCCCACATCTATGACTATTTCAGATTCCACATAAAAGTAGCATCCTGAAGTGTTTGTAGCTGTCTTTCTGTATCTGGCTTATTTCACGTAGCATAATCTCTTTCAGGTTCATCCATGTTGTCACAAAAAGCAGCATTTCCTTCATTTTAAAGGCTGAATAATATTCCATCGTATACAGGCATACCTTGGAGATACTGCAGGTTTGGTTCCAGACCACCAAAATAAAGCAAATATTGCAAAAAAACAAGCCACATGAATTTTTTGGTTTACCCGTGCATATAAAACTTATGTGTATACTATATTATAGTGTGTTAATGTGCGATAGCATTATGTCTAAAAAACCAATGTACATACCTTAATTTGAAAGTAATGCTAATTGGAAAAATGGCACCAATGGACTTACTCAATGCAGGATTGCCACAAACCTTCAATCTGTAGACAACGTAGTATCTTCAAAGCACAATAAAACGAGATATGCCTGTTTATATACCACACTCTGTTTATCCATTCATGAATCTACAGACACTTCGGTTGATCCAATATCTTGGCTACTGTGAAAAGTAAACATGGAAGTGCATATGTCTCTTCACGATACCGATTTCATTTCCTTTTGCTGTATACCCAGAAGTGGGATTGCTGAGTCATAAGGTAGTTGTATTTTTAATGTTTTGAGGAACTTCAATACTGTTTTCCTTAGTGGCTGTATCAATTTACATACCCAACAAAAACGCACGAGGGTTCCCTTTTCTCCGCATCCTCATCAACACTTGTTATCTTTTGTCTTTTTGATAATCGCCATTGTAACAGGTGTGAGGTGATATCTCATTGTGGTTTGACTTGCATTTCTCTGACAGTTAGTGATGTTGAGCACGTTTTCATACATCTGTTGGCCATTCATGTGCCTCCTTTGGAGAAATGTCTATTCAAGTCCTTTGCCCATTTTAAAAAATAAGTTTATTTAATTTATTTATTTATTTTTGGCTGCATTGGGTCTTTGTTGCTGAGCATGGGCTTTCTCTGGTTGAGGTGAGTGGGGGCTACTCTGTTGTGGTGCACAGGCTTCTCGTTGCAGTTGCTTCTCTCATTGCAGAGCACGATCTCTAGGTGCGCGGGCTTCAGGAGTTGTGGCGTGTGGACTTAGTTGCTCCACGGCATGTGGGATCTTCCCAGACCAGGGCTCAAACCCCTGTCCCCTGCATTGGCAGGCGGATTCTTAACCACTGCACCACCAGGGAAGTCCCCCCTTGGGATTTTAATAGGGATTGCATTGAATCTGTGGATCGCTTTGGGTAGTATGGATATTTTAATGATAGTAAATCCTCCAGTTCATGAACATGGGATGTCTTTCCATATTATCAGTGTCATCTTTAATTTTCCTCATCCATTTTTTATACTTTTCAATGTAGAGATCTTTCACCCCTTTGGCTAAATTTATTCCTAAGTATTTTATTCTTTGTAATGAAATTAAGAATGGGGTTGTTTTCTTAATTTCCTTTGTTGGGTAGGTCATTCCTTTTGTATAATGACTTCTATATGCTGATTTTATATCCTGCAACTTTACTAAACTCACTTATGAGTTCTAACAGTTTTTTGGTTTTCGTTTATTTATTTATTTATTTATTTATTTTTGGGTGCGTTGGGTCTTCGTTTCTGTGTGAGGGCTTTCTCTAGTTGTGGCGAGCAGGGGCCGCTCTTCATCGCGGTGCGCGGGCCTCTCACTATCGCAGCCTCTTGTTGCGGAGCACAGGCTCCAGGCGTGCAGGCTCAGTAGCTGCGGCTCACGGGCACATTTGCTCCATGGCATGTGTGATCTTCCCAGACCAGGACTCGAACCCGTGTCCCCTGCATTGGCAGGCAGATTCTCAACCACTGCGCCACCAGGGAAGCCCCTCTAACAGTTTTTATTGCTTTTGTTGTTGAATCTTTAGGATTTTCTACATGTGTGATCATGTCATCTGCAAACAGGTAATTTTACTTCTTCCTTTCTGATTTGGATGCATTTTATGTCTTTTTCTTGCCTAATTCCTCTGTCTTCCAGTGCTATGTTGAATAGAAGTGGTAAGTGTGGACATTCTTGCGTTCTTCCTGATATTAGAGGGACAGCTTTTAGTTTTTCACTGTTGAGAAGATGTTTGCTGTGGCCTTTTCTTTTTCATATGCCTTTATTGTGTTGAGGTACATTCCTTCTACACCTAATTTGTTTAGAGTTTTTATCATGAAAGGATGTTGAATTTTGTCAAATCCTTTTCTGCCTCTATTGAGATGATCATATGATTTTTCCTTCATTTTGTTAGTGTGGTGTATCACTTTGGTTAATTTGTGTATGTTGAACCATCCTTGCATCCCAGGAATAAATCTGACTTGAGCATGGGGTATGATAATTTAAATTTATTGTTAAAATTGGTTTGCTAATACTTTGTTGAGGATTTTTGTATCTATGTCTGTCAAAGATATTGGCTGTAATTTTCTTTTTTTGTAGTGTCTGTGTCTGGCTTTGGTATCAGGGTAATGCTAGCCTTGTAAAATTAGTTTGGAAGTGTTCCCTCCTATCCAGTTTTTTTGGATGAGTTTGAAAAGGATTGGTAGTAATTCTTCAAATATTTGGCAAAATTCACCAGGGAAACCATCTGGTCCTGGATTTTCTATTTTGTTTTTTTTTTTAATTATTGATTCAATCTCCTTATTTGTTATTGGACTGTTCAGACTTTCTGTGTTATCTTGATTCAGTGTTGGTAGGTTGTATGTTTGTAGGAATGTATCCATTTCTTCTACATTATCACATTTGTTGGCATAATTGATAATGGACCCTTATGATTCCTTTATTTCTGAGGCATCACTTATATTGTCTCCTCTTTCATTTCTGATTTTATTGAGTTGTCTTTTGTATTTTTTTCTTAATTCGTGTAGTCAAGAGTCTTTCAAATTTATCTTTCCAAAAAACACCACTTAGTTTTGTTTCTATTTTCTATTGTTTTTCTATTCTCTATTTGATTTATTTCTGCTCTAATCTTTACTATTTTCTTCCTTCTGCCAAATTTGAGATTACTTTTTTCTTCTTTTTCTAGTTCCTTGAGGCATAAAGTGAGATTGTTTACTTGAGGTTTTACTTCTTCTTTAATGTATGCATTTATCACTACAAACTTCTCCTGTAGTACTGCTTTGCTGCATCCCATAAATCTTGGTGTGTTGTGTTTCATTTTAGTTTGTGTCAAGATTCTTTGAAAATTCCCTTTTGATTTTCTCTTTGACCCAATGGTTGCTCAAGACTGTATTATTCAACATGATAAATATAATTAACATTGCTGTGTGTTATGCATGAAGGTTAAGAGAGTAAATCCTAAGAGTTCTCATCACAAGGAAAACATTTTTCTCTTTTTCTTTTATTTTGTGGCCATATGAGATGATGTTCACTAAACTTACTGTGGTAATCATTTCTTGATGTACATAAGTCATATCTTTATGCTGTACACCTAAAACTTATGCAGGGCTCTATGGCAGTTATATCTCAATAAAAGTGGAACGGGGAAAAGAGTATATTGTTTACTTTCCACATGTTGGTAAATTTTCTTGTTTTCTTTTCTTTATTAAAATTTTGTTTTTAATTTAATTTTTTGCTGTGTTGGGTCTTCGTCGCTGCATGCAGGCTTTCTCTAGTTGCAGTGAGCAGGGGCTACTCTTTGTTGTGGTGCACGGGCTTCTGATTGCAGTGGCTTTTCTTGTTGCGGAGAACAGGCTTTAAGGCGCGCAGGCTTCAGTAGTTGCAGCAGTCGGGTTCAGTAGTTGCAGCACGTGGGCCCTAGAGCGCAGGCTCAGTAGTTGTGGTGCACGGGCTTAGTTGCTCTGCATCATGTGAGATCTTTGCTTACCAGGGATTGAACCCATGTCCCCTGCATTGGCAGGCAGATTCTTAAGCACTGTGCCACCAGGGACGTCCAGATATTCCTGTTTTGTTACTCTTATGGGATTTCTAGTTTCATACCATTGTGATCAGAAAAGATACTTGAAATTATTTCAGACTTTTTAAATTTGTTAAGACTTGATTGTGACCTAACATATTATCTATTCTGGAGAATGGTGTGTGTGTACTTGAAATGAACGTGTATGTGCTGCTGTTGGATGAAATGTTTTGTATATGTCTGTAAGGACCATATGGTCCATAGTGTTGTTCAAGTCATGTTTGTTGATTGATTTTTCCGTCTGGGTGTTCTATCCATTATTGTAACTGGGTTATTGAAGTCCCTTATTATTCGTGTACTGCAATCAATTTCTCCATTTAATTTCGATATTTCCTTTAGAGCTTTATGTGCTCTGATGCTGGATGCATATATAATTGTTATATCCTCCTGTTGAGTTGACTCTTTTATTATCATATAGAAACCTTCTTTGTCTGTACAGACAATTTGTGACTTAATGTCTATTTTGTCTGTTATGCATATAGGAACTCTTGCTTTGTTCTGGTTGCCATTTGCATGGAGTATCTTTTTCCATCCCTTCACTTTGAGCCTGTATGTGTCTTTTAATCTAAAATGAGTCTCTTGTAGACAACATAAGGTTGGATATTGTTTTTTAATCCATTCAGCCACTCTATGCCTTTTGATTGGGAAGATTAATCCATTTATATTAAACTAATTATCGATCAGTAAGGACTTACTATTGCTGTTTTGTTCATTGTCTTATGTCTGTTTTGCAGCTGTTTTGTCCTCTTTCTCTGTAGCTTTATTTCATTGTTGTTTGATTATTTTTTTGTTGTGATTTACTTTGATCCTTTTCTCTTTATCTTTTATTTATAGTAGGCCTTTTCTTTGTGGTTAGCTGAAGGCTACATAGAAATCTTGTAGTTCTAAACATCTATTCTTTTACTCCCACCCAAACTTTGTGTCCTTATAGTCAGTTTCCTTCTTTTTATATTGTTAACAAATTTTAACTTTTATCTCAGGGTGAAAGTACTTTATACAGCACCGTTACAGTGTTATTATGCTATATTTGTGTGTGTGTGTATGAGTTTACCATTGAAATTTATGCTTTTGTTTGCTTTTGCATTTCTGTTAACATGTTTTCATTTCAAAGTGATCTCCCTTAAGCATTTCTTATAAAGCAGGTCTATTAGTGATGAACTCACTTTGATTTTGTTGACTTTATCTCTCCTTTATTTTTAAAGCATAATTTTGCTAGGTATGGTCATTTTTGCTCACAGGTTTCTTTTTTCTTCAGTACTTTGAATATATCATCCAACTCTCTCCTGGCCTGTAAGGTTTCTGCTGAGAAATTCACAAATTGTTTTCTGGGAGTTCCCTCATATGTGCCAAGTCACTTTTCTCTTGTTCCTTTCAATATTCTCTCTTTGTACTTCACATTTAACAAGTTGATTATAACGTGATTGTGTGTAGTCTTCTTTGTGTTGATCCTATATTGAGCCCTTTGAACTTACTTCTACTGCTACACTATTTATTTTCTAGATATCTTATATCCTTTTTGTTCTTCAGTTCCTTCATTATTACATTCTTTTGTGGTTGATGTTTTTCCCAGTTTACCATTTTGATTCTCTTCTTATTTCTTTTCTGTGTACTTGTGAGGTAGTTTTCTTAGTGCTTATCCTAGGGGTTAAAGTAAACATCTTAATTTTATGAAAAAACAAATTTGAAGTAATAACATTTTCATTTAATAATAACACAAAATCTGCTTATTTACATCCCGCATCCTCGTTTACACTGCACTTGTCACAAATGACATCCTTATGTATTGTGTGCCCCTTAATAGCCTTATAATAACTATTTTATATATTTGTCTTTTAAATCACATTTTGAAAAGAGGCGTTACAAACCCTAACTGCAAACGTGTTGGCCTTTTAAACTTAGTGTAGTTACCTTTACCATTGTTCTTTAATTCTTCATATGGATTCAAGTTACGTTTCATTTCAGCCTGAAGGATTCCTTTAACAGTTCTTATTGAGCAGATCTACTAGTAATGAACTTCGTCAGTGTTTCTTTATATGAATGTCTTAATTTTCCTTTATTTAAAAAAATTCTGGTAAAATATACATAACATAAAATTTATCATCTTAACAATTTAAGAGTGCAGGCCAGAGGCATGAAATATATTTACACTGCTGTGCTATCATTACCATCATCCATCCACAGAACTTTTCATCTTGCAAAACTATAATAGTCTGTACTCATGAAACCACAACTCTCTATTTCCCTTGCCTCCTCACCCCTGGAAACCACCATTGTACTTTCTGTCTCTGTGAATTTGATTACTCTGTGTATTTCATATAAGTGGGATCATACAGTATTTGTCCTCTTGTGACTGGCTTATTTTACTTAGCGTAATGCCTGAAGGTTGATCCATGTTGTAGCATGTGTCAGAATTCCCTTCCTTTTTAAGACTGAATATTGATTTATTGTTTGTATAGGCCACATTTTGTATATCCCTTCATCCCTCAATGGACCCTTGGGTTTTTTCACCTTTTGCCTATAGTGAATAATTCTGCTATGAACATGGGTGAACACATAACTCTTTGAGTTCATAATTTCAATTCTTTTTGAGTATTTAATAGGAACTCGAATTATGGGATCATATGGTAATTCTATTTTTAATGTTTTGAGGAACGACCATACTCTTTTCCTTTCTGTGTGCACCATTTTCCATACCCACCAACAGTGTGCAAGTGTATACATAGTGGATATTAACCTTATCAGCTATAGGATTTGCAACTATTTTCTCCCATTCAGCAGGTTCGTTTTATTTTTTGATGAAAGAAGTATTTTTAAATTTTGAATACCTAGTTTATCTATTTCTTTTATTACCTCCACTTTTGGTGTCATATTCAAGAACTCTTGGCCAAATTTCATGTCATGGTTTTCTTCCCAGAACTTTCTTCTAAGAGTTTTATAGTTTTAGGTCTCGCATTTAGGTCTTTGATTCACTGAGTTAATTTCTGTATGTGGTGTAAGGTAAGGGTCTACCGTCATTCTTTTGAATGTGGATATTGTTTTTCCAGTACCATTTGTTGAAATCGCTATCCTTTCCCCATTGGGTGGTCTTGGCACTCCTGTTGAAAATCATTTGGTGATGTATATACGGGTTTACTTCTGGGTTTCTATTTTGTTCCACGGGCCTATTCTCCGTCCTGTATGTGTGTTTATGCCAGTACTATTTTGATTACTGTGGTTGTGTAGTAGGTTTTGAAATCAAGAAATTTGAAACTTCAAATTTTGTTCTTTTTCACATTATTTTGACTATTCAGGCCCTTTAAATTCCATATGAACTTTAGGATGAATTTTACTACTTCTGAAAAAACCTCACTGTGATGTTTAAAGAGATTGCTTTTAATCCGTACATCCCCTTAAGTCGTGTTGACATATTAACAACATTAAGTCCTCCAATCTGTGAACACAAGATGCCTTTACATTTATTGGTGTCTTCATTAATTTCCTTCAGCAACGTTTTCTAGTTTTCAATGTACATGTCTTTTGTCCCGCTGGTTAAGTTATTCCTCATCTTTTACTATATTTCATGATATTTTAATATTTTATTTATTTATTTATTTATTTATGGCTGTGTTGGGTCTTCGTTTCCTTGTGAGGGCTTTCTCCAGTTGCGGCAAGTGGGGGCCACTCTTCATCGCAGTGCGCGGGCCTCTCACTATCGCGGCCTCTCCTGTTGCGGAGCACAGGCTCCAGACGCGCAGGCTCAGCAATTGTGGCTCACGGACCCAGTCGCTCCGCGGCATGTGGGATCCTCCCAGACCAGGGCTCAAACCCGTGTCCCCTGCATTGGCAGGCAGACTCTCAACCACTGTGCCACCAGGGAAGCCCCCATGATATTTTTTTTTAACTTTCCTTTTCAAACTTTTCATTCTTAGTGTATAGAGAAACAACTGATTTTTGAGTGTTGATTTTGTATCTGGCAAATTTTCTAAATTCATTTATTAATTCTAACAGGTTTTTTTTGGTGCATGTGTGTTGTCTCTGAACAAATAGAATTTTATTTCTTCCTTTCCGATTTAGATGCCTTTTATTTTTGATCTTGCCTTATTTATTTGGCTAGGAATTCCAGTACTTTGCTGAATAGAAGTGGTGACAACAGGCATCCTTCCTTTGTTCCTGATCTTAGGGAGAAAGATTTCACCACTGAATATAATAGCTGTTGGTTTTCTATCTGTGACCTTTGTTATGTTGAAGTCATCAACTTGTATTCCTGGTTTGTTGGGTTTTTTTTGTTTAAATCATAAAATGGCATTGAATTTTGTCAAATTTTTTTTCTGCATCAATTAAGATGATCACATGCAGTTTAGTCCCTTCAATCTGTTTACGTGCTATACTACATTGATTGATTTTCATATGTTGAACCAACCTTGCCTTGCAAGAATAAATCCCATTTGGTCATGATGTATAATCCTTATAATGGGCTGTTCTGTCTCACTATTTTAAAGGGTTTTTGCATCAGTATTCATAAGGGATATTGGTCTGTAGTGTACTTTCCTTGTAGTGTCTTTAGGTTTGTAATTGATGTAATGTTAACCTCATAGAATGAGTGAAGATACATTCTCTCCTCTTAAATTGTTTGGAAGAACTTGAGAAGGATTGGTGTTAATTCTTCTTTAAGTTGTTGGTAGAATTCACCATGAAGATACCTGGTGCTGGGCGTTCAGTTGTTGGGAGATTTTTGATAACTGATTCCATATCTTAACTTCTAGATCTGTTCAGATTTTGTATTTCTTGGTAGGATGTGTGTTTCTAGGAATGTGTTCATTTCATCTAAGTTATCAAGTTAGTTGGTCTACAACTGTCAATAGTACTCTATTGTAAGCCTTTTTATCTCTACAAAATTGGTAGTAATGTCCCTTTCTTCATTTCTGATTTTACATATTTTGTTCTTTTTAATAGTCAATCTAACTAGTTTTGTCAATTTTGTTGATCGTTTTCCTCTTTTTACAGCTATTTTGATGCATAACTGACAAAACTGTAATATATCTAAAACGTATAATGTGATTATTTGATATACGTATATATTGTGAAAGGATTCTCACAATCAAGTTCATTAACATACCCATCACCTGTCATACATTTACTTTTTGTGAGGACACAAATTCTACTCTCTCAGAAATTTTCAGTTACAGAATACAGCATCATCAGTTAGTCCCCATGTTATACATTAGCTCCTCAGACCTTATTCCTTCATTTTATCCCTCATGTTATAACTGAAAATTTGTATCCATTTACCAGCGTGTTCCCATTTCCCCCCATGCCCAACTGCAGGCAACAATTTCTGCTCTGTGTTTCTATGATTCCAACTTTTTTTTTAGATTCCACACATAAGTGATACCGTGCAGCATTTGTCTTTTCTCCATCACGCTTATTTCACTTAGCATAATGTTCTCCAGGCTCATTCATGTTCTTGCAAGTGTAAGGATTTACTTTAAGGCTGAATAATATCCCATTGTGTATGTTATGTATGTATATTTGTGTGTATGTGTGTGTGTGTGTGTGTGTGTGTGTGTATGTATCAGATTTTGTTTATCCATTCATCTGTGAGAGACAGGCAGGTTCTTTCCATACCATTACTGTGAATAACATTTCAAAGTTTGTTTTTGTTTTTGTTTCTGTTTTTTTCCCGTACCACGTGGCTTGTGGGATCTTAGTTCCCCAACCTCGGATTGAACCCAGGCCCTCCCCTCAGCAGTGAGAGCACGAAGTCTTAACCACTGGACAGCTGGGGCACTCCTAAAAAAATATTGTTTCCTTTTGCTATATGACCAGAAGTGGAGTTGCTGGATCACATGGTACTGCAATTTTATTTTCTTGAGGAATCTCCATACTGTTTTCAGTACTGGTTGTACCAATTTACATTCCCAAAAACAGTGCACACAGATTCCCTTTTCTCCACATCCTCACCAGCATTTATCTCTTGTCTTTTTCATAATACACATACTAACAGGTGTGAGGTGATATCTCATTGTGGTTTTGATTTGCATTTCCCTGATGATTGGTGATGTGAATCACCTTTTCATATACCTGTTCCCCAAATGTTTGTCATCTTTGGAAAAATGTCTTTTTAGGTCCTTTGCCAACTTTTAAATTGTGTTATATGGTGTTTTTGCTACTGAGTTGTATGAGCTCCTTGTATACTTTGGATATTAACTTCTTTTTAGATACGTGATTTGCAAATATTTTCTCACACTCCATAGGGATGGGGAGGATCTAAGTTGCTTGTCTGAGGTCACACCGCTGGAAGGGAAGGCTCTAAGAGTCCCAAGTTGCTCTTCCTCACCCCTCTTGCTTCCTGCCCCTGGAATGTGGGCTTCCCCCAGACGGAGCAAAGTACCTGTCAAGCAGCATCAAATATCCAGTGCAATCAAGACAAGTGCTATGATATGAAAGCAAGTCCTCGGGGCCAAGGCCCATGGTCCTGCTAACTCCCTGGGAAAGAGGCCTCGAACATCACTCGTGATATCAGAGAGAGCCAAGGACACACACAGGGGACGTTGCCCTGGGCAGTGGCCACTTCATGCTTCATGGTGTGTGACCAGTGTGAGAACGCAAGGCCGTAGGAGGGCCCCATGCTTGGCTAAATACTCTGCCACCACCATCTTGAAATTCTTGATAATTATTGAACAAGGGCCCTGTATTTTCATTTTACACCCAGCCCTGTAAATTATGTAGCTGGTCCTGCTTCTGGGAAAGTTTCTTGGTCACCTTCTCCCTACCTTCCCTGTCCCCAGTCTCAGGACTTTGTGCAGGGCCAGGGCTGCACACAGTCACTATAAGAGATGCTTTTCTGACCACCGTTTGGAACCAAAACAAAACCAACAAAAGCCCCAGATCCATGCAATTAGCCAATATCTCCTCACCAAGACAAAGTCCCTCTGCCCGGAAAGATGCTGCTACTGGCTTGAGACTCCTTTTCCCCCTGAACATCCTACCCTCCAAGGTCTTGCTGCCATTTTGATGTGACACAGGTCAAATGACCAGGGGCTTTTTTCCCCTCTGCATTTTCCTGCCTAGATTTGCACCTGTTTCTGTGGCTAATGTTACTGTTGGGTTTCTGTTTTCCCATCTCTGTCCTCTCATCCCTGCTCACACACTGCACACACAATCATAAATTATATTCCAGGCAGGCCAGGAATCTCTCCTCACACACATCCCTAATAAAATGTTTATCTGATGGTTTCAAGACCCTAAGCTGCCTCCAGCCAATTTTTGCTAACATACGTCACCCCTGGGACTAGCCAGAGGTGGGCAGTCAAACGTTAGCATCAACACATCCTTTAGAAGGTCCCTAAGAGGGCTACATGCTCCAGGGCTGTTCCTGGAAAGTAGGTCACAACCTGTGCGATGGCCAGACATTCCCCCCAGTCCCTGGAAGGGGAGGATGAGGTCAGAGAACTTGCAATGTCGTGACCCTTTGATATGCCTCTCACAAGGACAAGCTCTCCTCGAAGGAAGGTTATACATAACTGAGTGTTTCTGTCCAGGTGGTACTTATAATAACCAAAGGAATTAATGCAGATTAGTTTTCTTTGGTGTCTGGGTGTGGTAGGCATGATGTCCCAAAGATGTCCACGTCCTAGTCCCTGGTACCTGTGAATATGTTACATTACATGGCAAAGGGGAAGTAAGGTTACAGATGCAATTAAGGTTGCTAATCAGCTGACTTCAAAGATGAGATTATCCCGAATTGTCCAAGTGGGACCAATGTAACCACAAGGGTCCTTAAAAGTGGAAGAGAATCAGAAGAGGAGGTCAGAGTGATGCTATGTGAGAAGGACTTGACCTCTAGGTCGAAGATAGAGCCTGGCTTTGAAGACAGAACAAGGGGCCATGAGCCAAGAAATGCAGGCAGCCTCCAGAAGCTGGAAAAGGCAAGGAAAAAGATTCTCCCCTAGTGCCTCCAGAAAGGAATGTCGCCCTGTTGACAGCTTGATTTTAACCCAGTGAGAACTGTGTCGGACTTCTAACCTATGGAACCGTAAGTTTATAAATTTGTTTTGCTGTAAGTCACTAACTTTGTGATAATTTGTTACAGCAGCAAGAGGAAAATCATGCACTACCTCCTTAGATTCTTATCACCGGGGTGTGTTTAACAAGCAGAGCTAAGCTGAGGCAGGGAAAGGCCCTTGGAGGAACGATCACTGCTTCCCTCGTGATGAGAAGAACTGGCAAAATTATGAAGTAAGCAAAGTGATGAAAAACACCCTTTGTTTTTTGTCCTTGGGTTGTGCCACAATCCAACGGGATCCCTCATTTGGGGGACTCCAGGTAGACCTACCCCATAAAAGCCTATTGAATCCAGAAGCTCCCAAGTTTTCCCTTCAGCCTACCAAGGCTTAATAATCCTAGCTATTAACTAAAGCATGAAAGTGATCATATTGACTATAGATACAGGACAGGATAATGGAAGAGAGTATATAAATGAACACTCATTTACTGTTTATCCTTTTGGGAAATGCTGACATGCTTAATGAGCCTCACTCCAACCCAGCAGCACTTAACCTTTTTAAAGTCACAGGCTCTGCTGAGAATCCAATGGAAGAAAAACGCCAACACACACAAAACCTATTTCGGGGGCTCATGAAACCACTGAGGCATCCAGCCTCAGCCCAGAACCCCTGCTCCAATTGCTAGGACAGCTAAGGAAGGTAATTTGAAGGCTGTTTAAGGCCTGTGTCCCTAAAATCACTTCTCCCTGTTGGCTACTTCCTGCCTGTACACAAAGCTGATCGTGGGGCCAACCTACAAAACGCCAGAACTATTAACAAGTACCTCTTTCCCACTGGTTGAAGAGACCTTACAGGTAACAGACCAGAACCCAGTGATGGGAACAAAATGTTCAAAGAATGGAGACAAGAAGCTATGAGAGATAACCTGGGCGGGGGGTGGTGGCGGACAGATTTTGATACGGCAACAGCATATCTTGTGGGCAGAGAGGCACAAAATCCCCATTCCCTGTTAAATAGGATCTGACTACCACCAGACTGAGGTGGATGAGCCCGGGCCAAGGGGGAGACTGACACCCACATCCCCAACACGGCCACCTGGGTACATCCCTGGGCAATGCTATCCGACCATTCCCACTCCAGAGCCACCCACGAGCCCGGTGCCCAAACCACTGCTGTGTAAGTCGGTGCCTCTCAAGGCAGTGTCACCTGAGGGTGCCCAGCAGGGCTCAGGCATCAGAAGGACATTCCCGCAAGCCCTGACTGCCCCTTACCAGCTCTGGATCTTGGGCAAATGAGTCCGCCCTGCATTCTGCCTCCTCAGATGCAAAATGCAGACGATACCAGGACAAGTCCACAGTCGCTCATCAAAACCCAAGGGTCAGATGTGCTTCAAGGTTCAGAATTGTTCAGATTTGATAAAGGTAATAGAGTGCCTATGCATTATGGTAATACCCATGGTGGGTCTGTCATCAAACACATCAATACGAACATTCAGACTAAAAAGGATAAACAGTTTAGGTCAGATTTTGCCACCAAATGCATTCATTGGGTTAAGCTTCCCCTCTACTTAGTTATGAAATAATTTTGTTTGCAAAGTTTTGCTGTTGTTCAGAACAGCCGTGAAGACATTAAGGCCCTGTAGGATTATTGTTGTGTGGATAAAACAGTTACAACACCCACCTCCTCTAGCCATCCCTGCACCTCAGGCCCACTTCAGTCCTCGTATTCATCACACTGAGTTACAATTCTCCTAGGTCTGTCTCCTCTTCTAGATCGTGAGCATCTTGTGGTCAGGAATGATAGCTTGGTCACCTGTGTATTCCCAGCATCTGGCCCATGCTGGGCACATGTCCATAAATGTGTGCAAAACACAAGTTAATTAGTCATCTAAATCTCTCCACCTGCCTGTCTCCAAGCAGGTGGAAAAGCGCACCCCAGAAGTGCTCCCTCCCTTGCTCCTGAACCCGGGTACACATCAGAACATCAATCTGCCTATTCAGCATCATCACGACGGTGCGGGAACCTCCTTGGCACTTTCAAATACTTTTTTCATAAACCCAATTCATGTCCACTAGGAATGGCCCTGACCAGGGAGAGACTTGGGAGATGAGAACTTTTGCTAATCAGCAAAGCTGTATCTGAGTCCAGACTCTTGCCTCCAGCCTTTAGACTGAAGAAGCACCTGGCAGCCCCCGGGGGCCAAGGAGGCCCACCTGTCTGTTTGCTTCTCCGGGAGCTGCTCCCACACGTCGCGCAGTCTGGGCACAGCGCCAATGCGAGCTCTGCTTTCAGGACTTTGCATCTCTCTTTCTCTGTGAAGACTCCAAGCCGGCCCGGGTTTGGAAGCCTCTCTGCTGCCTCTTCACACTTATCTCTGAATGAGAGAAACCCAGCCCGGCTCCCCTGAGCAAGGCTGAATGAGCCCCGAGATCTAAACTGGCACGAGCTACAGCTTGAGAACCACTCGTGCTAAAATGGAAAAGGACTTGGAGAGCGCAGCGCCTTTTCAAGAGAACGGAGAGGAAGATTCAACAGCGGGAGGAACTGAAACAGCCACTTGGATTACTGTCCTAGGTGAGGGTGGTCACCTGTGTCACGTGGTCACCCTTGTCACGTGGCCACATTGACAGGATGCAGGTTAGAATTAAGCCCACTGCCGCCCATCGGTTGCACAGTGAACATCTAGAGCGTCTCCCCAGTGGTTGTCATCTCTTGGTGGGTCAGAATCATTTACAAGGGTCCTTGTATCTCAGGTAGCAGAGGAGCCTGGGTCCAGGACGCCCCTAAAGTGTGCCTTGTCCCAGGCAGAGCTGCACTGTGTCCCCGCCTGCCTGGTCTAAGAAGTATCTGCTCCTCAGCAAATGAAGACGACTGGAAAGCCCCGACCCTCAGAGATGAAAGGGGCCCGAGAGAAGGGCTCCACCGACCTCCGTTGTTTGAATGGACACGTTTCCTGAACGCGGTCACGTCTATACAGCGGATTTCCTGCACCAACTCGCTGTCTGGTCCTGGGAGCTATAATAATGATGCCACCGCTACTCGTACTGGGGCTGCCTTCCCGGAGGGGAAGATCGGGCAGGGGAGGCGCTGAGGCTGCGCAGTTGGCTGCGGCACCTGAGTCCCCTCCGCAGTCCTAAGAAAGGTTTCAGGGCCCTCTTCCAAGCAGGTGGAGGTTTCTGCCTAGGGCTGTTTGTTTGAGGCTTTCTCCTGGGTTTTTTTCACCTCTTCTGAACAGCCTTCCACCCCAGGGATGATCCAAGCACCTACCCCCACCCCGCCCCGGGAAAACAAGCTCACTCCACGCCACAAAGCATTCCGGGTCCGGGTCCGGGTCCGATCACAGGTTCTCCTTCCGCTTTAACTCTCCTCTCTCCAGTGAAACTCCCACCCCCTCGGGTGTAAGCCCTGTGCAAGAAGCTGTGTGCTGAGAGAGGAGCCCCTGCAGCTATTCCCATTGCCCAAATGCTGCCTCTTATCAACGCTAAGGAGTCTCAGGCTAGTGGAATTGGAAGCAATGTAACAGCCTTGCACCTGTTCTGAGACAGGGCAGGTGTGTGGGGATGTGACATTAAACTGCTAGGGACACAGCATCACTCCCAGGTCACCTGCCTCCGGGTCAGAGCACCCCCAACCCACAGGGTATAAGAGCTACCCGTGGCACCTGTTAAAATGCAGAGTCCGGGTCGCTCCCAGAGGTTCTCATCCTGTAGGGCCTGGGTACAGCTCCCGTCTGGGTAGAGCCCCCTGATCTGCACGTTGCACGAGCAACTCAGATGACCCCCAATACACAGTCCGCAGACCAGCCTGAGAACTACTGCCTCGCTCATTACCTATGTCTGCTTCTCAGTTTCTACCCCTTCCCGCTTCTGAAAACTGCCCCTCACAAATGTTTTCCCGCAAAGAGCTGGGGGCAGTTGGTAGGGGAAAGGTGGCCCCCGAGGTTTTCCATGACGACGATGTAGCCAGAATTACCCCGACTAATACTGGATACTTAAGTATATACAGATGCAATTGTCTTGAATTTGCTTCAACCTAATCCGAAAGGTGGGGGGGGGGAGCTATAAAGGACATTGCTAGGATACCTGATGACATTTGGCTATCCACTGTGGATTAGATAATATCAAGGTTGGGACTTCCCTGGTGGTCCAGTGGTTAAGGCTCTGTGCTTCCAAAGCAGCGGGGGCCAGTTCCATTCCTGGTGGGTGAATTACGATCCCATATGCTGCTGGGCATCGCGAAAAAAAAAAAGATAATATCAAGGTTAAATTCCTGGTTTTGAACATTGTACTGTGGTTGTATTCTTATTGTTAGGAAATACATACTGAAGTATTTAGAGAGAAAAGGACACAACAACTCCGACTTATTCTCAAATGGCTCAGAAAAAATAGTAGTCACACATATGTATACATATACACATAGAGAATATGATAAAGCCAATGGGATAAGATGGAAATTGTTCAGTCTGCGTAGAGTAAATGGGAGTTCCCTGTACTGTTCTTACAACTGTTCTATGTATCTGAAATTATATATCAAAGTAAAAAGTTACCAAAAAAAAAAAAAAATCCCCAGGTGAGGGGTGGGTGTGGGGATAGAGACTCCATTCTCTTTACTTTTATGTATGTTTGAAATTTTCTATCATTAAAACAATTCCCTGTACCAAGCCTCAGGTATGGTTTGAGTGGCACCGATCCTGGGCTGCTGGGAGCCTAGACACCGTCCACAACATCACGGGCAATGACCTGTGAGCTAGGAGGACCACCTGGATTAGCGGTAAGGTCCTCCACGTTCTGTCCTCCCAACTCCCAACACTTAGCGATACACCTTCACAATCGGACTTTTCCAATGTTATTTTTTTCTGATGATTAATATCAAATCTTTCGGGGGGAATCTTACATAAAGGCAATTATAAACTAGAAAATAAAAATCACCTTTTAGACACACATTGCCTCTATCACAAAAGAAGTTTTTATTAGGACAGGTGATTTACTTTCAACCCCAGAACTTAGATTGGGCCCTAATACCTTTCCTTACATGATTTCGGATATAAATTTAAGCCAGAATGACTGACTGATTTTTTCAAAGTTCTCATTCAGTTAAAATAGAAAAGGATAGAAGCTGAAGATTATATGAATCATATGATAACAAGAAAATGCATATGCAGAGATGATATTAAAAATATTTGAGTACACCATAGGGAACTATACTCAATACCTTATAATAACCTATAATGGAAAAGAATCAAAAAAGGAATATATATATATATATATATATATATATATATATATCTCCAAATTACTTTGCTGTATATGTGAAAGTAACACAGTATTGTAAATCAACTATACTTCAATTAAAAAAAACCTGACAACCCACAAGGGGGCACCAACCAATCAAACCAATCAGAACAGATTTATTTTTAGATTTAAGCCCTGCAGCTGAGCCAGGTATTGACCCTTTAGCTCTTGGATTGTTGGGAATTCCAGGAGCACCAGGGAAGGCACAGTTATCCAATGATTTTAACCACTGGGCGAACACTGACTGACTACCAGCCCTGTGCATGAAGGAATATTAGCTCTAATAACTATGGTTTATTCCAACCCTCCTGGGAGCTCTGCCAAGTTTAGGTTCATACCCAGTCTATGCTCAGAGGGTAGCTCCAGATGGAGTCAAGACCCTGGAGTAATTCAAGCAGAGCTCAAAAATGTGAATGACTCACCCACTTGTCAGGAGCTAGGGAGCCAAACACAATGGATTTGGGGGTGGGAGATGGGAGGGGGAGATATGTGGGCATTATTCACACTTGCTAATAAATACCTTCTTTTGCTTATAGAGACTCTAGGGCAAAACAAATGCTTTCAGGGACACTCCAGTGACTCACAGGCTGAGAATAGAGACGATCTTCATTGTAACCATCTGCAAAAGCTTCTTATGAATGTATTTATTAGAGGAGGGAACCGACACACTACTCCAGGAAAGTTACATTTGAGAAATTCATTTCTAAATTCATGCATAGAACTTTTAAAGAAGTAAGAGTATTTTCCACTTCTACTCATGCCAAGAGAACATTAAGTTGGATACACTACTTGGGGAAAATCACAGCTGTTCCTCTGAGTTATAAAAGGTAGGAGGGTAGAGACCAGGTCTCTGTTTTTTTACACAGTGCCTGGCTCAAGACCATAGGAAATTAATTGCCTGCTTGATAAATGGTTTTTGACGATGAGGTGGAGGATGCTTTGGGAGATGGCCTTGCTCATTCAGGTCACAGGCTGCATTTACAGCCATTGTCTCTTTAGGGAACCAAGCTAAAACCCATACAGCCAAATTGCCAGGGCATGATGGTATGCATACAACAGACAGTGATACAGGAAGAAAACAAATTTAAACCTGAGTTCTAAACTCTATTCTTGTACCTCTTCATTTCCAAGTCCACTGGTATTTGATTTTTTTTTTTTTTCCATTTTAAGGGCAGGGCTTCCCTGGTAGCGCAATGGTTGGGAAGCCGCCTGCCAATGCAGGAGACACGGGTTCGAGCCCTGGTCCAGGAGGATCCCACATGCCGCAGAGCAACCAAGCCCGTGCTCCGCAACAAGAGAAGCCACCGAAGTGAGAAGCCCACGCACCGCAATGAAGAGTAGCCCTGGCTCTCCACAACTAGAGAAAGCCCGCGTGCAGCAGCGAAAACCCAACGCAGCCAAAAATGAATAAATAAATTTATTTTTTTTTAAAAAAGAGTACCTGCTGGGTGAGATTAAGTGGACTTTTTTTTTTAAGTGGACTTTTAAATGCCCTTTTAAGTAAAATTTGAGGCAAGAGAACAGAAATCTGACCGTGACGTCATCACTGACGTTCTGCGTCACCTGAACGATGAAGACAATGACCAGCCAAGAAAACCATTCATCAGTCTGAGGAAAGTGTGTCACCATGGAAAACCTTGGTAAAGAACACATTCTAAGTCACTCACTGTCCATCTTTTTCTTTTTAAATCCATTCTCCCACAAGGCATATAACACTTCCCTGTGCCCAGAGCAACCTTCCCCAGCCCCGTCTCACCCCATAAAAACCCAGAGGAGCGATAGAGAATTCTGCAAGCTCCCCACTGAGGTCAGGGTGACTCCCAGGTGGACACGGGTGCAGAGGGGCATGCAGATTCCTGGGGCACTGAGAAAGGCTTCTCTCTCCCCAGTCCTTTCCCCCAAATCACATGGAAAGTTCTCTTACAGGGGCAAAAACATCTTTAAAGTTAAGAAACAACATGAAAACTTTCCTTACAAAGAAAGGCCACACAAAGATTAAACTCATTCACTCGTCTCCTCCTGCATCCATTCCCCCAGCACAGTGTGTGTTGAGCAGAGGCCATTGCCAGGTTCTGGGGAGGCAGATGTGCCATGGGAGAGCGCAGAGCCTCATGGAAAAGGCAGACATTTACAACTCGCTGAAATGACAGCAGGACTGGAGACAAGCGGAGCGGGTAGGGAGTAGAGGGGAAGAGCGTGCTAAAATATGAAATCAGAGCCTTTCCAGGGAATGGAGGTGACACCAAAGAGGGAAGGTCATGAGAGGGAGTAAAGGCAGGCCCTGGAGCAGAGGTGTTGGCTGTCCCAGCAGCCATGCCCTCTTCTCCCTTCCCCCAGAGCCTGGGTTTTGTTTGGCTCTTAACCCCCGCCTCATGTGGCATGTGGCTCAGTGGGTAAGCCTGATGAGCCTGAATCCCTTGCCAGTGATGGTTTAACAAGGGACTTGGGACACAATCCTGCAAGTGAGACTTGAGGAGACATCAGCTGTGAGATGACCAGGAGAGAGTTTCTCTCTGATGAGATTTCAGGAAGGGGCAGCCTCTCTCTTCTTCTGTAGGACACTGTTGTAACTCCTGGAACTCTGGCAGCCTTCTTGTAACCACAAGGAAAACTAAATTCCACAAGGCTACCATGGCACAAATGAAACCTGCACTTTGACGTTATTACTGAGTCATCCCACAAGTGCCCTACCTTAGGATTACCTACCAGTGAAATTAGAAATTTTTCTTATCTCTTAAGCCATCCTAAGTTGAGTTTTGTGCTACTTGCAGCCAAAAGCATCCTTTGTGGAAGGTGGCCCTTTCCTGAGGCCCCCTCGCCTTTACCAGTTCATCTGTTAAATAGACAAGCTGAATTCCCAAGGGCCATGCACAGAGACTTCCTGTTATTTTTCTCCAGCTCTACTCATGAAAATAAAATTAATTTTCTAGCCCATGAATTAAACATCACTGCTGCCGGCTGAAAGATTTTAGCAACAGCGTTTTGTTGGCAAGAGAAGCAGGATCCCGACATGTTCTAAAATAAGCTACAAGGAGGCAGGAGGGGAGGAGGGGAGGCAAAGGGGAGGAGGCCATTAAACGGAAAAAGAAAGAGTTGCCAAATCCCACCCGTGTGCAGCTTCTCTGACCCGTCGGCCTGTGGCCTGACTTGAGGGAGTGCTTCTCTAAGTTCAGTGCAGATGGATCACCTGGAGACCTTATCAGTGCAGGTAGTGATTCAATAGGTCCAGGGTGGGGTCTGAGAGTCTTTCTTTTTAACAAGCTCCCAGGTGATGTTGCTGGACCACAGCCTGCAGGGACCCACAGAGCCCTCCGTAATAAGCTGCAGAAATGGGAAGCAGGACATTAAGGAGGGTAGTGAGAACCAGCTGTTTAAGCTCAGGTTCAAGGGAGGAAGTGAGGTGAGAAGAACTCCCCTACACACCTGTACCTTTGAGAAACAGAGGAAAGAGGAACACAGGAGGAGGAGAGAGCCCTGGGTCTGGTATGCCTGTGCTATTATACCCTTGGGGCATTTTAGTAATTTAGTCCTGGGACAATACCCCTGAAGCTGTGAGATCAAAGGCCCAGCTGAGACATTATTTCTAGCTCTCCCTCAGCTCTGGCCAGCCTGAGGGAGGTGCCCGGCCCCACTGCACACCTGCTCCAAGGCGTCTGCCTCAGGGTCTTTCCCGAAAATCTTCAGACTCACTCATCCCGCTGCCATGTGTCTGGTCTAGAAGTTATACACCAAGAGCCGCTGGTGTGTGTGATGGGTGAGAGGAGGTGAGAGGCAGGTAGAGGCTGAAGGGCAGCCCCTCCGAAAGCCTGATCTCCTCCCAGTCTTCCTGGTCCTGTTGGATCTTCCTGCCCTGGATCTGGGCCCTGATCACCGTCAGCCTCGCTGAACCACAGGTCCTTGACTGGCTCTCCCCTCTCCCCTCGGGCGCTCTGTAGCCTGTGGCTACAGTGCCATCTCACCCAAACCCCTTGGCCAGCCAGCCTCGGGCCTCCTGGAGGCTCAGTCCAGCCACCTCCTCCCCCGGGAAGCCTCCCCAACTCCCCCAGGCTGCCACCTGCAGCTCATGCTGCCTTGGCGGTTCTCACCTGTGCACCCGTCTGTCTCTCCAACTGGCCTTAAGTGCCGTGAAGTCAGGGATGGTGTCGGTGCCTGGCAAGTAATGGGTGAGTAATAAGCATAACTGAATATGGATAAGGGAATTAAATAATGGTTCTCAGCCCCGCTGTGCATCAGAAACACCTTAATGCCTTTTTCAAAAAAGCCAGGACCTCACTCCTAGAGATTCCAGTGCAGTAGCTCCGGGGAGGGGGGTGGCGCCCAGGCTTCTGAATATTTTAAAAGAGCCCCAAGTGATTCTGATATGTTTTGACAATAGTTGAAAAGGAAAAGAATGAATGAATTAGTGGACAAGTGAATATGTGACTGCACGTGCAACTGTGAGGCTCTCTCGTGGCCGTTCACACTCAGAGTGAACAAACGGCAGACACTGATGAGGGAGGATAGCGGGTCCCTGCTGGGGTGGCCACCAACCCATTGCCAGGGAAAACAAAGTCAGAAAACCAACTGCTTTACCCCTGACCAGGGCTTTCTGACAACCAGGGGGCAGCCGGAACAAGTCCCAGCCACCAAAGGGGAGCTAAAGGAAGGGAAGGCGCGAAGGGAAGCACCGAGGGCCAAGTGCCTCACTCCCGTTCCTTTCACTCCAGCTGCGACATGCTGCTGGTTGTACCGCTCTTCTCACTGTGCAGCTGGGGACGCTGACGCTACGGGGGGTGAGCGACCTGCCCCAGGCTATAGCTGGGGGGCTGGGCCTTGAACCCAGATCCTCTGACTCTCACGTCCATACTCTTAACCCCAGGGTGGCACTTCCACAGAAGCAGGACATGTCACAGCAGAGGGATGGCGAGACTGCACACCAGAGACTACAGAATGTCAAAATAAATGCTCAACAAGAATAATGCCAACCAGAGACGATGTTGCCTTTTATAAAAATTCAGAGAAACCACCATGACTGTGTCACCCTTTTGTAAATCTCTCAGTGACTTTTCCAAGCAATTATTATGATTTTATACAATACACAAACCAGGACAAGATGAGAACTAAATGTTACAAGAGGTCAGGATAATCTATTTGGATTTAAAGGCTATGCCTTATATTTGAGCCACGAGAACTCCAAGTCCCAGACAAACAGACACGGAAGCCCTGCGGGTTCCCTGACGCCTGGCCCACGGTGGGGTTGGTAGTAACAGAGAGCACTGCATGTCTATCCTCTGGCACCAGTTTGACATTTGCCCTGATTCTTAAAACAACTTTCAGCTCAGTATTACCATCCCTATTTCAGAGACCAGGAAACCGAGGCTCACACACTGGAAAGGGACCTGCCAGAAGTTGAACTAAGTGGCAATGCTGGGACTCCCGCTCTGGTTTCCACTCTGCAGAGCGACTTCACATTTCAGGATGACAGTGCAGTTGGCAGTGACCTTGACCAGTGTTAGAAAAAAACCGAGTTAATAATGTTAACCTCAACCTATATTTATACTTGTTGGGACTATTAAGCCAGCAAAAGCACACCATTCTCTGGGGTTTCGCTGCACTCCACCCAGCCTTGGGTAGGGCTCTTAGTGCTTGCCTGGTTATTAAAAATGCAAGACTTGCAACAATGGGCTGGGAATTACAAGATTTAAAAGGAAGATTCACAAAGCACGGAGCTGATCTCCCTGTGCTATGTGACCACCTAGAGGGGTGGGATGGGGAGGGTGGGAGGGAGGGAGATGCAAGAGGGAAGAGATATGGGAACATATTGTATGTGTATAACTGATTCACTTTGTTATAAAGCAGAAGCTAACACACCATTGTAAGGCAATTATACTTCAATAAAGATGTTTAAAAAAAAAAAGGAAGATTCATTTATGTTTTTCAGTTTTTTAGTAGTTTGAGCATTAAAGATTAAAAAAAAAAAAAGATGATTCAAGGAGACAGAAACGGGGAAAAAAGTCAAAACTGAGACCCTAAGACATTTAGGAGAAATGATTTGGCCCTGTTTTGACAGCAATTGTAACTGGCTCTGCTCAAAAAGCCCCAAAGAAAACACCAAAGACCAGGTGATTTATCAGCTGAACAAAAAGATTCTTCTTTACAAAATAATGGCCTTCTGGAGGAAAACAGGAGGAAGAGAGGATGAAAGAGAAGGGAATGGGGGAGGGAGGAGGGACAGGGGGATCTGTGTTCATTTCTCTTTGGAGACTTTGAGAAAGAACCCTTGTTTCCCAAGCCAAAGCAATCTTTTCTATGCAAGAGAGGCAACGAAGCCATGTTGTGTGCCAGCTTTGTAGAATTGATTGTGCTGCAAGAGGGCCTTTTTTCCTTCTACTAAAGAAAAAAAGCCACTATCAGGACCAATAATAATAAGAGCAGCTAACAATTACTGGACATCAGCCAAGGTCCAGGCACTGTGCTAAGTAGTTTACACCTATTACCGAATTTAATTCTCACAACCTCATGAGCAAGAAGTGTTGATATACCCATTTTACAGGTGAGAAAGCTGAGGTCTGGAGATGTTCATTTGCCCAGGGCCATGCAGCTGGTAAGTAAGTAGGAGAGCAGGGATTCACATTCTCAGTTGTTTCTCTTCTGAGCTGTGCTCAGCCTAGAAAACCTGGAGGTAAAACCGAAGTCCGTGGCCACGCATTCTGGGAGCGCCTCAACAATGTTAGGGATCTGGTGGAAAAAGAAGCCCAACAAACACATGAGGACCATCGAAGGTGTGGATTCAGGTTACCCAAGGCCTGACAGAAGACAGCTCATCTTTGGGCAACTCTCAGAATTGGACAGAATTTGACTGATGGACCAGTACCTTCCAAACCCCAGCCTCTCCTGACCCTCCCTCCTGCTAGACTGCCTCAGTCAATTCCTGCCACCGCTCAGATTCCTCACCATAGGCTGTGTTCCAGCAACCTGAAGGGCACCAGAGAATCCTGTCTCTACCTTAGCAATGGTCACATTTGCCCTGGGGCAAGATGGAAGGGAGCAGGGCATGTGAGTGTTTTGCATGCCTGATACTGTCACTGAAATTGTCATGATGTCACCAAGGCATATTTAGGGGACTCGGATGACATTTCAAGGGAAACCAGAAAAGTCCCTCATGTTTTTGGAAACCAGGGGCCAGAACGCCTGGAGACAGGGCAAAGCTGCTGGGAAGGGGCACCAGGACTCTGACCTCGACACCACAGCTGCAGCTCCTCACTCCCCTATTCCACTCGTCTTGGGATTCAGGGCATGAACGAACTGCCCCTTTGGCCAAAAACCCTCAAAGCAGGCACTTTTGTGAGCTCAAGGCTTCAGGTGAAGATTTTCCTCCAGCTGGAGGTCGTGTTCTGTGCTCAAAAGTCATAAACTCATCCCTCAGGACCTGCGGGCACCAAGAGCATTCCGTTCTGACAGCCTGCCCACTCAGAAAACTGCAAGGGTAAGAAGAGAAAACAACTTGCTCTGGGCCCAAGGAGAGTCATAAAAAGGTGGGGAGTGAGGCAGTGGAGGAGGTCTGGACTGAACAACTTGATGGGATCTTTCATGGATGACATTTTACTGCCACGCAAATTACTCTTCGCACAACTGAACACCTAAAACATCCTCTGCTGGGTGCTCTGCATGGATGCCTCCTGTTTCCAGGGCAACCATACCTGGGGTGGAGGGTGGCAAGCAATAATAGATGGGCTAGTTAAGCCTACTGCCTTGACAACTCAGGTCCCTGAAGTGGACGAACAGCCCACTGGTGCATGAACTCAGTCCTAACACTACACAGAGCCAGTGGGAGAGATGGTGAAAAGGGCATCCAGTGGGGAGAAATTTGAAGCTCAAGGCACCAGGGCTTTCAATGAAAATAACCCTGATCAACAGTCTCCCTATAGATTCTAGCCATCAGCACACTGATCTTAGCTGTCTCTCTCCCTCACTTCTTCCCTCACAAGCTATCCATCAGATAACATTCACTTACTTGGAATGTTTCTAAGTCACAAGTTTGAATCTTGAAACTACAATAGCCACCACTGTCGGCTCTTTTTCTGTTTGTTTGTTTGTTTTTTGGAGGGGGGCAGCAATGAAACCCAGGTAGGGAGTGAATCAAGATTCAGGGAATGGAACTGACGAAAAGTAGCTAAGGCAATAGACTATGCAGGAAGGCACAAGGATGGGCTTGGCAACATCATCCACAAAGGGGAACGCAGAGTCCTGCAGTGTGTTGACTTCTCCGGGAAAGCTGGAGGAGTTTGAGGCCGAGGACGGTGTCTTCTGGCCAAGGTCTTTCAGAAGAAAGATTCTGTCTCCACCACAGTGAGTGGCCTAGAAAGGGCAGAGGTGACTGGCAAACCTGGAGAGGGGGCCTTGTCCTTGTGGCTCCTGGTGGGATGCCAGAACCAGCGGGTGGGTGGCTGTAAGGGATGGAGCCTGTGGGTCTGTGGAGCTCCAGGCATGTAAGACAATATTTTAAGTGCTCACTTCTCCCTGAGCTCTCTGACACTGCGGCTATTAAAGCTAAGCCCCAATCCCCTGGAGGCAGGTGAGCTCTGAAGTCCAAAGGCACAGTCCTGCCCCTGCAGGGAGAAGGAGTGGGGTGGAGAGGGAGCAGCTCCCTGGAGGATCCAGGGCAATAAGGGTTTTGGTTGGCAGGTGGGGGGAGTGTGTCCATGAAGCAATGACTGAGCATCTCATGATCTAGTCATCTGAGAGTAAAGGAAGAAGGAAGACAGGGAGAATGAAACCAACACATAACAGTAAAGAAGATGGTGGAAAGGACACTGAATTGAGGAGGTGTACTGAGCAGGGGAGGGCTGAGCAGGGTGGTTACCCAAAGCTTAGGGGGCTCTGGGAGGCGTCACAGATCCCCACAGACGCCCCGCCCCTCTCATCATTCCTCAGCTCTGCTCAGCCATACTCCCCTAAGAGGCCCCCATCTTCTGGAAGAGTTTGCTTCCGAGAGCAGGGACTGCAGAGTTTCAGGGGAAGGCGTGGAACCGAGTGGTCCCATTATGAACCCAGGCATCTGGAGCTGGCACTATGCTAAATAAGACGCCTTGCAGAAAGAGGTTTTCTTATTTTCTTCCTTCCTCTTCCCCTCTGGGAATAAAAGTAGGTTGTGTTTCTCCTGCCCCCGTTCCTTGGCGATCTCGGAAAGGAGAGCTGAAAGGGCTTCTTGGATCATCTCGTCCAATTCTCAGCCCAGGATATCAAGGCCAGCGCCTTTTGTCCCGGCTAACGTGGCCACTGCAGGGACTGAGGCCAAAACCAGTTGCTGGAGCAGGGGGTGTTGGAAGTGGTTCTGAGGTCAGCCACTGGAATCACGTAGGGCAGGCACTCGGCCCCCGGGCCCCGGGAGGTGGGGGGCATTGAGGGGGGGCTCCTGGGCTCCCTCCCATGCCGGCAGGGTTGGGGGTGCTAGGAAAGAGGGTGGCGAGAGGGAGAGCTACAGGTGCGGCGACAGACAGGCACTGGTCAGAAGGGATAGGTCCCGGAGGGGATCTGCTCGGCCACGGTCTAAGCTTTGTGCCGGGGGCAGAGCGCTCTCGCCGCGGGGTTGGTGTGCTCGCCGAGAAACTTCTGGGACCGTAGAAGTGCAACTGGGCACAAGAGATCACGGAGGGAGCAGGGATGGGGGCCTTGCAGGGGCAGGAAGGCAACTGGTCTCTTCCATCTCCTGCGCGAACATCAAGACTGATCCGGTGCCGGGTCTCTCCACCCCCGCTCCAACTCCCTTTCTTGTCCTTAACTCGGCCCCAAGGTCCGTGGCCCACAGAGGAGACTGAGAAGCCGAAGGGCGGCAGAAAGGAGCGCCCCTGGGACCCGCCTGGGCGACACAATCATCCCATCGGTCTCCCCGCCCTGGAACCCGGGTTCAGCCGGTGCGCCTCTGCGCACAGCGGTGGCGCCGAAGGGCCCCGAGTCCGTCCAGGCGCCGCCAAAGGCGCCTACTCATGCAGACAGCGGGGGAGGCAGAAGTTGAAAATACCAGCACAGAAATACCTGCCTGTCCCAAAGGCCGGACGACTGCAGGCCGGGGGGCCGGGGCGCGTGGTGGGGAGGCGAGCGGAGAGCGGAGGGGGGCTCCGCACCGCCCGAAGCCAGCGGCGACCCGCGCCCCCGCGCGCCCCGGCGCCGCCTCGCCTCGGTGCCCGGGGCGCAGGGGGCGCCGGCGGGACTTACCCCAGAGCAGAGTGAGCGGCTGGGCTTTGGGGATGAGCGCCAGGGAGTACACGGCCCCCAAGTGGAGCAGGCTCATCAGGAAGACGTTCCTCCAGACGATGTCCTGCCGCCGCCCGCGCGCGCCGGGCTTCTCCCGGCCGCCGCCGCCGCCCTCCGAGCCCTCGACCCCGAAGCCCACACGGATTTCCTCCTTGGCGGTGCGGAAGGGGACCTTCCCCTCGTCGGCGGCCGGGCCTGGCATGGCTGGGGAGAGGCGGGCGCTCGTGGCAGCGGCAGCAAGCAGGCGAGCAGCCGGCGCGGAGCTCTCTGGTGGGGGCGACGGCTTCTGCCTTTTAGGCGGGGATTTCCGCACCTCCCGTCCCCGCCTTCCCGGGGCTTCTCTGCTTCCTTCTCTCTTCTTCTGGCGTTCAGCGCGGCTTAAGGATGCAAATCTTGGCGCCCGGCATCTATTGCTAGCGAGTCACCCCTGCCGCTGCCGGGGCTGAACTCTGCGGCGAGGAACCGGAGGCGAGCGCCAGGAGCCGGAGGGGACGCAGTGGGTGGGGGGAGGGGGTGTAGAAAAAGCCGAGAAAGCGGCGGGGGAGGGAGCGCTCCGAGGGAGGGAGCTGGGAAGAAAGACCCGCATAGCTACAGCCAATCAGCATCGCCTGTGGGGCTCTTAAAGAGAAAGGCGCCCCCTGGGCCTCCGCTGCCCGGGCTCCCCGGGGCCGGACGGGGCAGCCTGCTCGGCAGGCAGCGGGCAGCCTCCGCCCGCGGGTGGGTGAGCGGTGGCTCCCGGGTCAGGGAGCCTGCAGAGGGGCTCACAGCACTTCTGCAGCTGTTGTTGTGTGTTTCTCCGGTTCCCAGAAATACCCTTCCCTTTTGAAAAGACTTCTTTTTGCTTTGAAGCTACGGGCTGGAGGACTTAACAATACTTGCCCCAGGTCGGAACACAAGCTAAGGCCAGATCTGAGTTGAGAATCACAAGTCCCTGTGTCTCCCGGTTCTTATGGCTCCTTGGGCCTGTGGCGGGGGGGGGGGGGGGGGGGGGGTTGCAGGCAGCCGCTCAACTCTTTTTTTTTTTTTAGAAAACACCTTTATTGGAGTATAATTGCTTTACAATGTGGTGCGTCAGTTGCTGCTGTATAACAAAGTGAATCAGCTATACGTATACATATATCCCCATATCCCCTCCCTCTTGTGTCTCCCTCCCACCCTCCCTATCCCACCCCTCTAGGTGGTCACAAAGCCCCGAGCCGCTCAACTCCTTATTGGACAGCTTGCAGCCAGACACACAGTAGGTGCTCAAATAATGCCTATTAGATGATGAATAAATGGTTTGGGGGCTGGTTAGTATACAGTAGTGCGCCGCCACTGCGCGGCCCATCGGCCACGCAGCTGTTTGTGGCAAATTCTCCGCTAACCAGTGCGTTTCTGGACTGTCTCCTAAGCCTCGAAGTCAGCATTGTTGAGATGGAGCTTTAGAAAAACATCACCCAGCACGTTCCAAGGAAACTTAACCTCAGAAGAATCGTGTCTGCTCATTCCTCCTCTCCCAACGCGGATAATTTAGAACTCTCCAGAGGGAGCCCTGATCGCACCGAAGTGCAGAGGAGGGTGAGCTGGCCGTGTCCCAAGCAGCTGTGGCTGCACCTGCGGCGGATAGCAGAAGGACAGGGGCCAGGAATGGAAGCTAGGGGCTCTGGATTCTACTTCTAATTCACTGGGACCCACCTCCGTCCTCTGGGGACAAATTTCCTTACCAGGAAGTAAGCTTTATTCTTCTTTCCAGCTTGCAAAGTCTATAAATGTGAGTTTGAAAGGATACCATTATGTTGACAAAGAAAGCTGATTTTTGGATCAACTTGTTAGGAATCCTTTCCAGCGTTACAGGAGAGGGAAAAACATTACCAAGGACTGACTACATGAAAGGGCCATACATGAGCATCTCATTGTTAGTAGACCAGAATCAGTCCAATCAGCCAGAAAAAACAATGCCTAATTTAAAACTGAAGCAACGTATGTGGCTTGTGGAATGGTGGCCACTGAGCCAGTGTTATGGTGTTGCTTCAGTTGGAGCTGAAATTATAGAATGAAGGGACACTTGCCCGGCGCCCAGATAAACGCCGGCCCTGTCATTAGACCAGTGAGACAACAGAACATGAGACTTGAGGACATAAACTTCATCAGCCTGCTCAGCCTTGGCTTTATAACGAACCACTTTTTCTTCTCATGCCCCCTCTGCTCCCCACAGCCACCAGACCCACATCTTCCCTGTGGTTCTCTATTCAGACTGTCCTTTCTCTAGGGGTGGAGTAGTTGCTCTGTCAAAAGCCTCTCTCTGGGTTATTGTAATGACTCACCACACCCTCACTCTAACCATTCAGTCATTTGTTGGGCAGGCTGTGTGCACCAGTCCTGCTAAGTGCCAGCACTGGTGCACACTGGGGATACGAAGACGAATAAGGTGTGGTCCATGCCCTAAAGGAGCTCCTCATCTAGGAGGGAAGACAGATCAAACAAGTGTTACCTCTGGGCTATGAACTGGGAAGGGCAGGAAGGTCCAGTCCGTTATCAGAAAAAAAAAAAAAAAAATTCTTGTTAGGCATCAAGTGTACATACAAAGAGTTCAGGGGAGGCAGCAAAACAGTTCTTCATGTGGCCCCAGAGTACCTTATCTGTTACATAAGCTACTTCATCTTGGCTCTATCTGAAATGAGTATCTTCCTCTCTTCCTGCCAATAGGTCAGACTGGGTGTGGCCAATCATTTCAGTTGGTTGGACTCATGATAGAGAAGGGGATGTTTTCATCTGTTGGAGGTGGGAGGATGTGCTCTTCAGGCCTTTCAGATGCTGCTTACAGAAGGATGGCTGAAGGACATTAGCCCCTCCAGATCTAGCCTCAGAGTGACACCTCTACACATACAAGGTATAGTCTTGAATATCCCCTGTGGCATATTATGCCGTCAGGGCTACTGTCTCTTTTCTCCATCTTACTAAAGACTCTAGTATATTTTCTTAGCTTCTGGTCAAGACCCTAGAAGTGGATGGGTATTCATCTCACTCATGGGACAGTAACCCTTATCCTGTCAAACAAAGAATTACCAAAAATGTGATAAGACGCTACTAGAGGTATGTGCAGGAATTAAGTGGGGCCATGAAGAAAGGAGTAGTTAATTCACACTAGAGGGGAGGAGGCAGGTGATATCTGGGTAAGGGTTTTTTTTTCTTTCTTTCTTTTTTTTGGAACTTGATTTTTAAAAATTTTAAATTGTGGTAAAATACACATGACAATGACCATCTTAATCATTTTTAAGTGTTCACTTCAATAGTGTTAAATATATTCACATGGATATGTAACCAATCTCCAGAACTTTTTCACCCTGCAAAGCTGAAAATCTATACGCATCAAACAACTCTCCATTTCTCTGTCTCCCTACTCCCTGGCATCCGCCATGTGGTACTTACTGTTTCTATGCGTTTGACTACTCTGGATATCTCATAATATAGTATTTGCCTTTTTGTGACTGGTTTACATCACTTAGCCTAATGTCTTCAAGTTTCATCTATATTGTAGCATGCGTCAGAATTTCCTTCCTTTTCTTTTTTTAAATAATTATTTATTTATTTATTTTTGGCTGTGTTGGGTCTTCGTTTCTGTGCGAGGGCTTTCTCTAATTGAGGCAAGCGGGGGCCACTCTTCATCGCGGTGCGCGGGCCTCTCACTATCAGGGCCTCTCTTGTTGTGGAGCACAGGCTCCAGACGCGCAGGCTCAGTAGTTGTGGCTCACGGGCCCAGTTGCTCCGCGGCATGTGGGATCTTCCCAGACCAGGGCTCGAACCCGTGTTCCCTGCATTGGCAGGCGGATTCTTAACCACTGCGCCACCAGGGAAGCCCTCCTTCCTTTTTAAGGCCAAGTAATATACCTCTCTCTGTCTCTCTCCCTCTCTCTCTCTCTCTCCCCACCCCCCCCCCCATATACACACACACACACACACACACACACACACACTACATTTTGCTTGTCCACTCCATCAATGGACACTCGGGTTACTTCCACCTTTTGGCTATTGTGAATAGTGCTGCTGTGAACATGGATGTACTGTTATATCTGCTTTCAATTGTTTTGGATATATACCTAGGAGATTTTATGGTAATTCTATATTTAATTTTTTTGTGGAACTTCTATACTGTTTCCCATAGCACCTGCACCATTTTACATTCCCACCAATGGTGCACAAGAGTTCCAACTTCTCCACATCTTCACTAACACTTGTTATATTCTGTTTTTTTATTTTTTTCGATTACAGCCATCCTAATGGGTGTGAGGTGATAGCTCGTTGTGGTTTTGATTTGTAGTTTCCTAATGATTAGCAATGTTGAGCAGCTTTTCATGTCATCTTTGGAGAAATGTCTATTCTAGTCTTTGCCCATTTTTAAATTAGATGTTGTTTGGTTTTCTGTTGTTGAGTTGCAGGAGTTCTTTATATATTCTGGATCTTAACCCCTTGTTAGATAAATGGTTTGCAAATATTTTCTCTGATTCCATAGTTTGCCTTTTTACTGTTGTGGTTTTGATGCTTAGAAGTTTTAAATATTGATGTAGTCCAATTTACCTATTTTTACTTTTGTTCCCTGTGCTTTTGGTGTCATATTCAAGAAATCATTGCCAAATCCAATGAAGCTCTCTCCCTGTGTTTTCTTCTAAGAGTTTTATAGTTTTTATCTTTTATGTTTAGGTCTTTGATCCATTTTGAGTTAACTTTTGTATATGGTGTATGGTAAGGGTCCATGTCATTCTTTTGCATGTGGATACCAGTTTTTTAAACACTATTTGTTGAAAAGACTCTCTTTTTCCCACTGAATGGTTTTGGCATCCTTGCTGAAGATTATTTGACCATATACTTGAGGGTTTATTTCTGGACTTTCTATTTTATTCCATTGGTCTATATGTCTGTCTTTTTGCCAGTACCACATTGTTTTGATTACTGTTGCCTTGTAATAAGTTTTGAAATCTAGAAGTATGAGACCTCCAACTTTATTCTTCTTTGTCAAGATTATTTTAGTTATTTAGGGTCCAGTGAGATTCCGTGTGAATTTTAGGATGGGTTTTTTTCTGTTTCTGAAAAAAATGTCACTGAGATTTTTATAGGGATTGCATTAAATCTGGAGATCACTTTGGTTAGTATTGACATCTTAACAGTATTAATTCTCCAGTCCATGAACATGGAATGTTTTTCCATTTATTTGTGTCTTCTTTAATTTCTCTTAGCATCATTTTGTAGTTTTCAGTGTACAAGTCTTTTGCCTCTTCAGTTAAGTTTACAGGGTAAGGATTTTGAAGAAGTACTGTCTAATAGAAATATAATGCATGCCACGAATTCAAGCCACTTGTGTAAATGGAAATTTTCTAATAGCCACATAGAAAGAAACAATAAATTTTAATAATATTTTACTTAACCCAATATATCCAAAATATTATCTTTTCAATAGGTAATCAATGTAAAATTACTGGGACATTTATACTTTTTTTCACACACTGTCTTCAAAATCCAGTGTTTATATTTACAGCACAGCACATCTTAATTCAGATTAGCCTCCTGTGGCTACTGGCTACATATTAGAGAGCACAGTTTTGAAGGATGAGTAGTTTACTAGACAAAGAAATGGAGGAGGGCAACCCAGGCAGAGAAAATAGTGTGAGCAAAAGCTTTTGCATTTGTCACTCAGAGAGATGTCTGGAATATCCGAAGTGAAAGTAGAGAAATGGTGGGAGATGAAGATGAAATGTCATGCAGTGGGCAGCCCATGAAGGTAGGTGGGTGTCTTTCAGGCCCAGCAGAAGTAGCCATGTGAGGGGAGGCACTGACTGGCTTTATGCAGCGTAATAAAATGATCAAGTTTGCATTTCAGAAGGACCACTCTAGAAGAGGTGTGGAGAATGATTGGACTGCAGGTAGACAGAGGTAAGACTGAAGGCAAGAAGAGCAGTCAGGGCACCATTTTAAGAGTCTGGTCGATTGATGAGGAGGGTCTGAAGTAAGACAAAGGTACAGATTCTGGAAAAGATGTGTTAGAGAGGAGAAGATAAAGCCAGAGGAACTCAAATAGAAGAACCAACAGGATTTGATGCGTGACTGAAAATGAAGGAGGAGAAATAAAAAGTACAGGATTCTTTCTGGGTCCCTGGGTTGGATATTCAGGTGAAAAACAGTGTCACTTACTGAGATATTAAATCGTACTGTGTTTATTACCACTTTTGTGAAACGGGGACGATAGTACCTCCCGTACGGTATTTCTATGGTGACTGAAGTTTAGAACAGTGTCTGGCATGTAGTACGGAGTCCAGAAATATTAGTCATCATCATCACCATCCCATGGATCATCATTTATGAGAAGGGACTGAAGAAATATTCAGTATATTCAACATTTGTTAAATATACGTATAGGCCTGGAGCCCAGCAAAGGTCTAGGATGGAGAGAGTAACTTAGTGGTAGTTCAATTTAGTAAAATCCATGGCAGTGGAAGCAGTTGCCCAGGGAAGGTAAGAAAAGGACTCAGGAGAGACTTCTAGTGAACTGCTATTTGTGAGAATAGCAAAGAAAGAGAAGCCAGTGGTGTGGACAAAGCAGGACTGATGAGAGATGGGGAAGAAGCAGCAGAGTGTGGGAGAGCAACCTCGAATATTACAGGAAGGCTGGGGAGGCTGGGAATGAAGAGACCACTCCATACAGAGGTCATCGCTGACCTTTGCCAAGGCCTTTTCATTGAGTGATGGGAACAGACCTTACACAGAGGTGTGTTTAAGAATAAGGAGGAGGAGAGACAAAGAGGGGGAGGAGCCGGGCGGGGGCCGCCCCGCCCACCGTGCGCGGGCTGGGGCGGCCCGGTTCGAGGTTTGGGCTTCGGCGGTGAGTCCGGCGCGGCGCCGCTCCGACCCCGCTGAACCGCGGAGCCCGGGAGCTGTAGCCTCGCCCCAGGCAGGCCGGGCGGAGTGGTGGGTGGGCTTTTTCCGCTTGCCCGCGCGGCGCCCACCCAGCTCCCCTGCTTTATTATGGATTGACCCGCGCGCCCGGGTCCTCAAGTCAAAGCAGAGCGTCGGCGTCCCCGGGAGGCCCCCGTCCGGCCAGCCTCGTAGCTGACGCCGCTGAGGGGCCGGGGCTGGGTCCGGACCCCCCGGGCCCGCCGCCCTCCCCTGCCGGCTCTCCTCTCCGCAGCCCTCTGCCCTCGCCTCGGAGGGACCGGGAGCCGGCATGGCGGGCAGCTCCCCGGCCGCCGGGCCCCAGGGCCTGCTGACCTTTGGGGACGTGGCTGTGCACTTCACCCAGGAAGAAGGGGCACGTCTGGACCCGGGGCAGAGGGCCCTGTATAGAGACGTGATGCTGGAGACATACAGGAACCTGGCCTCCCTGGGAGTTCCAGGATCCAAACCAGATCTGATCTCCCAGCTGGAGCAAGGAAAGGAGCCCTGGGGCTCGGACCTGCTGGGGGCCCAGGAAGGAGAGACCGCGGGAGACCCCAGCACAGCAACGCTTCCGACACCAAATGTAGGGGGTTCCTCACACCAACCAGTCTCCACCGCTCTGCACATCAACTGGGTGTCCTACAATTTAGTTCTGACACTGACCACGCGGAGTTAGCGCAGACCCTGCCCTTGAAGGGCTCAGTCCCACAAGACCGCCCCCACTTCAGGTGCCAATCACAAGGCCAGGCTGGCACCTGTGCTTCTGATCGACCAGCTGTAGATTGGAGGTTCCCACGACCCCATCCTTGGGCTTGATTAATACGCTAGAACAGCTCAGAACTCAAGGAAACACTGTACTTAACAGTTACTGGTGAGTTACCGGTTTCTTATAAAGGACACAACTCAGGAAAAAAAAAAGAATAAGGAGGAGGAGGGGGACTTCCCTGGTGGTCCAGTGGTTAACCCTGCACTTCCAGTGCAGGGGGGGCAGGTTCGAACCATGGTTGGGGATATAAGATCCCACATGCTGCGCGGCTCCGCCAAAAAAAAAAAAAGAATAAGGAGGAGGAGACAAGCATGGCATACCTATGTAAATTAATTTTCAAGAAGCTTGGCAATGAAGAGGAGAAGGACAGAGAGGTGAAGTTGAGTGTGTTTCTGAGGAATCTGAATATATCTATTGGGTTAGGGAATGATAATGAAAGGTCAAAGTTCAAAAATATAAGAAAGAGGATGCTTGATGGAACTATTTTCCTGGGGTTCGGGGTTAGACAGGATGGGATCAGGTGATCAGATGGTTGGCTGAGCTTTGAAGAGAGGGACAGCTTTTTCCTGACACTGGAAGGAAATGAGGATGAGGGCAGATTTAGCTTGCAGAGTGAGCCAGTAAAGTGAGGCAGGGTGCTGTGATTCAGGGCTGGTTTGCTCTGAAGGGAGGTCAGATCACCTGCTAGGTAAGCAGAGTGGGAATTTGGTAGAAAGCTGGGGAAAAGTGATGAAAGATTCCAGGAGCTGTTGAGCAGAATGAGAGAGGAAGCTGACCAAGATCCCTAAAAGTTGTACAGCCAAATTAAGGGCCCAAGTAAGAACGGAAGCCACAAGCTCGTAAGGCGCCAGTCTGCACAGTCGTGGTGACACAACCTCACTCGGCAGTCGGATGGGATCTCCAGATGGAAGTGGGGATGGGGGCTTGATGGGAGGACAAGAGAGCCGGGTGACTGAGGTGCTGGTGAGACAGAAGTTTGTGAGGAGTCCAGGCTGGGGAAAGGGGGAGGAAATGTGATCAGAAGGAAGTGAAGGAATCGCAGGTAGTGGAGGAAGCAAAGGCATCGAGGTTTGGAGGAAACTGAAGGGTAGATTTCTATCTGTCAGGGAATGAGAGTAAAGGAAGCAATGGCCACTGTGCACCAAGAGTGGGATTCGGAACTTAAGACCTATGGTGGTCGAAGAGTTTCCAATGATAAACTCCAAGGTGAGGCCACAGGGTTATATAGGAGGTGGCGGTCGCTGGAGCTGAGGAGGCTGAGGTATCTGGACAGCACCTCCACAGAAGACTGAAGTCCCACAGGGAGGCATATGGGTTTAGCTGGAGAAGATTGTGAGCCAGGTGCCCAAGGGCTGTGGGGAGGCTTCCTAAACAAGGACAGGTAACAGTTCTCAAATGTCAATGAACAACAAGTTTATAAACACAAACTACAAAAGGGCAGCTCTGAGATGTACTGGGAGAAAACCGTCATAGCCAGAATGCCTAGGTTCTGGCCAACAGTATGTGCCTCGGAGTAGAAGTTGCTTCAGGTAGGGAGAGAAAAAGGACAGGAGATGAAAGTGTTGGATGACAACACTACCTATAAAAACTGTGTGTGAGACTTGCTTGTGAGGTGTGTGGGCTGGCGTGGTCAGGAGGGCTTCCGGGAGATGGTGGCAGCAAACAAGGCCCTGAAAGATAGAATGACCTGGTAGCAACTCCCAGTTGGAACGCTGTGCCAGAGACGTCTCAGAGATGGGAGTGAGCCTGGCAAAGTATCTAGCTAAACGGTTAATACAAGATTTTTAAAAATTGTATAAGAAATGTTTGTGGAGGGACTTCCCTGGTGGTCCAGTGGTTAAGACTCTGCACTCCCAATGCAGGGGGCCCTGGTTCGATCCCTGGTCAGGGAACTAGGTCCTGCATGCCGCAACTAAGACCCAGCACAGCCAAATAAATAAGTAAATAAATTAATTTTTTTAAAAAAAGGAGTTTGTGGAGAAAATGCAAGCTCTGGGGAGGAAGGAAAGAGGAAGAAAAGATCCATTCTTGAAGTAAGAGATTTACAGTGATTCTCATGCCTGTGGTTTTCTTAAGGAAATTTAGATTTTGGCTACAGGAACTACAGTGTTGTGAAAATGATCCAGGTTTGGCATCTGGAAACCTGGGTTTGAGTTTGGCTTCACCACTCTGAATTAGCAAGTCTGAGTACTCTGTGATTTGGGGACCATGACAGTCTCTTAGATCTTCAATTTCATCCTACATAATGTAAGAATTAAGACAGCTCCACGCTGGGAATACTCTGTGCAATTTACCTAATAATCTAAACTTTGGTTTTTTCATGTGCTAAATGGAGATACCCCTTACCTCACAGGAACAGAGCTCAGGACGATGTCTGATACCTAGTTAAGTGCTGAATAATGTTGGTATTTTATCGGTTTTTAATCATACCAGAGAGATAGACTCCACGCAGTTACGAAACCTGCCTGGCCAGGACGCCAGGATGCTTCTGGGGGCCCCAGACTGGGAAGAGACACATCCCTGGGTGGGCTGGAGGGATTCAGACCTTGAAGGAGGGGATTCTGGCTGCACCAGGATTCGTTTGCTCTGAAGGGAACTATGAAATAAAATAAAGTCTCCTGCTGTACTTTATCAGAGGTAATCATTTAAGGCAACTCCTTTGGCTCAGGAAGGAATGAGCTCTGCAGCTCTTGCGGATTAAAGGACGGGGGGGTTGCCTCTTGGATGAGATGCATGGACAGCAATTTCAAATGTAAACCTCTTTCTGCTCCCAGAGTAAGAAAACCACTCATAGGCTTTAGATTAGAGTGATCTCAGGGGAGCATAAAGTTGGGAAGTTAGCCTCCAAGACTATGGGAGGATCGGTTTTGAGATACAGCAACACCACGGCATACTAGAAATTTAGTCTTCTCAGCTTCCTTCAATCACAGGAGTGTTGTCATCTCTGCTTCTGTACTAAATGGATTGGAATATTTTCCCCATTAAGATTTTATAGCAGTGGATGAGGGGAAGCTGTTCCTCTGAAAGGAATGCGTCTATTGCTTTGGATGTGAAGAGAGGAAGGGGTTTTCTTTTAACAAAACCCCAGCCTTACTGCTTAAGACTCTTCCCCCATTTCCTGACCACTCTTCATAGAGTGCTCCAATTTGGCAGCAGGAAACTGGGCACTGGAAATAGCCAGATCTGAAGACCCTACTTCCTAATTCATAGATAGGAGAGGGTCTACTTAGTGAAAAGCCCAACCCAAACCTGCCTCTGATATCACCTGTCAGTGACATGCTGCCCCCTGCATCTTTCCAAGTGATCTTCAGTTTGAATCAATCAAGAGTCCTTCCTTAAGCATCTATCGATTTCGCCTCCTCTAGAAGCCAGCACCGAGCTCAGCTCCACGGACAGAGGAGTGCACGGCTGCGCTCCTGGAACTCACAGCCCGGGAGGGAGGCAGAGAGGGATCAAATAATCCCTACAGGGCGTGCATGCACAGACGCTAACCAGTGCGACGGAGGAGTCTCTCCTTTTTACGACCCAGCCGTGACACGTGAACATTTGTCAGTACCTACGCCACGTCCCCCTTTGACCAACAGCTGCCTAGAAACGAGGTCCACAAACCACAACAAGGTCCACACTCCTCCCCACTCTCTCTCCCTGCTCCCAAATCCCAGCTCTCTGAATGAACAATCCCTATTGTTGTGGCAGAAGAAAGACAGTGCTGATGAGGTTTTCACCCACATCTCTTCCAGCTCTCCCGTCCCCGTCCTCCGACAACACCCACCTTTCTTTTAGGATAGTTATTTTGGTTTCCAAGGGCAGATGAACAGAGAAGCTCTTATTTACTTCTCAGCATTAGCTGCTGTCATTGTTTCTGTTTCAATGACCTCTTTCTCTTCTTGCTGTGTCCGTTACCACGAGCTGCTCTTAAAGCAAAGGCACTGTGGTTCTCTAGCTTGGAGAGGGTATTTGTCAACAGAGTTCAGGAATGTCCAAAGAGTGACCCAGATTTGCAGCACCAGAGGGAAAACTCATTCATTGTTGAGTGTCCTGTGTAATCAAATATAGCATATTCTTTTTTTTAAATTAATTAATTTATTTTTGGCTGCGTTGGGTCTTCGTTGATGTGCATGGGCTTTCTCTAGTTGCGACGAGCAGGGCCTTCTCTTAATAGTGGTGCACGGGCTTCTCATTGCACTGGCTTCTCTTGTTGCAGAGCACAGGCTCTAGGTGCACGGGCTCAGTAGTTGTGGCGTGCGGGCTTAGTTGCTCCACGGCATGTGAGATCTTCCCGGACCAGGGCTCGAACCCATGTCCCCTGCATTGGCAGGCGGATTCTTAACCACTGCGCCACCAGGGAAGGCCTAGCATATTCTTGATGTGGGGAACGGGTGTGTAGAAAGGTTAATTTCATGGAAATATTTATCATTGCTGAGGGGGACTCACTACTTAAGGACCTCAAGGCCAAGCAAATACATCTGTCCCAAGTCCTCAAATTAGAAACTTATTTCTTAAATGCCCACCTATTCATTTCCAACCAAGGAAAGCACTGCATTGATTGTTCTTCAGAAAAATCAATCAGCTCTTCGAGAGGAAAAAAGGTATCCAAATATAAATAGGCTTGAGTTGTTTCTGTTATCTTTCTTCAAAGCTTTGGTACTATCCCAAGATTGTCTTTGGTTCCTTCTGAAGACTTGTAGGTAACATACAAAGACACTGTGGGACAGGTAGATGGGTCATAGACTTCCAGAGCTGTAAGTGAAATTAGAGATCATCTAGTCCTACCCCCTCATTTTACAGGTGAGAAATGGAGGCAAAAGGAAATGGGGTGGTTTGACCAACAGTAAGTGGCAGAGAAGACACTAGAACCCAGCTCTTTGACTCTCAGATCCGTGTTCTGCTTCACTGTCCCTCGTGAAGATGTAATTATAGCAACTGGGATAGAGTGGGCTCTCTAGTAGCTTTTTCTTTTACACGTAGATATTCTTTTTTTTTTTAATTTTTATTTTACATTGGAGTACAGTTGACTTAATTAAACTTAAAAACTTTTGCACAGCAAAGGAAACCATAGACAAGACAAAAAAACAACCCTCAGAATGGGAGAAAATATTTGCAAATGAAACAACAGACAGGATTAATCTCCAAAATATACAAACAGCTCATGGAGCTCAATATCAAAAAAAGCCAAACAATCCAGTTAAAAAATGGGTGGAAGACCTAAATAGACATTTCTCCAAGGAAGACATACAGATGGCCAAGAGGCACATGAAAAGATGCTCAACATCACTAATTCTTAGAGAAATGCAAATCAGAACTACCATAAGGTATCACCTCACACTGGTCAGAATGGCCATTATCAAAAAATCTAGAAACAATAAATGCTGGAGGGGGTGTGGAGAAAAGGGAACCCTCTTGCACTGTTGGTGGGAATGTAAATTGATACAGCCACTATGGAGAACAGTATGGAGGTTCCTTAAAAACTAAAAATAGAACTACCATACAACCCAGCAATCCCACTACTGGGCATATACCCTGAGAAAACCATAATTCAAAAAGAGACATGTACCCCAATGTTCACTGCAGCACTATTTACAACAGCCAGGACGTGGAAGCAACCTAAGTGTCCATTGACAGATGAATGGATAAAGAAGATGTGGCACATATATACAATGGAATATTACTCAGCCATAAAAAGAAACAAAATTGAGTTATTTGTAGTGAGGTGGGTGGACCTAGAGTCTGTCATACAGAGTGAAGTCAGAAAGAGAAAAACAAATACTGTATGGTAACACATATATATGGAATCCAAAAAAAAAAAAGGTACTGATGAACCTAGTTGCAGGGCAGGAATAAAAAGGCAGACACAGAAAATGGACTTGACATGGGGTGGGAGGGCGAAGCTGGAGCAAACTGAGAGTAGCATCGACATATATACACTACCAAATGTAAAATAGTTGGCTGGTGAGAAGCAGCCGCATAGCACAGGCAGATGGGCTTGGTGCTTTGCGATGACCTAGAGGGGTGGGATAGGGAGGATGGGATGGAGGCTCAAGAGGGAGGGTATATGGGGACATGTGTATGTATATGGCTGATTCTCTTTGTTGTGCAACAGAAACTAACACAGTATTGTTAAACAATTATACTCCAATAAAGATCTATTAAAAAAAAAAAAAAGAATCCACCTGCCAATGCAGGGGACACCGGTTTGAGCCCTGGTCCGCGAAGATCCCACATGCCACAGAGCAACTAAGCCCATGCACCACAACTACTGAGCCACAACTACTGAGCCCGCGTGCCACAACTACTGAAGCCCGCATGCCTAGAGCCCATGCTCTGCAACGAGAAGCCACTGCAATGAGAAGCCTGTGCACCACAACGAAGAGCAACAACCCCTGCTCGCTGCAACTAGAGAAAGCCCGCGCACAGCAACGAAGACCCAACGCAGCCAAAAATAAATACATCTATTAAAAAAAAAAGAAATGGACTAAAAAAAATCAACAGGGTGTGCAGCTCCACTAAAAAAATGATCTCAGACATTACTGAGTAATGATGTTTATACAAAGTTATACTAGGTGACTAACATTGTTTGCTAAATAAATACTTTAGCAGGTCTCTGGAAACATTAATCCAGAGTGTAAAAAACATGCACCACGGTTAAACCAAAGTCTGTTTCCTTTTGTTTGATTTTATTAGGTTTTTCAAGGTCTGTCCCAACACCCTAAAACCAACACATTCCGTATCTCCCAGAGGGGAGAGAAAGCAAACAGCTGGAAATTTAGGAGTGGCACAGTCTGACCCCAATCAGCTCGTAGGTGCACTACTCAACATGAGCCTGAGTGAATGGTATGGTCACCAAAGCCCTGAGCAGAGCAGATGCTACAGAAATGTATGTAAAACCAGTGTGCCAGGAAAAGTGGAACTATAAAGCTAATTTGAGCACTTTTTCTTTGTAATTTAGTTTGGTTAAAAGATTTGGAGCATTTATCTGTTAGAGGAAACAGTTAAGAGCTTCTGTGCATAGGCAGTCCTTCTTCACTGAATACTTGGAGATGCTACCTGCCTGTGACTTCTTCAGCATCTGATGAACACCCTGATAGATTTGTCAGGGGTGACATTTGGGAATGCTGCCACCGCAGCAGTTGAACGACAAAGAGGGGTGCATACGTATATATGTATGTGTGCATTTGTAGATGTCCATTCCAAATGAAGTCTCCACCATGGCTGAGCAGTCAACAGATGGCCTTGCAGTCGTTCTTAGGTGAACACAAATCTGGTTCAGGAGACAAGCGGTTATCAGAAAAGTGTTAACCGATCACCATCCCTCCCTTTATCTTTCAGGCAGGTGTTAAATAGAGTACATCTGGTTGCCAGGAATCCTACTGCATCTTTCCGTCCTCCAGCATACACGGGAATTTTCTGAATCCAAAGGAATATACAGGCTTGTTGGGCTCTCAACAGTCAGATGCAGAGCGGTTGTTCCCAACTTTCTCCTGCTGCCACACTATTCGAATGAACCAGCACCTCCATCAGCCGTGCAGCCCACACACATAAAGCTTCTCAGACGGGGCCTAAGGTACATCCATCCCATCCAGCCCAAAAGGTCACGTGCAGAGTGGAGGAGAGGAGCAGGTGAAGTGTGAGAAAGCACGTCCCAGGGATCTGCTATGTCTCCCAGCCAACGCCCAGCCCCACCTACCAGTTTCCCTCGCACCCCTTTCCTTGTTCGCTTTTCTTCAGGAAAACAAACTGCTCTCTTCCCATAATCTCCTGTTATCTTCATACTGAAAGACTAAACTCTATTTTGGGTCCAAGTCTTCTTACCTCCATCCACTTGTAACAGCTGCTCAGATGTGAGTGGCAAATCGTTTGTTTATACTCATACTTGTAAAATCTTTGGGGTTGGTCAGGGCTCCACTGCCACCTATTCCTGTTTCTCATCTTTTGGAATGTTTTTTTTGTAAAACGCTGCCAGTTATGCCATTGTCACATCAAGGTAATCATGCAGCCATAACACAAATCCTACCTATAAGGGCAATACATCAAAAATATTACTAGAGGCCAGCCTGCTGTTCAGATGGGGTCTTGGGCTGACACCACAGTCGAGGGTCAGGTCCAGAAGGTCAAGTCGCCACTTCAGTGAGTCGTAGGACCGACTCAGACCACCAAACTCCCAGGGAGCTGATATATCACCCCACTCGTGAGTCTCCAATGCTCATACATGTTATCAAGGTTCTCCTTTTTTAGTTATAAAACTATTTTTATTTTTTAATGTCTTTTTTTTTTTTGGCTGCATTGGGTCTTCATTGGTGTGTGTGGGCTTTCTCTAGTTGAGTCCAGTGGGGGTTAGTCTTTGTTGCAGTACGCAGGCTTCTCATTGCGGTGGCTTTTCTTGTTGCGGAGCACAGGCTCTAGGCACTCGGGCTTCAGTAGTTGTGGCACGTGGTTTCAGTAGTTGCAGCTCGTGGGCTCTAGAGCACAGGCTCAGTAATTGGGGCGCACAGGCTTAGTTGCTCCACAGCACGTGGGATCTTCACGGACCACGGCTCAAACCTGTGTCCCCTGCCTTGGCAGGCGGATTCTTAACCCCTGCACCACCAGGGAAGTCCCTATTTTTCTTTTTAAAAGAGGGGTTTTATCTGGTGAGCAGGGTATCCCAGCAAAGGAAATTAAGAGGGTCTTGCAAACTGTGTCACTTAGGCTGCAAAATGCCTGATGAACTGCACTTAGTCCTTGAAACAGCACCTGTCTTCACAGTAGTCACACTTTTTATCTTCTAGTTTTCCAACTCACTTAGGTAAAATTGCTTAAACAACGAAAATTATTAGTATCTAATTCTCCTCAAGATTCTATGGGGACCATTATCTTTTGTTTACCACACTGTTCTTAAGACAGATTACAATAAAATCATTTGACGAAAATACTGTCTGAAAATATGTCGATTCAGGAGGCTGACAGAAGTTAAAGCTTTCTTTCTGAACTTAAACCTCAGAAAAATAAGTAACTTTTAAAAAATGGATGAATAAGTTTCTCAATATAAAATGGAGACAATTCCATCTTAAAACTCAAACAGAATATTGAAAACATTTATTAATAGAAAAAAGTTCAATGCATCCTACAGAATGAAAATGCTCAATCTTTTCCTATAGATACTTAAAACTAGTGATCCCACTTTTCAGTAATATTTGCTAACATCTATGTAGCAGCCTCTAGATTTAGTTATTTGTTCAGGACCAAAGTGAAGCCAAAGCCACAAAAAATAGAGATTAAACTAAACTGTGAGTAGCTGTTTAAAAAAAAGACTACAGACACATAAATAGGATTACACACTTTAATCTGATTGACACGGAGGAAGTAGGGAGGACATGAAAGAAATTTAGTTTCAGCTCTGCTTTACACATAACCAAAGGCTCCTTCTCCAAAAGGTAAACCTGAGGTTTCAAAAACCATATTTTATCAGAATACTTCAGGAAAGCATACTATGTGTAATCCAGGAAATACATTATTTGCAGAATAGGAAAATCATCACAGGCAATAAAAGATTAAAACAAAAGAAAGCACCAGGGTTTTGAGCAGGTCTAAGGTGAGTATATCTGCAGAAACTATGTAAATGTTCTTGACTGGCTGCTATGGAAACATGCTAAGGAGGACTGGTCCACATCTTATCGTTTTTTAAAACATGTTTCTTTGGAAAAACGGCAATAGTGGCTGAGAGTGAAGCCATCCTTTAGACACCCAGCTTATTGGCCTGGGTGAGAACAACTTTGAGAACTGGCATAAAAGCAGAGGTCTCACTGAAGTTGCTGGTGCTAACTATGTGCGTATGGATGGTCAATCCTTCTGAGTAGTTTCGAGTCTCAATGCTCCTTGCGATGTTGTGTAAACCATTGATGATTGTTGGTGAAAGCTGAAATAAAGGTGGAATTGAGAGAGAGAATTAAATTAAGGAAGAATTTTCCATGAGACCCTCTATAAACATTAAACCCTGATATTTAAGAGGAGCTTGAAATAAACATTATTTTAAAAATGTATAAACTGGTGAGCATTTCTAGAAAGAATCTCGGAACAACCAACACTTAAGTTATAAAATAGAACCATGACAAAATGATTTATGTCAGGAATTATTTACGAATTATACACGTATGATAAGCCAGGTATTTTCTTACAGAAAAGCCAGATTTCCTTCCCCAAGTTGAAATGTTAATGTCTCTCTCCACTTAAGAGCTTTCTTATTATTTTATTTTAGATAACTTAAATATTTTAAATAACTAAATTATGTTAGATAACTGTCTCACACCTTTAAAAATTTTTCCTATGTACATGAAGGAGTTTCACGATTCTTAATCATGACATCTCAAAGTAGGGGCCCAATTTACTCTAAAACCTTGTGGACAATAGAAACCTTGCACTTCTGGTCCACTGCCATTAGGAGGGCAACAGTCCTCATCATGTACTCAATTTGCCAGTTCTTAACTGCTTTTCATAATCCTGTCATCTCTTAAAATCATAAGACCTCTAGTTTTTTTTTTTCCCCCCATGTCATTACTTGGCATACATGTCCATACTTTTCAGAGAAGACTTTATTTTGGATCAGTCCATGGGCCACGCCACTTCCATTGTTATATCAACTTTCTCTGGTTTGGTTCTCAGGAGACAAATGGTTATTTTTAGCTGATGGCATTGATATGGGGAATGGGGAATAGGGAAGAGAAATGCTAAAATGCAAAAATGTGAAAAAGTCCCAATTCTTTTTTTTCTCTCCTAGTGCTTTCAATAATGAAACAAAACAATTCTAGAAAGGAATGGAGAGGTTGGGAGGGACAAGAGAACAGAACACACAGGGCATTTACTCCTTACTGCCAACCATCTTCATAGTTATACACATTGATCTGCTCAATTTGTGGCTACCTTTGGCTTTGCCTTTGTGCAATAGCTATTCTAAAAGAAAAGGATCAGAGTCTTAGACTATGAAAGAGATTACACATTTGGTCTCTGGAAAACAGAGTATCTGCCCACTCCCTGATTTCTTAATTCAAGGGACATATAAAAATGAGTAGAAGGCCAGTTACCGTAGGACCAGTACAGGCCAGTTTGTAAATCTGCTCTTTGTCATAAAAAAGGTTAAAAATTCTCTCTCCCTCCTAATCTCTCTGTCTCTCTCTCTCTCTCTCTCTCTCTCTCTCTCACACACACACACACACACACACACACACACACACACACACACTGCCCTAGCCCCTTATCCCCGGTGACTGAAATGTAAGATTTAGACAGAGAAAAGCCCATTCTATGAACTGTCACGATCATTTTGCCCCCAAGCATACTATATATTACATGCAAGTGCTGATGAGACACTTATTTTACTAGCAACCAGGAATAAATGATTATCATAAATCCTTCTTTTCCCCACAAACTTACTGTCTGTTCCCTAAGTTTATCATACAGAAACTCCAAACGTTTGCTGGCATCATCTAGCTTCCTCTTGGTTTGCTGCAGGAGAGAAAAAACAGGTATGTTATGTATGAACAGTAACTTTTATCCCAAGATCTTGCCTTACATCATTTCACTAAACCTTACAGTCATGATGTTGGACAGCTTCATTTTATAAAGAAATGGAGATAGCTAGGACCAAGGAACTTGAACAGATTATTAGAACAGAGATCAGTAATCTATTAAGGCAGGGAGGGCAAGAAAGTGAGAGCCTTCCTCCTAGGGTGCAAAGTGGAGCACTGGCTGATTTCACAGGGACTGCAGCTCACGTGAGGTGAGTGAGTGCCCATCTACTCTGTGTGCACAGGCAACACGAAGGGCCACCTGGAGGCAGCAAGGCGTCAGTGTACTACAGAAAGGAATGTCTAACAGTTACTGTAAATTAAATAAAATGAACATTATGGGCGCTAGAAGGCAAACATACAGGTGAACTGTGGAATCTCAAAGTACTACTTATACACTCAGTCACATTTGGTACATTTAATCCTGTCTTATTCTGGGCCTTTAAAACACCAAAAAAAGGAGAAAATTATCTTTCGGTGGCTTAAGATTATTAAGAGGGAAGTGTTAAAATGAGTTCTTAAATTAAGGAGTCCTCCTACCCTCATCCTAGTACTGTAAGTATAGTGAGAGAAAACTATCCTAAAAGTAAAGGTTTAAAATTATACTGTGATTAACTTCATATCTACATTATGCAACAGCCTTAAAAGTGACACTGCTTTTCAATATTTACTGAGTGACTACCACGCGCCATGCTGGGACAGTGTTGTGTCTCATGGATCTCATATTCTATTGGGTGGGGAAAGGTACTAAATAAACAATATATTGTATGTCAGATGGTGGTGAGTGCCATGAAGAAAAGTTAACGGGGTAAGGGGGTCAGCAGTGTTGGCAGTATGACGTGGTAAGAAAGTCCTGACGGCTAATGGGACATCTGAGCAGACACCAGGAACAAGTGAGCAAGAGCTATGCAGCTCTGTGGGGAAGAGTTCCAGGCAGAAGGAGCCACAGGTACAAAGTCTCTGATGCTGACACGTGCTTGGTATGTTTGAGGAGGGAATGTCAGTGTGTCAGAAGAGGAGTGCGGAAGAGGTGACGCCATCGAGGATAACCTTACAAACTAAGCTGTGCTGCAAAATTACGTTGTGCTGTTTGGACATAACTGAAGTGGAAATAAGAATAAAGCCATACTATAAAAATGATGTCAAGTATTGATTAAGATGGACTTTTGTGGAGGGTTCAAAGTTAATCCCACCTAGCTACCAGCAGGAGTCCTGGGCGGTATTTGAACTTCCTCCCCAACTAGTGACAGGAACAGTTTGTCTTTCTCTTCTGCCCAGAGGTCCTGGGTAACCAGAAGGAAGGTGATAGGGTGACCTAGAGGAGGTGAAGCTCAACGAAAATTTATTAAGCTAGGCCATGTACGAGGTGTCCTCCCAACCTCTATTTACATTAACTCATGCCTGAAGGAAGACTGGAGCTTTCCCACATTTTTATTAGGATTCCTCCATTTTGTATGATGAGGACCTGCCCGCCTAGGAGACACTGTACACTTTCCTGTTTAACAGCCTCACCTGTTCTCTGTTCCTAGCTTCGTCTTCCCATCGCTCCCAGAATGCCAGGCGCTAAGGTTTATGTTACCTTTCCCCTGCCTCTGCTTTCCTGACACTTGCAGTGCAGGGAATTGCTTTCCAAAAGACGGGCAGAAGGCTGCACACATTAATACTCAGTGTTTGATGAAACAACAAATTCCAGAAGCTGTTTTTCAAGCAGACAACCGGCCAGTGACTAAATAAACATATTCAATGTTTGTTGGCAGAAAGTGAAATTTCATCTAAAACAAAACTGGCTTTGTGGAACTTTTATTGTTGCCAATACAGTCATCCTCTAATAAACTGAGTAAAATCAGTTACTTTGACTATGAATATGACTCCAATATCTAAAGCACTGAAGTATTTTTAAGGTCTTTGCGAAGTTAAAGACTGTCTATCTACTTTTAAAAGCTTTGATGTAAGCTCAGAAAGAAACCCCAAATCTGAGTTTCACCGTTCTGTTGTATTTTTGTGCTAGGCATAAGGTTTGCCGATGAGACTCAGTGCAGCATAGTGGTGGAAAGCATGAATTCTGGAGCCAGACTAGGTTCGAATGCTGGCTCTGCCTTAATTATTACGTAACTGCTTTTTGCCTTAATTTCCTCCTCTGTAAATAAATATGACAAACCTACCTACCATGAGGTTGTTTTAAAGATTAAAGTTATATGTAAAAAGCAGTTGAATGTGTTTTTATATGTACAGCAAACTATATATAAGTGCTAGCTTTACTACTTTTGCATAAACTTTCAAAATACATCTTGTAAGACTTTAAGCAATCATTATAGAAGCCCTCCATAAGGGATTCTTTTAATTAAGCAAAATAAAAAATACATACAGGATCTGTGGCTGAAGAGAGGCAGCGCTGAATAAGATCCTCAAATGTGGTCTTTAGAATGAGGTGTTCATCTGGAATAGGTTTCTTGGTAATTTTTTCTGTTGGCAAAGACTGCACATGCTGGAATAAATAATACCATAAAATGACTAGAAATGACCAGAAGTTACCTATACACAAAGCCCTGAATCTGTGATAAAGAGAAACCAACGACCTTGTAGATAGGCTATTCAAAATCAAATGAAAAATTAACATGTGAAATCACTTGGGATAAGCAAACATGAAAATCAGATATTCAGTAGAAGATATACAGGTACTCTTTCTACAGCTTCTATTCAAAAATAGGATTGGATATAAAGTATTTGATTAATTATGGAACATACGTTGATCACTATTTTATATAACTGATGGGAAGGAGACCTGTGCCAGTAGGAAATAAAAAGAACAAGACATTTACAAAGTTGGCTGGTTGGAGTGGCTGCTTGCTTTGCTTGTTGGCTCATTTTTGTTTATCCTGACGTTCTTCTATTCTTTGGTTTACTCTTGGAGGGTGTTAGCTGGGCTATTATCAAACTGCAAGATTACACCAAAGGTGAGGATAGAAGAGACCATGATCTTACTGAATGTACAGATGGGAAAACAAAGAAGGAATGTGTAAGTGTTTAAAGTTTTGACTGATTAGTTCACTCATAGAAAACATTAGGCAATTATGTATTAGGCATTGGCTAGGTATTGGTGAGCCAATACGGAAATGATCTCATCCCTCAGGGAGTTTACAGGCTGATGGAAGAGAAAGTTTTAAAATGTCAAAAATGTATGTAAAATAGCAACTGTGAGTAAGTTAACATCACTGGAACCAACAGACAACATAATTGGGATTTAACTGAGGGGAAGGCTCTTTAAGGAAGTTATATCAGAAGGGTAAGTAGGAGTTAACCAGTTAAATGGGGGAGGAAATGCATTCCAGACAGAAGAACGTGTACACAGGCAGGATCATGATACAAGGGACTGAAAGGGGGTCACTGTAGCTGGAGCAGAGAGAGCGAGCAAGGAGGAGTGTGAGCTGAGAGATTCCAGACAATGTGAAATACTTTGGTCTTTATCCTGAGAACAATGGGAAGCTGTAAGGTTTTAAGCAATGAGGAGATAAGACCAGATAAGAGATGGGTCAAAGTAGATGCTGGCAGACCAACTAGAGACTCCTGCACTGCTTAAGACTGGAGACGAAGGTAGCACGGACTAGACTGGAAAAGGGACTAGAGAAGGGATTTGAGAGAGATTTTAAAGTAATATCAACAAGACTCGGGGATAGCTCTGAAAAACAGGTTAAAGGAAAAAGAATATAAAGATGATGCCCAGGTTTTTGGCTGGATTAAATAGGAAGGGTTATGGTGCCATTAGCTGAAACAGGAAACACCAAAAGACGACTAGGTTTGGGAGGAAGACGATGAGTTAGATTCTGGATATGTTAAGTGTGAGGTGCCCCAGAGACATCCAGGTGGAGAGGAAGCTGGACACTAGGGCCTGGCTGAACACACGCATCCGTGCAGCTCTCCCTTTCAGCGGTAACTGGGGTTCTGGCCCAGATGAGCACAGCATGAGCACCCAGCTCTAAACAAAAGTGGATGGCTTCACAAACACCACAGACGTGTAATTATAAAAAATTAACAGTGCATCTTTGTAATTTTATATATTCTCGTGGAAAGAAGAGGGTCCTCCCATCTCCATCAAAACACTTGTTTTTATAATGCAACTGTCAATGTTTAGAAGTCCCTTAGGCAGAAATCTCTTAACCGCAAAACATAGTCTTGTGGTAGAGATATAATCTTTACAAGTTTGACTTCAGAGAGTCAAAGACAGTAACACACAGAAGAGCTAGTTTTATACTTGGGCAGGAATTGATTTCATCTTATGTTGAGCTGTGACCCAACCTCTTTACTTTTCATGAATAGATCAAAATGTTTCTCTTTGTATGTCTAAGTCAGTTATATGGAAATATGATAGATTTTTCATCATCTAGAGCCCTGCCAACTAGCTGTTTGTATGTGAAAAGCAAGCACAAATTTACATCTCCATCTAAAGATATGGCTATATTATTAGCTCTTACACATACACAAGAAAATATATAACTCATTACATTTTCATTTTCTATTTTAAAGGAAAAAACCTTTGGAAACAGCTTCTGCCTAGCAACATTGGATGCAAATATGGATTCAACTGATCTTAAATTGTGGCTACTGATTAGATCAAATGAAATACTGTAATTGCCAAGTTACTGTTAACATATACTAGTAAATACATAAGCTCCTTCTAGAAAGTTTGTATATGGCCTTGTCATTGAAAAATAATACACATACATGAACAAGCTTTAAAAAAAGGTATTATTTTTAAGTTGTCTAAATTGAAATCAAATTGAGGTAATAATAAAGGTATAACCATAAAAGTTAAAACGTTAAGAAAACATACCGAAATAGAGCCATCTCCCACTTCCACAGATTTACTGTTACCTGCATGGTATTTCCAATAGGAGCCCCAGGGGCACCTTCAATATTGGGCTTTGAAAAAGACGGAGGCACCCCTGGTTGACTGAGGGATTGTTGTATGCCGTGGAAGGGCTGGCCACCTGGAAGGTGTGGCTGCGGGAAGGAAGCTTGGCTTGATAGTGGTCCTGGAGCTGAAGGCTGTTGCTGCAGCATCTGTGACTGGGGGTCACCCAAGGGGTTCATGATTGGTGATGTGATGGGAACAGGAGGCGTAAAGTTCTCAGGCATCTTTAAAAAGAAATAAAAGGCACCAAGAGTATGGAAAACAACGGTATGATGACAACATCTCCTCAGTTTTAAATAAAGGAGTTAGCCATTTGTAGCAACATGGATGGACCTAGAGATTATCACACTAAGTGAAGTAAGTCAGAAAGAGAAAGACAAATACCATATGGTATCCCTTATATGTGGAATCTAAAATATGACACAGATGAACCTATCTATGAAACAGAAACAGAATCAGGGACATAGAGAACAGACTGGTGGTTGCCAAGGGGGTTGGGGGAGAGTTGGAATGGGAGGGTGGGGTTAGCAGATGTAACCTTTTATGTATAGAATGGATAAACAACAAGGTCCTACTGTACAGCAGAGAGAACTATATTCTATATCCTATGATAAACCATAATGGAAAAGAACATATTTAAAAAAGAATGTATACACACATACATGTATAACTGAATCACTTTGCTGTTCAGCAGTAAATAACACAACACTGTAAATCAACTATACTTCAATAAAAAAATTTAAAAAAATAAATAAGGGAGTTAGACTATTCCATGGTGAAAAAAATTTTTTTAATAACAGTAGAATACTTTTTAAAATGAAATTTTATGCAGAATTCTAGAGAAAAACATAAAAGTAAAGCTAATCTAGCTAAGAGGGCTGGGAGCTCAAACCTGGACCTTTGTTTCCCCTTTACCTTCCACACTTATCCCATAATGGGCCAAAACCATGGTGTTTTTGAAAGAGGATGTCAAAGTCTGGAGAATTATATCTAGCCATACTGGGATCAGATATGCCAAATATGTGTTTGTGTGTGTTACGTGATCAGATATAATACCTTTTTCCTAGATCATTAAGTGATACCTACTTAATGATCAATCACACTCAAAGTAGTAGATTAAATTTCTGATTATCATTGACCTAATTTTGGGGGGGCGGTTTCATCATTTAGTATCTCCCAATTTTATATTCTGGCCTCTCATTACTATACTTGGGGGACAGAAATCACTAGAAGTAAAAAAAAAAAAAAAAAAAGGCTTGGGGTAAAAGAAGGAAAGAAGAATCTTAAGTTATGTTCTAACAGCTCTCAACAGTTATTAACATCTAAATGATGCTCAGCTACAAGGCTCTTTCTTTTCATATTGTATGTGATAGACAAAAATAGTCCAAAATATAATTACAAATTCATGATTACTGTTAGAACCCAAAACCAAAGTAACTCCTAAAAAAAAACCATTTGAGAAGCATGAAATTTTGTTTCCTACTCTTTGGCAAAGATCTGCTGGGAATTTACATCTTGTTTTTTAAAAAGGGTTTAATTCATACCACCATACTATTTTGTACTTTCTTTCCTTCCCTTCATGGATTAGAAGATGTAAGTTGAAATACACATATTAAGTATATCAGTCAGTCAGCTTTGCCTTTAAAGGAACAGTGAAGTGTGGTGTGCTTCAGGTGGCTACATGATTGACAGGACACCTGTAGGCAACTGAATAGACATCTTTTTCTAGTACCTTCTTCTTCTTGGGTACTCTGTTCAAAGCTGGAGGATCATTCCAACCATTCTGAGAACCTATAACAGATAATAGAGGGCATTTTCCTTTAGAATCCTGAAAAGAAGAAAACTAAATTGTGTCCATCATATAATACCTTCAAATTTTACTTTCACCCTGAGATAACTGTCACAGAAGTTTTACCAGCTGAGCTGCTGGGATCACTAGTAGCCCTGGACTCTCAAACTCATTCCCTCTAATAATCACAGGGCCTTGGCTTAGAAAGCAGCATGTCTTGACATTATTTCCTTTTAAAGTGAAAGAGTTGTACTAAATTTAAGGATAGTGAAGCTTTTATGTCTATATTGGTATACAACCTTCAAACAATTCTCTCCTAAGAAAGACAAAATAAATCACCTGAGTCTGCTAAAAAAAAAAGGTTTCTGATATATTCAACACACAAAAAAAGAATAAAAGTGGCAATCTCCTATTTCCCCAGAGAGCAATTCAGCATACCCAAATCATCCACATGGTAGAAACACTGTTAAAAAAACAGAGCCCAACTACGCAACACCAGTATGTTTTTATCACCTTTGCGTTAAGAACAACCTATAAAGTAGAAAAAGGCATTCACATATCTGTGGTAAGATTTTTTTTTTTAATACCCCCCCCCCAAAAAAAAAATTTCCAGGCTGGCAGCAAATATAAAATTAAACTACTGTCACCTTTAGGAAATTTCCTCCCCCCTCAAATCTCCCAAAACCTGTCATCTCAAAGTGAGAAATGAATATGAGTAGTAGAACTCATATTAAGGCACTTAATGCCTGTATCTTTAAAAAAATTTTTTTAAAACATCTTTATTGAATGCCTGTATCTTTAAAGAAAAATGGAATAAAACATGCCAGAGATAAGATAATTACTAAATCGAAATATAATCATTTTACGTCTTATTAAGTTTTGTGTATGTGTATATGTAAAAGAAAAAATTCTTCTTCTTTCAATAAACATTCTTTCAGTATTTTACTTTTGCTTGTTTTATTGATATCTACGATATTAAATCACAACAAAATTGCTTAACAAACCAAAGAACATAATGTCATAGAAATTTTTTAAAAACAAGATCTTCTCCTAACCAGCATGCACTCATTTGCCTTGATTTTAAAAGTAGAATTAATTTTCTACAAGGTGACTAGGAGACAGAACGCCAAATGAGCCTCAAAACATTCAAGAGCTAATCACAAAATATTAAACCACATGCTGCTATTTGCTTAACAAATTCTTAAAGTTCTCATTATACACAGACTAATCATTCAAATCTCTCCCATCACCTTCTAATCTTTCTTATATCTAAGACAACCTTGGTATAGCCTTGTCTTTCAGTCTATATAAAATAGACAACTTTTATGATTCAAGATCATTTGTGTCACTGTGTTAATTCAGTCAGTTCTAAGATTTGATTCCATTAAGAACTGATCAGATTTAGGGTATTATCGGCTTTAAAGTTCACATGCATAATTGTGAATATCCAATCATTAATTATAGTCAGTGATTCAAAGATTTCCAAAGATATATTTTGTAACTAATTCACCTTCCAACATAGATGCCTGGTCTTGCATAGTCTGATTTTCTGTAGACAAAATGTAAAAGTCACTTAAACAGTATTATCATCAAAGATATTCTAAACTCTACTCATTTTTTTTTGAATTTTTGAATTTTATTTATTTTTTTATAGAGCAGGTTCTTATTAGCTATCCATTTTATACATATTAGTGTATACATGTCAATCCCAATCTCCCAGTTCATCACACCACCACCACCCCCCCCCACCACTTTCCCCCCTTGGTGTCCATACGTTTGTTCTCTACATCTGTGTCTCTATTTCTGCCCTGCAAACTGTAAACTCTACTCATTTTATAATTGTTTCTCCTCCCTCCATCAACCCCAAGAAAGAAGAAACTTATTTTATAAGGGAATAAAACTTACTTTTTAATCAAGTCACGTGAAATGGCTTCTATCGAATTAAGAAAGTAATCAGTTTGTGGGCAAAGCTAATTCATTCATGAGAGCACTTCCTAACATATTATAACTGTGTCCATTTTAGTATTTTTTAAAGCTGTGAATCCAAATCAGTTGAAGATCTTGCAAAAATGCAGATTCTAATTCACTAGGTATAGTGTAGGGCCTGAGATTCTATTGCTTCAGCCAGCTCCCAGGTAATGCCAATGCTGCTGGTCCAAATCCTCTTTAAGTAGCAGGGTTTTAAAGAGAAATGGGAGGATTTCTGCATTGTCGTGCAGACTTCAACACTACATTGTTAAAGATAATAAGCATGTTAGACGATCTTAACAAGGAGGTGCTACTTTACTGCTGGATTTGGGAGGCCCCAAGGATCTGCATTCTGGAGGAACTGTAATTTCTGGGGTCACACCATGAATATGAGCATAAATGGGAACAGGCCCAGTAAATATGTAACCATCTCATATGGTCTTCTCTATAAGAATATACAGATTTGCAGACTGTTTAGCACAAATCTTCCAGGAATCACTACTTCTCTTAAAAGAACTGAAGTTACTGGCAGTGGACAAGAGGAAAGAAGGCTGAGAACTAATACAGCAATTCCAAAATTGTCGGATGTTCAGGATTGGTCCAGGCCCAGTCTCCAATCAAAAGCATGCAGTGTAGATACATCATATGTACATACAACTTACGGGAATTCAACTTACGGGATACATCATATGCACATACAACTTACGGGAATCCCGTAAGTATGTGGGAGTTATGATAGTTGAACTCGGGGAGAGAGGAATCGAGAGTATACAGCATTAACTAGTGAGTTCAATTCAGTTTGAGCTCTACTCAAGAAGCACATGCCCCAGAGAAACTGTGAGGTGGGAGAACTAATGCCACAGTTTGGAATTTCTCTGTATGGCGCTAAGGATAGATGTTTCTCATGCAATATGGCTTCTGACCACAGGCAACTTCTTCGTGAGGGCTTAACTGAAGAAAGGGGTGATCACGGATAACTGACTCTTAAGTGATTTCTTATTTTTGTCTTAAATGATGACTTTACAATTTAACTTCCCATGCAAGATATGACCTCACAGCACTACAGTTAATAAATCTCTGGGAGTCACTGTGTGTGTGTTATGACAGAGGACAGACCTGACAGACCTGACTTGAAACTACTCACTGTACTCACTAGCACCAGACTTCAGCTTCTGGGTTGAGGGGGTCAATATACAGTCCCTCCCCAGGTTCTACATCTGCAGATTCAACCAACTGAGGATCAAAAACATTCAGGAAGGAAAAAACTCCAAAGAGTTCCCAAAAGCAAAACTTGAATTTGCTGCAAGTATTTACCCAGCATTTACATTGTATTGGGTATTATTAGCAATCTAGACATAAAAGTATATGTGCATAGGTTATATGCAAATACGACACCACATTATATAAAGGACTTGAGCATCCTTGGATTTTGGCATTGGGGCGGGGCGGTGGGGAGTCAACGGTGTGAAAAACCTAAAAGTACTGGAGGTACCCTGGCCTTGATCGTTTTTTTCAGGGAGCAGTCTCAACAACATGCCTCCTCTCTAGCCCTATGAAATGTGGGAGAAGTAGGTGAGACCAGTTTTTCCTCTAATCTCTCGTGGCAGTGATCTTAGCCTTGAATATTAAAGCCTGAGTGGGTATCCTGATTTCACCAACTATTAGCAGCACAAAAAAGTATGTGGAACAATTTCATATGACCCTTTGGTAGAATGACACCAAAGTTATAATGAAATCAAATTAAATTGAAAGTTACGAGTAAAACTGAATGAAATAAGAAACAAAAAGATTTTCAACAGGAACATATAGCCAGTTGGCTATCCTTCGTAACTTGAGGGTGGGCTGCCTTTTGAATTGAAAATAACGACTGTACAATAATCAAAGTTCCCACCAAAATATATGCCTAACTGGCCCCTCCTAACCTCAAACCATGCAATATATTTAGCAATATGTTTTATTTCAGCCCAGAAAATCCTTGTTCAAATCTCTGATCAATTTAACAGTTTTATCTTAGCTATGATTCTAACCCCTCAATACTTTTGCTTTTATATCTTTAAATTGTTTAAATATGACTTTTTCAAAACACAATTAGGGCTTCCCTGGTGGCACAGTACTTGAGAATCTGCCTGCCAATGCAGGGGACACGGGTTCGAGCCCTGGTCTGGGAGGATCCCACATGCCGCGGAGCAACTAGGCCCGTGAGCCACAATTGCTGAGCCTGCGTGTCTGGAGCCTGTGCTCCACAACAAGAGAGGCCGTGATGGTGAGAGGCCCTCGCACCCCGATGAAGAGTGGCCCCCACTTGCCGCAACTAGAGAAAGCCCTCGCACAGAAACGAAGACCCAACACAGCCATAAAAAAAAAAAAAAAAAAAAAAAATTAAATTAACCTCTACTTTATGGAGACACACTTTAATAGCAACACTAGGTAAAACAAACTAAATGAAGAACGTGAATATCTACAGGAGACAGTATTATGGGGGTTCATTATGGATGTGCAAAATGATACTCTTGGTCAATATGTTTAAAAAAAGATAGCACAGTCTAGTCTTGGACATAATTCTCTCATAAAACTAGTAAGGGAAGATAATCTTTTTTACCTTTTCAAAAAACCTTAAAAATGGGCATAAATCTCTTTCTTACTCTCTTTTTAAACACGACAATGACTTTAAAGAACATTGAAAAATGGTTCATGGTGTAATATTAAGGAAAGTAGTAAGATGTAAATTATGAGTGTATGTGGGAGTTATGATCTCGATTCTTTAAAAATGCATGCATACAATAAGATACTATTATCTTCACACCCATTAGAATGGCAAGAATTAAAAACAAAAAAACAGAGAACAACAAGTGTTGGTGCGGATGTGGAGAAATTGGACCCTTACGCATTGTTGGTGAAAATGTAAAATAGTGCCACCACCTCAAAAAATTAAACACTGAATTACTATTTGATCCAGTAATTCCATTTCTGGGTATATACCCAAAAGAACTGAAACCAGGGACTTGAACAGATATTTGTATACTCATGTTCATAGCAGCATTATTCACGACAGCCAAAATGCCCATGTGTGGGTTAATGGATAAACAAAATGTGGTATATACATAGAGTGGACAATTACTCAGCTTTAAAAACGAAATTCTGATTACATGCTATAATATGGATGAATCTTAAAGACAGTGAAACAGCCAGTTACAAGAAGAAAAAACTGTATGACTACTTATATGAGGTACCTAGAATACATACATAGAGACAAAGTAGAACGGTGGTTACCAGGGGCTGGGGAAAACGGGGGGGTGGGGGTGTTTAATGGCTACATAATTTCAGTATGGGATGACAAAAAAGTTCTGTAGTTAGTGGTGATGACTGTACAATAATGTAAATGCACTTGATGTCACTTAAAAATGATTAAAATGGTAAATTCTATGTTATGTATATTCTACATTAAAAGAACTTTAATATATGCATACATACATATATGTGTGCATATATGCGTACGAAGGGAATAAATACACCTAAATTATTAGTGGTTATATATGGGTGGCAGAATTACAGATAATTTTAATTTTATTCTCTATACTATTTGAGGTCTTTCAAAATCCTACAGTAAAAAATTACTAAAAATCAAGGGAAAATTAACTTAAAAACTGAATATGGCATGTCACTGGATTCTGGAGACCCTTATCCACCTTAGTGTAGGGATTAGTCCTCCACATGGTTTTTAGGGAAGGAAGAGAGAAGCGCTTGGTCTCACATACAGAAGTGGAGTTGCTACCATCCTTACTTGAATCTCACTTCTCTATGGGAACCTTCTCAAGGTGTTCTTGCATAATGGTAGGATGTAGGCACTGGCTAAGATACTCTCAGTGGATTCACAGAAGGATATTAGTGCCAATGGTATGGAGACTTTTGGCTAAAAGATCATTTGAGACGCAGAGGACAGAGCATCCTTGTTAATCATACACCTCCCCCTTCGCCGTTAGCCTCGCACGTCACATTTTTTAAAAGGCACCACAAAGTTAAAAATTTAAATTTAGAGAGAATGAATCCTTAAGGTCATTTTCCAATGACACGAGATAAAACAGATTTATCCAAAGAAAAATTAGGAAGGCTATCATGATCCTTTCCTTTGTTTAAAGGGTTAAAAACCAGGTACTATAATTTGACTACGGAATGTTTATGAAAATTAAAAAAAATTTTTTTTCAGCCCACTGTTTCACGAAAATATTCAATATTATGCCCCTTCAAGACTCTTCTATGTGAAGGAGCACAAGACTATATATATATACATATATATATATACCCAAATTAAATTTTCCATTTTTTAATACTGTTTACTCAAAAACAGCTTCATGAGAGCTTGACATTTTATCAGAAAAGTTTTCTAAGTAAACTTCTTGGGCCTTCACATTTGAAAGTGCTCTCCCTTAGTAACAAGTGTACATTAAACCAGGGACAAAAAAGAAAGGTGGGGGGGTACAAGCAGTAGCTTACTTATCCTGCACAGTAAAGCTAGGAAAACCTCCTGCTTTTTGTGCTGCCACCACTGAAACATGTCGCACTATACTAACTTAGGCTGTTAGCACTTTATACCTTGAACTTGGAGACAGCCTGTTTTCCTTGCCTCTGATTCTGCCATGCTGCCCACAATCTGTTTTGCAGAACCATCTCCAGGTTAACTTCCCTAAAGTACCACTTTGACCATGCCTCTCAGTAGTTCAAACTCCTCCACTAGAAATTTTCTTCTTACTGTATGAAGTATAAATTTCTTGCCCTGACATTTAATGTCTTCCAAAAGTTGGCCCAAATACAAATTTTATGTTCCAACTTACAACAAAGCTATGTGCTGTTCACTAGAAATAGAAATGTACTGTACTTTTCTGCCTTCTTACCTGTGCCGAGAATAATTCTGATTATAGACTGAGCAGGTTCTCATTAAGAATTTACTGAATGAATGTTTTGATGATTGCAGCATGAGTTTCTCTGAGCAGTGCACACATAATTTTGTGGTTCACTAATAGTTACAGGGCTTGAAAATCCTAGTGTCTATCAAGAAGAATCCACCGGACAAGTGGAATTTCCAAGTCCCGTAGAAAACCATGATATAATAATCTAAGACCTATTAGAACAAAGATAAAACTTTTAGTCACAGTTATCTGTATAACCTAAGCAAACTTTTTAGGAAATCAAAAAATAAAATAAGGTAAAGCTCTAACTGTTAATTAAAATACAGGGACTACTAACATGCAAGAGGTAACAAAGCAGCTAGCTTAGTGCATGCTGAGTATTGCAAAATGTATGGCTTCATCTTCCTATTAGTTACTCTGCTTCTCAGCCAGGTTAGAACATTGTTACTTTGTACATAAGCAAAGACTTTATTATAAGGCCAAATGCCCTTTAGCTTAAGGAGGAAAAAAATACCCATGCAAATATTTAGCTTAGATGATGAAGTAGCAAATGCTTAAAATAGTGATGCTAAATGTTTCTGTAATTCCAACACTGATAGCTATTTCTACTGCTTTCATCAGGACTAGACTATCTGGTAAAGAAGAATGAACATGGGCTCTGAAGACTGAGAGACCTGGGTATCTCAGTTGTATCTCAGCTTGGAGACTATCACCGTGCAATCATGAAAACATTATACACAACCCTAGGAAACTCAAGCTTCCTCATGGCAATTTTTAAAAAAATAATTATTCCTATTTCTCATGGTTATGAGAAATAAGAAAATATACGGCAGTGCTGGTACATGTCCAATGTATGTTCAATAAATGATAATTCACTTTCCTACTTCCCTGCACCACTTTCCTATGTGGGGATTTACTTGAATCCATCTTTCACTCAAGCTATTACCCAACTATTCAGAATATATACTGTTTTCGCTCATCCAGGTTTCAAAAGGTAATTTTTTGAACTCTACAATTGAATGAACACTCCTCTCTAAATATCAACCTATTGAAATATCTGTATTGAAAATTATACAAATTTTATTTGTGCAGTAAATGCTGATACATATTGTGTGTATGATTTTTGGTACTTTGGACTTTAATATTATATATCAAAGAAGAGAGAAGGAGATATGTGTATAATTCTGGATCCATAAGACTTCCAAGAAAAAAAATACTTCCTCAATAAATCCTATTATATGACCAGTGTTTTCAGTTATTAAAGCTACTGCTTAGCAGATAAAAAGAGAAAAACATATACTGGCCTTCCAGGAACAACTTCAGTATTAGAAAGCAAGACTCACTTCTGTTTTGCCCCTCTCGTTTAAAACCATCAATTATAAAAAACAAACAAACAAACAAAAAAAAACCATCAATTATAATCTGAAAGGGAAACTATTTTCAAATACCCTTAGTAACAAGTATACATTAAACCAGGGACAAAAGGAAAAGGCCCAGAGCTCTAATTCTGGGCGAGGTGTCATCACGGCTAACTTTGCAGTCACCGTCCCCAAATGTTTTCAATCTCTTCCTAAGCTTATGCGTACACACTATTACTATTATGAGGAAACTGAGGCTTAAAAGTTAAGTAACTTATTCAAGGTCACATAACTAGAAAGGAGTGAAGCTGTGATACAAACACAGGAAGTCTGATTCCGAAGTCTGAATTCTTTGCTATGTTAGTGGTTCTTGCCCCGATTCATTGATCTCTTTTTGTAATACATACTTCTGAGGCCCCTTTTACAATCCTAACATGAAAATCAGATAATATTACCTACTCATAAAAAATTAATATAATGCTTTAATTGTAACATGAAAGATAAAAAGAATCTATAAAATGTGTATTTACTATAAAAATAATTTTAAATTATGCTTTTAATTAGAAAATTTCAGGCAAAACTACACTGTCAACAACAAAAATGCCTAGAAATTTCCAAAATGTTTGTGAGGGTAGAATTGTCCTAATGGAGAGAATCCTTGCACTACTGTATACTTTCTGCTGTCTTAGAGATTCTGTCAGAGTTGCATTCTTTCACTTTTTTCCTTTCAATACACGTCGAGATCCTTGCTCACCTTTACAAACAAACATAATTACAAAATTTGTACAGCCTCATTAAGACCCTATATTATTTAATCTCTATGAATGAATTTAAGGCACAAATAATTTTAAAAACTGAAAATCCAGGAAGAACACAGAGCATCGTTTTACTCTGGCAAAGAAATTAGTGTCAATTAAATCTAGTTCCAACCACCACTTATCTGGCCAACTAATTTCTTACCGCTTATTTTAAATTCAATGGCAGATTATATACTCTTACCCTTTTAAAGCTCTAAAGCTTTTCTCATTTAGCAACTAAAGTTCACTATGGGAAAATCACACTTTTAGAAATAGTTTTAGAATTTGTTATACAATTAAATCCATACCTCACCTTGCCCAGTTTATAGTTAGAAATAATTCGCCTCCATGCACCCACGTGATCAGGAAAAAATAAAAGAGGGAGGCAAACCAAGTCCCTTTCAAGCGCAGACCTGTTCTTTGGGATGCAGGCAGCTCGCCGGCAGCAGGCAGTGTACCTGTTGCTCCAGGAGGCAGCACATACGCTGAAGATGACGGGGGAGCTCCTGGTCCGCCGAGCTGGAAGGACGCGCCAGAGGGAGGGGGAGGAGGGAACGAGGCGGTGGGGCTGGAGGTAGGTGGAGAGGCCTGGTGCTGTGCTGTGTACAGCTGAGACTGCCCGGAATAGGACGAAGCGGAAGATATGTACGGGGTGTTAGGGTAAGCGTTTGAAGCAGGGGGCGCAACAGGCTGCTGAGGTCGATACGCTGCTGACCCCCCTGTTCCGAAGGAATACTGCTGGGCTGGCTGAGAAGCTACACCAGGGAGAAGGAGCAGAGACTTTAATTAGTTACACATTTATTCAGACAGCAACAGAAAACCAAAGTTATCTCATTCGATGGAAATTATTTTCAATTCTTCTAATAATAAGCTACAACCAAACATTACCCACTTAAAACAAGTTATGCTTTTGATAGTCTGGATGCCCTAACTATGCCAAAAGTCACTGGATCCAGTCTTTGAACCCTGCCATCTCCAGACTGCTGCTGGCTATGAAAATCTTTGAGTCATCAGACCGGAGAACCAGAAGACTGACCCTCTTCTGAGCCGTCCTGTTCCTGTGAAGACTGCAGTGACACCTACTAGCCATCAGGTGGAGCCATGCAGGAATTACACACCCACAGCAGTCCCCTTCACAGTAAAAGTTAAGGGAGCTTGGTGGCAGCTCAAGACCTCTTCCACCCTAACAACTGTAGGGTGAGCACCATTGTTATGAATCAGATACCGTCTCCAACATCTAGGAAAATCATCAGCTACTCAAATTCTGGGTTTGAGCACAGTTCCAGATTAACAGGCAACTCTGTATGATCCCTGACAAGACAATTATTATATTTCTTACTCTGTACAAAGTTGGTTAGTAAGCAATCAGACAGCCAACTAGTGTTTTAATGCAAAGACCTGAACCCAGATACCATTACCTTTTGTGTGACCATGGGCAGAATATGAACCTCTGCAGAGGGAATCCAACAGAATTGTGCTCATTCTACCCTGAAGACAGCACTTTCACGCTGAGCACTGAGTGAAAAGCTCTATCAAATTTGTACTCATGTTAAGTAAGAACACCCATCTTATGAGCACAGAACACACTCGTTGAGATGAGTTCTTGCTAGGTAACATCCTCTTGTTTTATAGTAGTTGTTCAGTCATATAATTATCCACTTTGAGATTTGCATTTTTGCTTATTTTAAATTTTAAAATAGAGGTGATGTTTTACTTTGCAAGTGTAAATAGTTTCTTAAAAAGAATGAAAGCCAATAGGGGAAAGGTCATTATTATACATTTGTCAAAATTCACAGAGTGTCTGACACCAAGAGGGAACCTTAAGATAAACTACTCCGGGCGAAAATGGTGAGTCAGTGTAGGCTCACTGACTGTAACAAATGGACCACCGTGGTGCACGATGTCTGTGGTGGGGAGGCTGTGCACGGAGGCAGGAGGTATACCGAGACTTCCTGTACCTTCCACTCAATTTTGCTGTGAGCCTGAAACTGCTCTAAAAAATAGTCTGTTTCCTAAAAAAATTAAATAAATGGAAGACGACAACAAATGTCCCTTGGAACCAATTTTCCAAAAATGGTTTGCATCATCTTGCCTAAAGGAAAAGAATATGTACCAAATAATTTCTAAAATTCTGTTTTTTTATACCAACATCATGGCACAATTGACTCTCTTTAACAGGCTCAGGAATAAGAGCCAACTGTTCTGAATGGACTGACACAGGAGCTGTTTCCTCGCATGCTGATTCAGGATGCCTCCCAGGGAAACCATGCTTCGCTAGAGCAAGGACTCAAGTCCTACCCAGAATGGTTCTTTCTTTACTTGTTACAGCTGATTTGATCATGGCTTTGGAGCTTCAAAGTAAACAGTTACTACACGGGATAAAACGAGACATGCTGCCGTGACAAGACTTCAGGGTCACACTACTTACGCTGAGGCTGTGGATAAGGTGGCACCTGGGTGTGCGCGTGGCCGGGAGATGTGGGAAGCTGAGCTGCGGCAACATTTGGATTAACATTCCCATGCATTATGAAGCCTGGAGGTGGAGGATTTTCTCCCTAGGAAATGAGAATATGGTAAAAAGGAGGATTACATCTGGAACCAAAAATCTTGCCAGATGGATTTATAATCTTTGAAATGGAATTAAAAAAAAAAAAAAGTTCTGTAAAAAAACTGCATTTCGTGCATACTGTCTTCTTCAAGACACATTTTCTGAGCAAGACATTTTGTGTGATTTAAAGATTAGACAGATCCAAAGCAATAATAACAATGAATGGCAAGAGATGCTAACAGCCTCATAAAATAGGATCTATGATGTTTATAGTAAGTCACTAGGATTTTCCATCTCTACTAAAGTCCATCCACAACTAATGCTTCAGAAATTTAAGTATAAATGCCACAAGGCGATATTATCTTCTCTACGATGCTAAAAAAAAAAAAAAGAAGAAGAGGAGGAGGAAGAAGAAGAAAGGAAAAAATATTCAGTGAAATCAGATTTAAACCATTGAACCTTGGTTGATGTTTTTCTAGTTCAAGTCAATTTAGAACTGCATAAGAAGAGGAGAGTGATAAGAAAATAAATTAATTGTGCTAAAAACTGCTTCTTGCATCCTAAAAGCACTAAAATGCAATAAGCAGATAGACAGCTGGGGGGAGGGGAACTTAAGGGAGGTGGGTAGAGAATATGTAACTATATATTTAGGTGAGCAGAATTCTGCTCAAAGAGGAATAATGAAGGATATACCTGTGTATCAGAGGGAGAGGCTGCAGGTGGATGGCTGGGAAGGGCGGTAGGAGTTTTGTTACTCCAGGTAGTGACAGTGGGGGCAATTCTAACCTGAATTGAACAAAGAAATACCAATCACAGAACATAAAACATGAAAATGTTAAAAGAAGAAACACAAAACCCAACAGGCATTAATAGCCAGATGCAAAGCAAAAAATAAGAGCAGCAAGATAGCATACGTTAGCCAGGCAACTGCTTTCAGGTAATCCCTTTCAAGGGATTCCAAAAGAAAAAAACACCTTTCACAACAGGACAGGGGAAGGGAGGCAGTAGAAAAATCAATATGAAAACTAAATCAAAACAGAAAGAACAATGCCATTCAAGTGTCAAGAGTAAGTGGGAAAAAGTAAGTTCTGTAAGTAGGGAAGGAAAGAAGACATTCCAGGGGGAAAAAAAAAAAAGGTAATTGAGTGAAAGAGTGATTTTTGAAGCACTAATTGTATTCATGCTACTATTAGATCTGTAAACATATTGCTATAAGCTCCCTTTTCCGGATTTTATTAGAGCCACAAAAATTATGTTAGTTCCGTATGAGGCTTAGAATCATACAATCAGAGCATATTAAAGATCATCCAATCTGATCCCCACCCTTTACCACTGAGAAAACCAAGGCCCAGAGAACTGAAGGGGCTGGCTGAAGCCCATACAACCTGTTGTTGATGGAGCTAGGACTGCTTCTAGGTCTCCTGATTCCCAGGCCAGTGTCTGCCACGCTACACCATGTTGCTTACCCTGGAGTCCAGAGGTTTTCAAAAACATTTTTTTAAGCTATCAGAATATCTTTTGTCAAGTAAACCTTTGTAGAAGAAACTCTATCATATAAACAATTAATAGCAAAGATGTGCTGGTCGTAGTAGGAGAACTCCTACTCAGTTGCCTTCCCTTTCAGAAATCCCTTTACTCCTGCCTATAAACATGCCTTTAAAACCACAAGCCACTGTCCTCATTCAACATATCATAAGCTTTAATCAAGAAAATCACTGCATAATTTATGACTGAATTTGTTTTCCTTTTCTTAAAGTATGAGACTGCTAAGTCACAGTATAATAAAAGTCCTTCATGGTTTTTACATTTTCCCAGAAAGATAGATTAAACCCAAGGACATAAGGAGTAAATATTCTCTTCTCCCAATGCAGAGAACGCCTTACTTCAGTGCCCTGACACAGTGAGGTCAAACTCAAGGTGCTTAGCTTAGGAGTTCCAATCCTGTTAACCATTAACTAGCCATGTTGACAAATTCAAGCTCTATGTCTTAAAACTCTGGTTAGTCGCTAGACTTCTCCACCTCTCAGTTTCCAAGCCATCACCTGATTTGCCCTATCTATGTCATAGACTTTCGAAGTCTAGCAACAAGAGTGGAAAATTTAGTTATGTTTACCAATATACCCTTCAACAGGGAGAATAAAGACAGGCCCTTAAATTCGTATTTGTCAAATGAACGAAAAAACAAAACAGAGAGTAGTACAGTCATAATTATATTCAAATGTAATCTATCCTGATTAAGTAGCAATCAAAAGCATAATAGACAAAAGAGCATGAATTTTTTTTTTCATGGTTTTATGCTTACTGTTGCTACAAAATGTAAAAATGACCCCTTCAATTCTATCAGCAATTTGTTCTATTTTAAAATGGGCAGAGGGACTTCGCTGGTGGCGCAGTGGTTGGGAATCTGCCTGCCAGTGCAGGGGACACGGGTTCAAGCCCTGGTCCGGAAGGATCCCCCGTGCCTGCAGCCCCTGCTCCGCGCTGGGAGAGGCCACCACAGCGAGAAGCCCAGGCACCGCAGCGAGGAATGGCCCCCGCTCGCCGCAACTGCAGAGAGCCTGCACGCAGCGGCAAAGACCCAACGCAGCCAAAAAGAAATAAATAAATAAATAAAACTTTTAAATAAATAAAAAAGAGAGACTGCCATCGAGGTGGTTTCATCTCAAAAATAAAATGAGCAGAGTACCTGCTAACTTTGTTATCAATCAAGACCATTTATTACTTACGAAAATATACTTTTTGTTTAAGAACATGAAGGTTATCTGCTGGTCTGGAAATATAAGTTTCTACATGAAATAGTAAAAGACAATAAGAGGTCACATTTTATGCCACTAATCATTTGGTAATTTTAATTTAATAAATAAATTAGTTGATTAATAAAAATTATTTAATCATCTTTATATTCCCCATGACCTACAACTTCATATACCTTTGGTCACTCACTTTTCTCTAATATAAAGTTGTCCAAAAAAATGTTTGTATTCTGGATACTCTTTATTGTGCTGATACAGAAGACATAGTAAAACCACACTAATGACTCAGAAAATAATACTTAAAAAGAGACTATTTTCTAAAAACACTTTAAAAAATTGACCAAATTACCCACAAAATTGTTCCCACTACTTTACTTAGTTTGTTAGATGAATCAAATTGTAAAAATTTCAAGAACAGATGTACATGTGTAATTTAAGCTTGAGTGATGGAGAAATAAGAAGAAATCTCCCCAGAGAGCTTAAGTTAATTTTACCTAGTTTGTAAATTATTTGACTAGATTAAAGGGATAATTTTTAAAAACATCATAAATGCTACTTTCAAGAACAGAAAAACTATAACCATTAAAATAATACGTTGTCTAGTTTTATCACTGGTCTCTTACTCAAGAAACTAAAACCACCACTTTGAAATACATAAATGTTCCTCCTTTAATCTGGACCATATCACTCACATGGGGATAATATTGTTGAGCTGGAACTCTTGGCATCTGTGTGTGGCAAGCAACTGGTCCAGGCCTGCCCTTGGGCAGCTGCTGCCTCTCATAAGGAACTTTAGGTGACTCCTGTTGTCCTGGTGCTGGATCTCCTTGTGCTCTACAAAGTCTGTCACGAAGCTGCACAATATTTGGCTATAAGAAGCAGTGGAAGAAAGCAAAGCCAATTGTTCAGGGTTCACCCAACTATATATGACAGCATGTTGATCTTCTTAAAGTAAGCTTGATCATTCATATGATTTTTGTTCATATGCTGTGTATGATGCAATAAACCCCGGCACATTAGGGTTTGACATCATGGTTTCTAATACTCAAGACTGACACCAAAGGTCCATTATATACAGTGTAACTTGTAAGTTCACTGAGGCAGGGATTTGAATTATGCCTACCACACGGTAGTATGCAAGATCGATGTCACTTATCATCACTGCTCTTTTGTTGTTTCTTGCAGTTGAGTAATGCTCACAAATCACAAAAGCAGCTGAAAAAATACAACTTTGTTTCTCTGCAGGGAAAAAAGGCTCCAAAAGAGAATCAACTGCTAAAGATGGTGATGGAAGAAAATGGTGATCTATGAAAGACATGAAAATTAATAAAAAAAGAGATGCTTGAAATAAATTAAAAGAGTAAGATGTCAAACTCAGGGTAGCTCACACAGATCTATAATTATATAGATCAATAGTAAGTATGAGTTTACCATATACATGTTCTGGTTATTAACAAACAACAACAAAAAAGCAATGTGTTAAAATGTTTCAGCAAGAATTCATTTAATATCTATACAACTTATACATTTCTATAAATTCATTAAAGGTTTAAACACATCATTTAAATTTTGTAGGTATACTTAGGTAAACCTGCCTTTTATGGAGGGGAACTATATACTATAATGACATTACAAAGTCTCAGGAAATAGTCCCCAGAAAATACTAAGGGTATACTGAGATATATAGGAGGGGAACTATATACTATAATGACATTACAAAGTCTCAGGAAATAGTCCCCAGAAAATACTAAGGGTATACTGAGATATATAGGAGGAAGTAACATCAAAATTACAAGTTTTGCATAAAGAATGTTCTTTAAAAGTCCAAAGAAAAGCATGAAGAATAACCTATAGAAAATGTATGTGGTTATAAACAGTATTAAAAATAAAGAGTTTAGTTCTCAGGCTAGAAGGTCTAAAGGTCTTAGAGTAAGTCAGTCTTAAGATAAAGGGTCTTATACCTCAATATAATAAGAAGACCTTATTAAGTAAAAAATCCTATAAAACTATTATACCAAAGTCATTATAAAGATAAAGACTTTGTTTCTATTCTACTTCATATTCTCATGAACAATTTAGAAAGATGTGAGCTGGATCCTACATGTAAGTGTACACAAAACCAACTAGAGAGTCATACCTCCACAGTCCTGGAACACAGATATAAGTATTTTTACTCAATCAAATTTAGTGACAATTCCCTAGAACAGACAAAATACTGAAAACAATTAACTAAAAAATTTCGTCAAAAAGAGAATAAAGTTTAGAACAAAAAGTATAGAAATAAGAAAAGGCTCCGAATTAAGCTCTAGCAGATACACAATGAAGATAGAAATATCCTGCTTGTGGAAAATCTTCCTCACTCCCCACCCCAGCTTCCACCCGTGCTGCATTATCGGGTTTAGATTTCCCTCCTCTGTGCTCCCACTACCTCTATCATTGTTCTTATCACTTTGGAATCCCATGTATACTTCTGTTGTCATTTTGAGTTTGGAAACTCCCTCAGGGAAAGGATCTTGGCAATCCTATTCATCACTACATATTCAGTCACTTATTGAATTGAAACAAATATCATGAAAAAGCCCAAGTTTTATTGCACACCAAATAAGGACACTAAATTAGGAATGTGATATAGTTCTCTCTGCCTTGAATACTTTAAAAATATACTCACCCACAGACAGCATCGGACTGAAACGGCATATAAAATGAATGACTTTGTTAACTCCTGGGGTGTCATTTGTGAGAATTTTAAAATCACGACCCCAATTTGTTTGATTAAGTATTAACATTTATATCTTTTTTTAAAAATAACTAATACCTTCTTTTTTGTAATGAATTTATTTATTTATTTATTTATTTATTTATTTATTTATTTATTTATTTATTTATGGCTGTGTTGGGTCTTCGTTTCTGTGCGAAGGCTTTCCCTAGTTGGGGCAAGTGGGGGCCACTCTTCATCGCGGTGCGCAGGCCTCTCACTATCGCGGCCTCTCTGGTTGCGGAGCACAGGCTCAGCAATTGTGGCTCACGGGCCTAGTTGCTCCGCGGCATGTGGGATCTTCCCAGACCAGGGCTCGAACCCGTGTCCCCTGCATTGGCAGGCAGATTCTCAACCACTGCACCACCAGGGAAGCCCAACATTTATATCTTTGAAGATACCTACAAAGAGTCTTGTGCACAGAATCAGCATTTGGCTTAGGAAACAAAAAGCTGGCCCTTTTCCTACTTATTCTCCTCAAATACTAAGCCCTTCAGTACAAAGGGACAAGCATTCTATCTCTCTGACACAGCCTGGGTACACCTGAAATTACACTTGAAGACGTGTCAATAACATTCACCTATTAGGTGATAGAAATTCAACTGCTCCAAATCATTCCACCTACTAGTACATTTATGTTTCATACTGAGTGCTATCTACTGAACTCACCTATTAAAAATAATAATAGCAATAGCAAGTTTGAAAACTTTCACATGGACCTCTTCAGGTGCTTAATTGGCATTTAAGGCCTTCTAAGTATCTGTACTAGCCTCCTTCAGGTCAGCCTGTGTTGCTGGGAAACTGCTTTTCTCACTACTCTCTGGACAAAACTCTGGGTCTAGTTTCCATTATTCAGTGGGGTGTTTTTAGATCCCACCCGTTGCTAAACACACACACACACACACACACACACACACATGCACGCACGCACGCACGCGCCCAAGGTCTCACCTGCGGACTTTCTCCCTTTTCTCTGATTCCCAGGGGTACTTACTGTCTAGACCCTCATTTCCACATTTGGTCACATCCAGTCCTGGGAGACCTGACTGCTTTGTGTCTCTTTTTTATACTTCATGCTCACAGTGCTAGACCCATAACAATAAATTTTGAAGAACGCTGATAAGTTGGAAGTACTTGGCCTTTATTCATCTAGTCTCAATTTTTTATAAGGTCCTTACGAAAACCGCACTGTCTATGAGACTTTGGACATTGGCTGGCAACTGCTCCGAATCTTCCCCAAAGAAATGCTGAAGAGAATCCCTCAGAGCACCTTGAGCGAACTCTACCCTCGAGAGTCTGCAAAGCATTAGCTGCTACTTCATCGCTGGCTCGATGCTCTTGTGAAATACTGGTTCTGTTTTCTTTATTCCTTTTGCGCTCGCCCATCCCCACCTTTGTGTTGGAGTTTACTGTGTTGCCCTGTAATTAAAAACAAAGAATAGGTAACATATTGTGCCAGTGTTGCAATGTTTTAAACTGCTAACAGACTTTAAAATATCCCCTGTTCAGAAAACCTGGACCTGCAATGCTTTGTTTAAAGTAGCTGAGGGTTGGAGGTGAGGTTTTCGTACTGATGTGTGTATTTGTACGTAGTTAGCTGCCTAGTGTCCTCATTATTTGGGTCTCTCAGACCTTCCCTGTCCACCCCCTCCAGAGTATCACTATCTGAAGTTCTAATGCTTTGATCTCCAAACTAGGGACAAGATAGGGTCTGAAAGACGCTTCCTCTCCGAGCCGAGACGCTTTCCTGAGCACTTGTTTTTAGATTTCGGTGTGCCTCTGGGTCTGCTCTAGGCAGACGGCTTTTCCTGTCCACCTGCTGTTTCCTGTTTAATGAATAGATTAGAAAAGGAGTTTCCTTTTCCTCTTTGGTGCGGATAAGTTTCAACTCCTTTGTCTTACCGTTCTCCCTCCCTCTGAGTAACACAGAATCTTGTAGCTTTTGCCCAACTGGCATTGATCTGATCGTAGTGAGATGCCCTGTCTTGATGATCCCTTACTGGGTTTCCATGCAGAGGAATCATAATGAAAATAATTAATAGAATTGTTGGTTGGAAAGAGTTGGGATACAATTTTTTAAGAGAGAAAAAACCTATATCGGTTCTACATTCGGACATGTTAACAGTGGTTTTAAGTTTCTAAAGTGTTGACCGGATGCTAGAGGCAAGGTGGGGAAGAGAAAGCTCTTCTGTGTATGGAGTTTTATATATATATATAATCTATGGATATCTTAAACTCCGTTAGATAGCAGCCTTTGGAAAATCCCCTGTTTGGTCCTGCTTTCTGACCTATCTGCCTTTTCAGGGTAATCTTGTGGCACAATTGACAGCATTTAAAAGCTTTAGTCTTTTAATTCCTCCTCCTTCCTGCTGCGAGCCCTGAGCTGTCTTCTATGCACTTCTGACTTGTCTACTGTTTGGTCTCTCTGTGTTCTTTGTTACTTGGGTGCAATAGCAACTTCTCTGTGCATTCCATCTTTCTTTCAAGTTGTGTAAAGTTCTTCACTTTTTTTCTCTGAGGGTGTAGGGGGTGGGGGGCGTCAGCATGATTATATTTTAATGTAGAAAATGTGACCTGGATATAAAATGAAGACAAATGTTAAATTAAATGGAAGTTACCTAAAGTGACTCTGTATCTTCTAATCAGAAAAGCAATAGCAACAAGCAAATATATAATAATGCACCTCTCTTTGATTGACAGTTTTGAACATCATAACCAGTATTGTGAACCAGCCCCTTGATTCACAATATTATGAACCATGTTCCCTTTACAGGGACATGGCCCATGTTCTGTACCCTCTGCCTTTTAGGCTGCCCTTTCAAGCTCTTTTCAGTAATACCTCTTCCAACACATTGTAGTTTGATCCAAGGTTGAGAGTTGCTAGGGTGTGGGGTTGTTTGTTTGTTTATTTGTTTGTTTTGCAGATCGTTAGTGGCTGTAAGTTCTCTGAAACTTGAAGTTTTGATTCAGGGTCCACTTAGCATTTTCGAGAGTTACTAAGTTGTTTTATAGCATTCTTTGTTTCAGACATTCTCAGGACCTCTAGAGCCTGTCTGCCATGAATGAAAGAGGGTAATAAATAGAAAATGAAATACATACTGAAGCAAGCCAAAACTTGCTTCAAATAAAATCTGAAATAGATGGTCCAGTATATAAAGAAAACATACTGGTTAAAGCACAGGGATGTGGCATCACGGTGGCCTCCCATTTCTTTCCCCTCTTCAACTCAGAGTGACATTTAGGAGATGTAGAGGAAGAGGCTCAGTCATAGCAAGAGTAGGTAGACCTGTGTTCGGATTCTGATGCTGCCACTAACTGTATGGTCTTGCTTAGTCATTTAACAGATTTGTGTTCCTTTTAGGGTTATTATAAGGACTAGAGATTTTGCTTTTTATATTGCTTTTTAACTTAGGTAAAAAAAAATAAAGTTTGTTGTATTGGCATGTGTCTATTTCTGTATTCTCTATCCTATTCATTGAACTATGTATCTATCCTTCCACCAATACCACACTGTCTTACTTATACCTTTACAGTAGGTCTTAATATCCTCTAACTATATTCTGCTTTCTCAAAATTGTTTTACTTATTCTGGTTCCTTTGCCTTTACCTTTTGTTCCTACATTTTAGAATAAGCTTGTCCATGTTGACAAAAAAATTCTGTTGGAAGTTGACCTTTTATTATGTTGAGTCTTCCAATCCATGAATGCGATATGTCTCTCCATTGATTTAGGTCTTGTTTGGTTGTATCATACAGATCCTCTATTAAAATATTTATAATCAAATATTTCATGTTTTGGAAGCATTGTGTATGGCATTCTGTTGTTTTTTTTTTTTTTAATTTTTCTTTTTTTACTTTTGTCTGTGTTGGGTCTTCGTTTCTGTGCGAGGGCTTTCTCTAGTTGTGGCGAGTGGGGGCCACTCTTCATCGCGGTGCGCGGGCCTCTCACTGTCGCGGCCTCTCTTGTTGCAGAGCACAGGCTCCAGACGCACAGGCTCAGTAGTAGTGGCTCACGGGCCTAGTCGCTCCACGGCATGTGGGATCTTCCCAGACCAGGGCTCAAACCCGTGTCCCCTGCATTGGCAGGCAGATTCTCAACCACTGCACCACCAGGGAAGCCCCGGCATTGTGTTTTTAGTTTTGGTTTCCAGTTGTTCATTGTTAATATTTGGAAATATGACTAATGTTTTTGTGTTGATCTTGTATCCTGAGACTTTGTTAAAGTAATTGCCACATTAATTGCTTCTTAGAGATTTCTTGGGATTTTCTATGCAGACAGTCATGCTATCCATGAGAACAGTCATGCTATCCATGAGTATGGACAGTAATATTTCTTCCTTTCTAATCTGTGTGTCTTTCTTTCTTTTTCTTGCCATGCTGCACTGGCTAGTACCTACAGGACTAAGTTGAAAAGCAGAGATGAAAGAGGACATTCTGGCCTTCTTTTGAATTTAGGAGGAAAACATTCATTCTCTCACCATGAAGTATGATGTTCACTGCCGGTTTTTTGTAGATATTCTTTACTGGGTTGAAGTAGAGCCCTTCTATTCCTGAGAGTTTCTGACATGAATGTGTGTTGAAGTTCATCAAATGCTTTTTCTTCATTAATTGATGTGGCCATGTAGATTTTCTTCTTCAATCTATTAATATGGCAAATTACGCTGATGATTTTTGAATAGTAAACCAAGCTTGTGTTCCGAGAATAGACTCCAGTTGATCAAAGTGTATTGTTATTTGCTTCCTTCTTCATGTGTTGATTTTATTGTGCAATTTTTTTCCCGTTTCCGTGTGTGAAAGCTTAGACTATTGATCTGAGACCTTCCCTCTTTTCTATTCTAAGCATTTAGTGCCATTCGTTTCCCTCTTAATAATGTTTTATCTGGATCCTTCCACATTTTATGTGTTGTATTTTCATTTTCACTCAGTTCTATTTATCTTAAAATTTTTCCTTGAAATTCCTCTTTAACCATGGATTATTTAGAAGTGTGCATCTTAATTTCCAAATGTTTGGAGGCATTCTACTTCTCGTTCTCATTTTTATACAATTTAAAGCTTAGACTTTGGACACAGTGGAATAAAATGCGATTATGTTTGTTCAGTTATTTTATAGAGGTTCTTCAAATATCACTGGAGTGAAGTTTTCAAATATTCGTTTTACATAGTAGTTCTCAGTCTTTTGCACTTGTAACCATAAGAGAGTTCCCTAAAACTATGTAACCCTGGCTGCTGGAGCCATGTTTATCAGGGGCAGTTCACAGTCACAGGAATAGTGGGGAGTTTGTGGGTCCCCACTGCACACTTTGTTCTGGGCCAGCACACAGGGATCCAGTAGGGATCCAGGGTCCAGGAGAGGGACCCAAACTTTGGGCTCTGGTGTTTATATTGCAGAATCAGAGAAGCCCAGGTCCCGTGTGGGCAGGAACTAGGACCAGCACTGGGACACACAGGACCCAGGTCCAGTCCCTCTCCATGGAACGAGCACTCAGGCTGAGGGAGGCCCAGCCTCTCTCCTGCTGGTCAGGGCTGAGCCAAGCTGCGGTTACAGCTGTATTGCTCAGTAGGCCCATGGCTGAGTCACCAGCTATGACAGCCGTAAACCCTGGCTATGGGGAGTGTCCATGAAGTCTTGAGGAAGGCCGGCCTTCCTCCTGCAGGGAGGCAGTCTTGAGCAAGTTAGCCCTGCCCTGTCACTACTTCAACAACCAAAATTTTCATTCCTCCCTCTTGCTCCCCAACCCCACTCAGATAAAAGCATAGTTTCTCATGGGGTGGCCAACCTTTTATTTTTCAAACATTATCAACATCATTTCATACAAGAAAGGACATTCGAACCCCAATTAACTAAGAAGCACATATTGCAGAATAAGCTCGTTTGCCCTAAAACAAGACCCTTAGCTATTTCCATGGACCATCCTTGATTTCTCCATTATGCTGCTGAGTAGTGCAAAGTTGGTGCTCAAGAACTCCTTGGATGATGGTGTGCTATCAACAGCTGCTGTGAAAGCAAGAAGCTGGCACCCTCGGTGGCTATATGGGCAGAGGAGTTGAGGAGACAGTAGGTGATGGCTCTGTGCTATCAGTGAGGGCTGTCCTCTGCCCGCACCCCTTTTAATCCCTTTGTATCCCTACCACCTGAGGAATGAAGGCAGTGATGAGTTATTGGCAGAATTGCCCTGTCTGATAAGAGGGTCACCTGCAAGCCAGAGGGCCCAAATCCTCCCTGGAACACATCTCTCCCTACCCACCACTTAACAATTCCCTTCAAACAAAGGTGCAAATTTGTAATAGCTGTACCGTTGAGATATGCCGTCTGTGATTCGGACAACTGTGACTCCTTACCCTCTTCTTGGAGAAACATGACATTTTGTAGGGAGAACCCAGGCCAGGTGGCCAAAGTCTCTGTCAAGTCTGTTTCTTCAGCCAATACTTGGATTCAAGTTGAGGGTGGTGGAGATGAGTGGGCCTTCACCATGATAGCCTTTCCCTGGTATCAATGGCCAAGGTTCCCTTTGCTGAACATTACATACAAAAGCTTGCTGAGCACATGCCTCGCTCTCAGACGAGCCGTGGCCACGCTGCTCCTGGGATTAGGCACCTCCTTTGCACACCCTGTGGATGGTGCTCATCTCCTTGATTCTGTGAATGGGGCATTTGTTAAACTATTATTTCTTGAGGCCTGTAAACTATTATTTCTTGATGTCTGTGCAAGTTTCAATTCTGCAATTTCTATTTCCTTCTTCTTACGGATTGAAAAACACTAGTGAAATTCCTCATCTTACAATCTCTGCTCCTTAACATTAACCGTAGTCGTCTTAAAGTCCTTGGTCTTGCTCTCTCAAAGGCTCCCTGGGGCTTGATTCCAGTGGGCTGGTGAGGTGGACACCACTGAGCTTGACAACATGCCATACTCCACCCAAGCCTGGAGATCTCCGGTGTCTGGGGGAAAAGGCAGGGGCCGTGAGACAGGAGACAAGAATGGAGGTAAATTCAGGGGTAAAGCCCAGGGAAGAGTCCATATGTCAGTTGCAGGTCAGCTATGTGCCCTGTGCCCGAGAAGACGCCCCTCAGCGTGGGATGACCAGCTGGTCTCAGAGAGAGCGAGGCTCCTGGCCTCGGCTTCTCATGTGATACTGGGGCAGATCCTATGCGCAGAGGCTGTGGCCTGCAGTGGGCGTGTATCAGCACCTCTGCAGGGTCGAGGGGCCAAAGGGGGCCATGGGCAACCTCTCCCAGGAGAAGTCACCTGCCCTGGGGCTGGGGCATCAGTCCCTCAGACCCACACCATCTACCTTTCTACCTGGGTTCCAAGCCCAGCAAGGCACAATCCTGACTTCCCCAGTGTAGGATTTCCCCAGTGTGTGACAAGCCAGGCTGTGGCCACCTACCCCGAGGGTATAGTTCAGCGGGGCAAAGCCCGTCACTGCCCCCTGGTGAGGCAACTACAACAGAAAGGTGAGCTTTTGAGAGCAAGGGTCAGGAGGCAGGGAGGAGAGGCAGAAACCCAAGAAAGGACCCATCGCCTGAGCCCACATCCTTGTCCACCTCTGTGGGGTCAGTCAGCCTCCAGTGTCTGCTCTGAGATCACAAGACCCCACAGTACTGGCCATCACAACCACCTGCCTCAGAACAAAACAAGAGGGCACAAGAGCAGGAGGCCCATATGATAAGTGTGGTCCGTTGAGGAGGTGCTCCCTGGGCCAAGTGACAAGACATGGCTTCTCAGGGCACAGCTGCCCCCAGACTCAGCATAAATGTCTGGGCTGTGAGCCCATTGGTTCTGGGAAGGGCACCAGCACAAGGTGCACAGATGCTCCATCCTGTGAGGCAGGCAAGCCAGGAGCCCAGCACTGACAGTCAGCCTGCGCTACACCCTCATGCTTCCCAGGGCAGGAGCCTCGGGGTGGAGGGGGGACGGGGCCTGCCCTGAGGTCACAGCAGAGGAGGTTTGCTGCTGGAGGGCCACACACAGGACAGCTGTAGAGAATGTGATCAAAGGCTCTCTGGTGCTTCATGCCATTCAAAACCAGGGGCTCTTAAACAGCCCGAGGATAAGATACCGCCAAATCCTTGCTGAAATTTCTGAGCCCATCCTCAGATCCCAAATTTTGCCCAGATTGCCAAAAGTTTCCTGGACTTCTGGTCAAGGAGCCGATTCATCTGGACTGCTCAGTGCACAGCAAGATTGCCAGGACGGGGCCTAGGGATCTTGCCCACACAACCGTCCCTGACATTTGCTCCTGGAGAACCAGCTGCCCAGCTACCGACATCTCCTCTTTCCCTCTAATCAGGCTAAATGCAACTGGGAGAAAGGCAACACAAAAGGAGGCAAATGTGGAAAACTAAACCCGACAGTGCTGTCTCCCCCAGCCAAGACTAAGAGTCCATGAGTCTACCCACTGCACTCACTTGAAAGCCCCCACATATCACCAGGATCACAGACAGCACACAGGCCATCAGATACACCTGACCTCAATTTCCTCCTGAGAGAGCACTCAGGGGCCTCCCTGGGATTTGGAGGTGTCAACAATTCACTGCATTGTGACTTATGCCACAGAGCAATTTTGAACAAGGATGATAGTACCAGTAAACTTTAAGCACTGCTTTAAGTCCAATCACTTTCTGTTTCAAGAGAGAGGAATTGGGACTTCCCTGGTGGCGCAGTGGTTTTGAATCCGCCTGCCAATGCAGGGGACATGGGTTTGGTCCCTGGTCTAGGAAGATCCCACATGCCGCCGAGCAACTAAGCCCGTGCTCCACAGTTACTGAGCCTGCGCTCTAGAGCCCACGAACTACGACTACTGAGCCCGTGTGCCACGACTACTGACGCCCGCGCGCCTAGAGCCCGTGCTCCGCAACAAGAGAAGCCACCGCAATGAGAAGCCTGCTCACCGCGACTAGAGAAAGCCTGCGCACAGCAACGAAGACCCAACGCAGCTAGAAACAAATAAATTAATTAATGAATTTGAAAAAAGAGAGAGAGGAATGGAATATTTTAAACAGAGACATATGAGCCCTTTAAAGGGCAAAGAAATGTTGCTTACAGCTTTTCCCATGGAAAAGGAAACAAAAAGTGACTGGGGTTGCTGTATTCCTTGAATTTGTCTAGTACTAGCACTAGATAATATTGACGATCTTCACGCTTGATCACAAACAACATGATGCTGTAATATTCAAACTGTTGGTGAAACTTTTTTAGTCTCATGATTTACTCTGGAACAATTGTGTTGACATAAGTACTGATGGGTGCAAAAGCAAAGGTGGCAGAAGTGCTGGCACCTTAACCCAAATCAAGGAGTAGCACCAAACTGTACTAGTTGGGCTTGTATTCACTATCATACACTTGGATTAACAGTGCCAGTTCCAGTTAAGATTGTTCTGTCTTCAACAGTAAAAATGATTGATGTTAGTAAATCTTGACCATTGAAATTGAATATTTTATAGTGTATGATGAAATTCAACCTACAAACATCACACATCTGTAGAGCAAAGGGAATGGGAAAAAGTTAGATCAGCTACTGAGAAAGAGGAAGTGGATGACATGGATGATAGACGTGAAAAATTAGCGAAAATGTAGCACAGAAAAGAAACGGTCAGAAATTATGAATGAGAAATTTAGGGACCTGGAGTCTGCTGGTGGCTTGATTTTGGGCTTTGCAGCCTCCAGAACTGTGAGAACTAAACGTCTGTTGTTTAAGCCACCCAGCTTGTGGTAGTTTGGTATAGTCCCTTGAGCTAACACATATTTTGGTACCAAGAAGTCGCAAATCCCTAAATATGTGGACGTGGCCTCGGAATTGGATAGCAGGTAAAGGCTGAAAGAGATTGGAAGTGCATGCTAAAAAAAAGCAGAGATCACCATAAAGGCCTTTCAGCCCTTACCTATTCAAAGTGATTCTGGTGATGGCTCAGAAAGAAAAGACGCACACTGGAGAGAAAACCTCCATCTTTGTAGAGAATACAGAAATAATCATGAACAGATAGAAATATGGACGTTAAAGGCTATTCTGGTGAGGTCTCCAACAGAAATGAGGAACACGTTATTAGACATTGGAGGAGACTCAGTTCTTATTATAAAGTGGCAAAGAACTCGACTGAACTGTGTTCTAGTGTTTTTTGGAAGGTAGACCTTGTGAGTGATGAAACGGAATATTCATCTGAGGAGATCTCTGAACAAAGTTTGGAAGACGTAGCTTGGTTCCTCCTCACCGCTCACAGTGAAACACATCAGGAGAGAGAGAAATTGAAGACCAAATTGTTAAGCAAAAAGAAATCAGAACTTAGAGATCTGGAAACTTCTCAGCCTATCCATATCTGAAAGTGAGAACGCTTGTTCTGAAGAAAACTCGAAGGGTGTAGCAGGTGTGCTATTAATTTCATTAGTCATCTCAGCAGAGGCCAGGAATAGAGGATTAAACCAGCAGGGACCCTGCCAGTTTGAACGACAGGGGACAGAGAAAGCCAGGCAGAATGAGGGAAGGCTGTCAGAAGTCTTGGATTCTACAGAATGGGAGACTAGAGCCATTTGGCTGTGAATGTGTACTCCTCTTGAAGAAAAGGGAAGAAGGACCCCAAAGGTGATTCCGAGGTCATCGGGTCTGTCAATCCCACCACAGGCCCAGGGGGCCTCAGTTTCAAAGTGTGAGATTGTCGCCCTCACAGAGAGTCATGGTGTAGGTGGAGGCCCTACAGAGAGCTGCAGTGTGGGTGGCACGCCACCAAGCTGAAGGAGTGGGGCTGCCCCACCGAGCTGTGGGGATGATGTTGTCACCCCAGCGGGCCTGGAGGGCAAAGCATCAAACTAAAGAGGGTTATTCTCGTTCCTTAAGGTCTAATGGGATTGGCCTTGCTAGGCTCTGGACTAGCTTGGAGACTGTCACCCCTTCCTTCTTTCCTATTTCTTCCTTTTGGAGTAGGGACGTCTATTCTATGCCAGTCCCAACATGGTATTTGGAAACACTTAACTTGTTTGGGTCACAGATTTACAGCTACAGAGGAATTTGGCCTCAGGATGAATAGTACCTCCTGTCTCACCCATATGTGATTTAGATGGTGTTTAGATCAGACTTTGGACTTTAAATTTTACAGTTGATGTTGGAATGAGTTAAGGCTTTTGAGGCTGTTGGGATAGAATGAATGTATTTTGCATACAATAAGGACACGAATTTTGGGTCCCAGGGGCAGAATGCTATGGACGTATATCCCCCCCCCACCAATTCTTATGTTGAAGCCCTACCCTTCAATGTATTTGGGGATAGGGCCTTTGGGAGGTAATTAGGGCATGGGAATGGAGCTTTCATAATGGGTTTAGTGCCCTTAAAAGAAAAGACACAAGAGGGACCCCTCTTTCTCTCTGCCACATGAGGACGCAGTAAGAAGACAACCATCTGAAAAGTAGGAAGAGCGCTCTCACCAGGAACTGAATATGGCACCTTGATCTTGGACTTCCAACCTTCAGAACTGTTAAGAAAGTACCGTCTGTTTTTCAAGCCACCAGGTCTATGGCATTTTGTTATAGCCGTCCAAGCTGATGAAGACACAGAGAATATATAAGATGATCTAATATACACCTATCCAGGGTTCTAGAAGTAGAGACAGGAGAGAAGGAGTAGAAGTAACATTTGAAAAAGATAATATTATGTTCTAGATGAGAGGAAGAATGTGGATTATCAGTTAATGAAGCAAAATAGATCACATGGAGGATAAATTTTTTTAACCTGAAACTAATCACACGTCAGGAAACTGGAGAACACAAAAGACAACAGACAGTCTTACGAAAAACAATCAGCAAGGAAACTGATCACCCACCATGAAAGGGTGTATTGATGGCATAATTTGAAAAAACAGTAACAAAAGCCATATTCGATGGAATAAATATTCAAAGTTCTGAAAGGAAAAACTTTTCCTCTGGAACTGATTACCCTGTCACATTATAATTTATAAAAGTTCACCAACAAGGGAACTGATAAAATATTTTTAATGTATGCATACAATGCAAAATTATAAATAATTAAAAAATTAAAGAACATCTAATATATCCATTTTTCTTAAAGTAAGAATGTTGAAAGAAGAAGCCAAAGGCAATATGATTTACATGACACCATATATAACCAAAAATATTGTTATTATACATAATTTTGATTATCTACAGCTCTGCTAAAAGCATAAACATTTTTCTAAGATGGATATATACCAAGTTCTTGATGGTAGCTATCTTTCTCATTGTTGGTGAGAGGTGTAAGATGGGACAACCCTTACGGAAAACAATATGAAGTTTCCTCAAAAAATTACAAATATAACTACCATGTGATCCAGCAGTCCCACTTCTGGGTATGTATCCAAAAGAATTCAAAGCAGGATCTCAAAGAGATCTTTGCACACCCACATTCGTCGTAGCATTCTCCAAAATACCCAAGACGTGAAGAAACCCAAATGTCCATCAACAGATGAAGGGATAATGGGGTCTATAAACACAAGGAAATATTTCCTTCCTTGCAATAAAAGGAAACCATGTCTCATGCTACAACATGGATAAACCTCTAAGACATTATGCTAAGTGAAATAAGCCACTCCTAAAAGGACATATCATAGCCACTCACAGGAAGTATGTACAGTAGTTAAAATCATAGAAACATGCAAAGGTGACTGTCAAGATCTCAGGGAGGAGGAGGGAGAATTAGGGAGTCTCTGCTGTCCCAACCCCCGCCTGGGTCCTGGGGAAGGAATCAGAACTCAGAACCGGGAGAAGAGGCTTTGGCCAGCAGGGAAGGAGGGGTGAGGCCCAGGGCAGGTCCACAAAGGATCAGAGCATCTGAGTGCATTAGGAGGAAGGGGCTTCAGAGGTGGGCCAGCACAGGCCGTGACGGGGGCTAAGCAGGCTGCGAGGGGGGGCAGTTCAGGGAGACAGCAGGGGTCTGCTCCCTGCCCCTCATTGTTTGCTCGTCTCACCCTTCTGAGCGGCTCATTTCCCCTGCTCTGATGATTCAAAGTCTCTGCCGGCAACCACAGGACGGTGACTGAGGCCTCTACACTCCTCAGCATGGATCCCAGCTCCCACCCAGATCTGGGGCCACAGACACCTCTCCCCACCCCTGCTGCCCCTGGGAGCAAGCTGTTCTTGTGAAACACGGTCATAGTTTGTCAGGAGGAACTGTTTTCTATGGGAATACAAATCAGTGTTGATACCAGTACACACACATGACCAGCCATGGGTGGAAAGGGAAGGGACAGTAGTTCTGGGGTGTCTTTGCACACCCCTAGGCCCCTAAGGCCAGTCCCCACAGCCACAGCCAGATGGGTCCTCCTCCCTCAGTTGAACGAGATGCTGCTGCACAGAAATCCCACAAGCCCCACAAAGGGGCCCCACTGTCACTACCCTTATACACACCTGTAACGGGTGCCCCATGAACTTCCCTGCGCCCATTCCCCTTGTTGCAGCCTCATTGGGATTAAGAGGTAGCTGCCTCAACCACGCTCCACATTGCAGTAATCCCAGTGGGACTAGAGAACGCTCCCGCTACGACCAGGCAGACAGTCCTGTCCCCATGGCCAAGACTTTTCCTCTCTGGTCAGGCCACCCACACAGGAAACCCTGGATGAGCGGAGGGTCACCCCAGCGCCATCGCCTGGCCACTTCAGGGAAGCAGAGAGAAGCTCCATAAAGACAAGGGCCGTCTCCAGGCTCCATCCTAGAAACTGGTTAGTGTCCAGAGGGCTGAGAGGCACAAAAGCAGCTCTCCCTCCCCAGACGGTTCAGGGATGCAGAAGATGCTACAGATGCCCCAGAAGGCCCCTAGCCAAACAGGCTTTAGAGAAGGGGATGATGAGGGGGTCCCTGGGGAAAGTGAGAGCTGTGCGTTCCCAGGGGCAGCCTGAGGAGTCCTTGTCTATGTGGAGGAAAGGTTTGGCCACCTGTAGATCCATAGCTCCTGTGACCTCCCTCACCCTTCCTTCCTCTCAGGGTCGCTCTCTGTGGAGCAGCTCCACACGGAGAAGATGACAGTGGCCTGAGAGCATTTCCCACCAAAACTATCTTTATTCACAATTTTCATACATCACTCCAAAGGTCCTGCCCACACCCACCTCCCCCACCTCCCTAACCCCCCACAATCCCAGGATCAGCTCTGGGGTGAGGAGGAGCCCCTAGGCTCCCCTGGGGGCCGCCCTGGGGGCTCGCCCTGGAGGGCCGGCCCGGATGTTCCCTACTGGCTGCAGCGCTTCTTCTTCCTGTTCCTCTTCTTCCCTGTGACAAACGGGTCACGCTTTCTCTTTCTCGGCTGTGAGGGGCGAGCCAGCCCCAGAGCCAAGGCTGGCCTCGCAGAGACCCCGTGGGCAGCCCCGGGGATGGGCAGCTTCTCAGCAGCGGCTGGGCGCCCACACAGAGCCCGCTTCCTCGACTTGGGAGCGGCTGGTGGAGCTGGGCTGGGGCCCCTTCTCTGAGGGGAGGGGGCCTGGGGAGCACTCTGGGCCCCCCAACCTCCAGGGGAGGCCAGGCCTGAGGCAGGGGCAGGAGTCTGGGACAGCCGGAAAGGCGGCAGGCTCTGCGGAGAGGCAAAGAGGGAGGCCAGGCTGGGGAGCGCCTCCTCGTCCTCACTGGCCGCGTCCCTGGGCCCTCGGGCCTCCCGAACAGGAGACGCCTCTCTGAGAACAGAGGCATCCCTGGGTCCCACTCGAGGGCCAGTGCGCCTTTGACCCTGGGGAAGGGAGGGCCGCCCGGCCCTGGATGGAGAGACCTCCTGACGTCCTCGAGAGGGAACAAAGACTTTGGGCCCGAACGGGCCAGTGTCTGCTCGGATGGGCCTATGAAGAGCCTCAAAATCAATCTCTGGTGGGCAGGCTGCATCACTGACCCCTCGATGGCGGCCTTGGCCGTGGCTCTGGGCACCTTGGCCAACGTGGGACTCAGAAGGACTTGAGCCCATTCCGGGTGCACTGTGGCTCGGGGCTGCCGGCCCACCCTCGTCCTCTTTCAAGGCCAGGAGTCGTTTCTGCACCAGCTGGTAGGAGGGAGGAGGACAGTGACGGCTCCACGCGCACGTGTGAGAGGAGGAGCACTGGGCAGTGGGACAATGGCCCTGGGGGGGAGGAGGGGACGGGTGACCCCAGGACTAGACTCCAAATACAGACACGGTGGCATTCCTGCCATCCTCCTGCACCTTATTCCCAGCTGTGTGTCCTTCCCTCCGCTCCCGGCTCCCCATCCTCTCCTTCCTATCACCCTGCGCTGCACCCACCCCAGAGAGGGCCCTTCCCCATGCCAGGCCTCCGAGGCAGGGAAGGGATGGGCAGAGCCATGTGGGCCTCCTGCTCTGGGGCCCTACCTCTCCCCTGCTCACTGGGGTCCCTCCGTGCCCTGGTCTTCCTGGGTGTCCCTTGTCTCCCCTGTTCTACCTGCGATCCCTCCCTCCTCTGGCTCCCCTGGGCCACCTGGTTTCCCCTGTCCCCTGGATCACCTGGGGTCCCCCCTCCCCTGGAGTCCCCTGGCTCCCTAAGTGTCCCTCTCCCTCCCCTGGCTCACTTCTTCAGGGGTGAGTCCTTCCTCCTGCTTCAGCTCCTCAGCAAGGGCCGAGACATCCAGCTGTGGGTCTGGGGAAGACAATTCTGCCGGGAATCGAGGGGGAATGACTGCCTCCACCTCGGACAGAAAGAAGAGGCTGTGAGCATCCTTGGCCAGGAGTGGCCTGGGACACAAGAAGACCAGGAGGGAAAGTGAAAAGCAGAGACCCACCCCCACTCTCCTCCACAAGGCGGGGATGGTCAGCACACACACACACACACACACACACACAAACATGCACATACACAGTCACACACAAAAGAGCACATATACAGATGCACATACACAGACACACAAAGGCATACACACAGACATAAACATATACACACATACATCTGCGTAAACCTCCCCTAACACCGGGCTCAGGAACAAGGAGCTGAGCTTAAGTCCCATCGGCCTGAGCAGAACTCAGATCTTGGGTGCTGAGAGTTCCATGCCCTGGCATCTTGTAGACCCCAGGCTCCAGATCCAGCCTACCTTGGTGACAGAGTCTTCCTGGGAACGCAGCTCGTCAATGTAGCTCAAGAGACACGGGTCCAAGTAGGTGTCGTCCTCTTCCTGCTTCAGCTCATTTCCGGCCTTTCCACATTCTGCATCTGAATTGCCTGTGGCTGACTTGCCTGTGGCTGAGTGGACGGGCCCCACCAGCGCCTCCATCCTGTCCACATCCTCCCTCACAGCCTCAGGGGGAATCTCCTTGGGCGCCTTGGGCTCCGGGGTCCGCTGGGATCTCTGTGGCTTCGGGTGCGAGGGCTGGGCCCTGGGGCCGGACATCCTGGGAGCACAGGCTGAGGCAGAGCAGGAGGAAGGGAAGGAAGGTGAGGGACTCCCGGTCCACCTTCTGACCACCGAGCACACGTTGGTGAGGGCATTGTTTGGGGGACGTTGATGTGGGTGTGGGAGGGGTCAGGACCATCTGAAGCCTCATGCACAGTTGGAGAGGGGAGGTTAGGGGGTCATCTAAGAGAGTCACAAGTAAGGAAGTGGGGAACCTCCAATTTTCTAGGGGTCTCCCCATCAAGCCTACTTCTTAGGCAGACTTAGTGTGGGGTCCTTTGACAGGGAGGTGTGAGAGGAGTTACAAAACTGACCAAGTCAATAGCCCGTAGTGACAAGGGGCAGCTGAGACCCCACCCCCCCACTCCCCGCCTCGGTGGCTCTTTTGGTTGAAAGACCAATGCCCCTGTCTTGAAAGAAAAGGATCCACATGGGGACGGTGGCCAACCCTAGGCCCCTGTTACCTGTGCCTTCAGCTCCAGTGGGAACCTGGGCACCTGGCTGAAGGCGCACTTTCGGGGCTGGGGGCCCCCGAGGATCCAGCTTCGGTGGGGCTGGAGGAGGCAGGTCCTGCGCGCACTGCATCCCCTGCAAATGCTGAATGTGCATCTCCTCCTCGGCCGCAAATTCCATGAACCTGGGGGGTGACGGAGGCACAGGCCACCCTGAGAAAAAGGCCTGGGTTCTGGAGCCCAACAGAGGCAGCCAAGAATGAGGCACTGGGAGAGGATGTGCCTTGGGGCCGTCAAGGCCCTGTGAGGTGCTGTCCACAGCAGAGAGCTGCTCCTGGAAGTGATAACAAGATCTGGGACCCTTCCTGCCTCACCAGCACTGGAGGGCATTCAACAGCATAGACCCAGGTCGCTGAATTGAACCAGGTCAACGGGACACATGGCTGACCCAGGGGGCACCCTCCTCATGCCCCCGTCCCCATCCAGAACCACATGAAGGGCTGACAGCCAGAGGCTGGAACAGGCATGTGTTCCCCACAGGGGTCCTTGCCCGAATCCAGGACACTGGGCTAGGACTGAGCCTCCTGGAACATAGACCTGGAGACAGGGCCCAGGAGAGGCTGGACGATGTGGATGCTGAGCTTAGAGGAGAGGCCTTCCCTTCCTCTGAGAGGCGCTCGTTTGTTTGTTTTTGTTTCTTAAACCAAGGGGATTACCATGGAGCAAACACTGGAAGGGCCGGAGACCCTTGGGCCGACGACAGCTGGCTTCCCCAGCCTCTTCAGGGGTGCCAAGGTAACCACTCAGGGCACTTTTCATGAGGAGAGGTGGTCCCAAATCTATGTTAGTGGCCGCCAGCCACCCACCACTAAGGAAGCAGCAGGCTGGCGGGTGGAGCTCTTTCCCCGGCCCAGCCCATATGGCCGGAGTTGGACCCCTACTGGACTCACAGCTTCACCCTGCCCCGTCCTGAGACCTTCATGTCAAGGTAAGGGTAGGTCAAAATCAGGGGAGGGCAGAGCTCCTGGTGGAGGAAGGACAGAAGTCTCAAACTCTCAAGGTGAAGGAGGGGTTTCTGGAGGACAGTAGGGCCCCTGGGCTGCGGGGACCCTGTGCTGGGTGACAGCCCTTCTCCTCTGTCCTCTCTGATGAGCACCCCCACGGCCAGACCCTGCCCTCACCCACTCGCCTCACCCTCCACGCAGCCCCTGGGCCCAGGACGCTGACTCACTTTTGCGCCGTCTCGTAGTAGATCATCCGGTCAAGGTTGCTCCTGCGCCGCCATTCCTGCACGGCCCTCCACAGTCCCTCCTCCAGCGGCATGGTGGGATTCAGGTGGGCCAGGGATCGAAGCACTGGGCTGTAAGCCCTCGGGGTCAGTCTCCGGGACCAGCCCAGCCCCCACCTGCCTGACCCCACCCGCCAATGTACCCACACATCACTCAACCCAGCATGACTGAGCAACAGGAGGGTGAGAGGCAGGTGTCTGGGAGGACAAAGACAAGCCTTCCCGGCCACTGCTGTCACCGCCTCACACTCACTCAAGGATGACCATCCACTCCCAGGCTAGAGCTGGCACATTGTGCCTTGGGGAGCTCTTTTCCTCCTCAAGGCTGCATTTTCATAATAAAAATCACTATCATCAATGAGGCGTGGCATGTGCCAACAATCTGCTAACACTTCATAGGTTAGCCCAAGGAGTCTTCTGCACAGTCCTCTGAGTGAAGTGTAATTGTCCCCTTTTTACCAGGGACCGGAGGTTTAGGATGGAAATGCCTGCCAGGCTCACAACTCTAGTGGGAGAGAGCCCACGCCCTTAGGAGAGCTCTACCATCACCCTGTTCCTAGTGGAATTCTCCACAACGAAGTGGAGGCATGCAGAAAGCGCTCTCCTGGGCCCCGCGCTCCTCCTCCTCCTCTGAAGTGACCTCCCCTGGCCACGTACACTCAAGTCCTGTATGAAGGACACGGCACCACAGGAGAGTGCGGCATCCACTCCTTGGCTCCTCACCTTACACCTCGACCCTCTCTGACTGCAAGTCTTCAGTCCATATTACCATGAGAATCATGGAAGAGCAAGCTGGCCAGACTCACAGGGTGGTGGAGCCAGTTGAGATGGGGCACATGTCAGTCATGATGTCATGGACTGGCAGGCCCACCCATGTGACCGACAGTTTGCCTTCTCATAGCACGGACATCGCCCTCACACCTTCCTTCCAGTATCCCTAGAAACCTAACGTGCGAGTCCATCCCCAGTTCCTCTTTATCTAAAAGCTCCCATAAGCTCAGGACCCCCTGAGCGTTCACTCACATGAGAAAGCAGGAAAAAGCTTCTGCATCAGGACTCAGGTGAAAGTGTCTCCGGGCCAGGGGCTTGATGTGCTGCCAACGTAGGAAGTTACTGTACTCGCTCTTGGTGTTAGAGGAGCCATCCTGCGAGGAGTTGGACTGGTTGGTGGCCAGGCGGCCCTCCCTGGAAGTGCCATGTGACCATGGCCCAGAGTTCACTGGGGAAATGATAGGGGCCAGCTGGGCAGCTGGTGGTGGAGCTTGAGCAGGAAAGCCTGGGGTCCAGCCTCCCTTGCCAGCCTGACGTCCTCGAGAGGGAACAAAGACTTTGGGCCCGAACGGGCCAGTGTCTGCTCGGATGGGCCTATGAAGAGCCTCAAAATCAATCTCTGGTGGGCAGGCTGCATCACTGACCCCTCGATGGCGGCCTTGGCCGTGGCTCTGGGCACCTTGGCCAACGTGGGACTCAGAAGGACTTGAGCCCATTCCGGGTGCACTGTGGCTCGGGGCTGCCGGCCCACCCTCGTCCTCTTTCAAGGCCAGGAGTCGTTTCTGCACCAGCTGGTAGGAGGGAGGAGGACAGTGACGGCTCCACGCGCACGTGTGAGAGGAGGAGCACTGGGCAGTGGGACAATGGCCCTGGGGGGGAGGAGGGGACGGGTGACCCCAGGACTAGACTCCAAATACAGACACGGTGGCATTCCTGCCATCCTCCTGCACCTTATTCCCAGCTGTGTGTCCTTCCCTCCGCTCCCGGCTCCCCATCCTCTCCTTCCTATCACCCTGCGCTGCACCCACCCCAGAGAGGGCCCTTCCCCATGCCAGGCCTCCGAGGCAGGGAAGGGATGGGCAGAGCCATGTGGGCCTCCTGCTCTGGGGCCCTACCTCTCCCCTGCTCACTGGGGTCCCTCCGTGCCCTGGTCTTCCTGGGTGTCCCTTGTCTCCCCTGTTCTACCTGCGATCCCTCCCTCCTCTGGCTCCCCTGGGCCACCTGGTTTCCCCTGTCCCCTGGATCACCTGGGGTCCCCCCTCCCCTGGAGTCCCCTGGCTCCCTAAGTGTCCCTCTCCCTCCCCTGGCTCACTTCTTCAGGGGTGAGTCCTTCCTCCTGCTTCAGCTCCTCAGCAAGGGCCGAGACATCCAGCTGTGGGTCTGGGGAAGACAATTCTGCCGGGAATCGAGGGGGAATGACTGCCTCCACCTCGGACAGAAAGAAGAGGCTGTGAGCATCCTTGGCCAGGAGTGGCCTGGGACACAAGAAGACCAGGAGGGAAAGTGAAAAGCAGAGACCCACCCCCACTCTCCTCCACAAGGCGGGGATGGTCAGCACACACACACACACACACACACACACAAACATGCACATACACAGTCACACACAAAAGAGCACATATACAGATGCACATACACAGACACACAAAGGCATACACACAGACATAAACATATACACACATACATCTGCGTAAACCTCCCCTAACACCGGGCTCAGGAACAAGGAGCTGAGCTTAAGTCCCATCGGCCTGAGCAGAACTCAGATCTTGGGTGCTGAGAGTTCCATGCCCTGGCATCTTGTAGACCCCAGGCTCCAGATCCAGCCTACCTTGGTGACAGAGTCTTCCTGGGAACGCAGCTCGTCAATGTAGCTCAAGAGACACGGGTCCAAGTAGGTGTCGTCCTCTTCCTGCTTCAGCTCATTTCCGGCCTTTCCACATTCTGCATCTGAATTGCCTGTGGCTGACTTGCCTGTGGCTGAGTGGACGGGCCCCACCAGCGCCTCCATCCTGTCCACATCCTCCCTCACAGCCTCAGGGGGAATCTCCTTGGGCGCCTTGGGCTCCGGGGTCCGCTGGGATCTCTGTGGCTTCGGGTGCGAGGGCTGGGCCCTGGGGCCGGACATCCTGGGAGCACAGGCTGAGGCAGAGCAGGAGGAAGGGAAGGAAGGTGAGGGACTCCCGGTCCACCTTCTGACCACCGAGCACACGTTGGTGAGGGCATTGTTTGGGGGACGTTGATGTGGGTGTGGGAGGGGTCAGGACCATCTGAAGCCTCATGCACAGTTGGAGAGGGGAGGTTAGGGGGTCATCTAAGAGAGTCACAAGTAAGGAAGTGGGGAACCTCCAATTTTCTAGGGGTCTCCCCATCAAGCCTACTTCTTAGGCAGACTTAGTGTGGGGTCCTTTGACAGGGAGGTGTGAGAGGAGTTACAAAACTGACCAAGTCAATAGCCCGTAGTGACAAGGGGCAGCTGAGACCCCACCCCCCCACTCCCCGCCTCGGTGGCTCTTTTGGTTGAAAGACCAATGCCCCTGTCTTGAAAGAAAAGGATCCACATGGGGACGGTGGCCAACCCTAGGCCCCTGTTACCTGTGCCTTCAGCTCCAGTGGGAACCTGGGCACCTGGCTGAAGGCGCACTTTCGGGGCTGGGGGCCCCCGAGGATCCAGCTTCGGTGGGGCTGGAGGAGGCAGGTCCTGCGCGCACTGCATCCCCTGCAAATGCTGAATGTGCATCTCCTCCTCGGCCGCAAATTCCATGAACCTGGGGGGTGACGGAGGCACAGGCCACCCTGAGAAAAAGGCCTGGGTTCTGGAGCCCAACAGAGGCAGCCAAGAATGAGGCACTGGGAGAGGATGTGCCTTGGGGCCGTCAAGGCCCTGTGAGGTGCTGTCCACAGCAGAGAGCTGCTCCTGGAAGTGATAACAAGATCTGGGACCCTTCCTGCCTCACCAGCACTGGAGGGCATTCAACAGCATAGACCCAGGTCGCTGAATTGAACCAGGTCAACGGGACACATGGCTGACCCAGGGGGCACCCTCCTCATGCCCCCGTCCCCATCCAGAACCACATGAAGGGCTGACAGCCAGAGGCTGGAACAGGCATGTGTTCCCCACAGGGGTCCTTGCCCGAATCCAGGACACTGGGCTAGGACTGAGCCTCCTGGAACATAGACCTGGAGACAGGGCCCAGGAGAGGCTGGACGATGTGGATGCTGAGCTTAGAGGAGAGGCCTTCCCTTCCTCTGAGAGGCGCTCGTTTGTTTGTTTTTGTTTCTTAAACCAAGGGGATTACCATGGAGCAAACACTGGAAGGGCCGGAGACCCTTGGGCCGACGACAGCTGGCTTCCCCAGCCTCTTCAGGGGTGCCAAGGTAACCACTCAGGGCACTTTTCATGAGGAGAGGTGGTCCCAAATCTATGTTAGTGGCCGCCAGCCACCCACCACTAAGGAAGCAGCAGGCTGGCGGGTGGAGCTCTTTCCCCGGCCCAGCCCATATGGCCGGAGTTGGACCCCTACTGGACTCACAGCTTCACCCTGCCCCGTCCTGAGACCTTCATGTCAAGGTAAGGGTAGGTCAAAATCAGGGGAGGGCAGAGCTCCTGGTGGAGGAAGGACAGAAGTCTCAAACTCTCAAGGTGAAGGAGGGGTTTCTGGAGGACAGTAGGGCCCCTGGGCTGCGGGGACCCTGTGCTGGGTGACAGCCCTTCTCCTCTGTCCTCTCTGATGAGCACCCCCACGGCCAGACCCTGCCCTCACCCACTCGCCTCACCCTCCACGCAGCCCCTGGGCCCAGGACGCTGACTCACTTTTGCGCCGTCTCGTAGTAGATCATCCGGTCAAGGTTGCTCCTGCGCCGCCATTCCTGCACGGCCCTCCACAGTCCCTCCTCCAGCGGCATGGTGGGATTCAGGTGGGCCAGGGATCGAAGCACTGGGCTGTAAGCCCTCGGGGTCAGTCTCCGGGACCAGCCCAGCCCCCACCTGCCTGACCCCACCCGCCAATGTACCCACACATCACTCAACCCAGCATGACTGAGCAACAGGAGGGTGAGAGGCAGGTGTCTGGGAGGACAAAGACAAGCCTTCCCGGCCACTGCTGTCACCGCCTCACACTCACTCAAGGATGACCATCCACTCCCAGGCTAGAGCTGGCACATTGTGCCTTGGGGAGCTCTTTTCCTCCTCAAGGCTGCATTTTCATAATAAAAATCACTATCATCAATGAGGCGTGGCATGTGCCAACAATCTGCTAACACTTCATAGATTAGCCCAAGGAGTCTTCTGCACAGTCCTCTGAGTGAAGTGTAATTGTCCCCTTTTTACCAGGGACCGGAGGTTTAGGATGGAAATGCCTGCCAGGCTCACAACTCTAGTGGGAGAGAGCCCACGCCCTTAGGAGAGCTCTACCATAACCCTGTCCCTCGTGGAATTCTCCACAACGAAGTGGAGGCATGCAGAAAGCGCTCTCCTGGGCCCCGCGCTCCTCCTCCTCCTCTGAAGTGACCTCCCCTGGCCACGTACACTCAAGTCCTGTATGAAGGACACGGCACCACAGGAGAGTGCGGCATCCACTCCTTGGCTCCTCACCTTACACCTCGACCTTCTCTGACTGCAAGTCTTCAGTCCATATTACCATGAGAATCATGGAAGAGCAAGCTGGCCAGACTCACAGGGTGGTGGGGCCAGTTGAGATGGGGCACATGTCAGTCATGATGTCATGGACTGGCAGGCCCACCCATGTGACCGACAGTTTGCCTTCTCATAGCACGGACATCGCCCTCACACCTTCCTTCCAGTATCCCTAGAAACCTAACATGCGAGTCCATCCCCAGTTCCTCTTTATCTAAAAGCTCCCATAAGCTCAGGACCCCCTGAGCGTTCACTCACATGAGAAAGCAGGAAAAAGCTTCTGCATCAGGACTCAGGTGAAAGTGTCTCCGGGCCAGGGGCTTGACGTGCTGCCAACGTAGGAAGTTACTGTACTCGCTCTTGGTGTTAGAGGAGCCATCCTGCGAGGCGTTGGACTGGTTGGTGGCCAGGCGGCCCTCCCTGGAAGTGCCATGTGGCCATGGCCCAGAGTTCACTGGGCGAATGATAGGGGCCAGCTGGGCAGCTGGTGGTGGAGCTTGAGGAGGAAAGCCTGGGGTCCAGCCTCCCTTGCCAGCCTGACTAACTCCAACAGCTGAAGCAGTCACAACGGTCCCCATCCCAGGGGTTGCTAAGAATACGGGTGCAGGACATGCAGCACTCCTGCTGAGGGCCCCTGCAGCGCTCCAGTTGAGGGGGGCCTGAGTAACGACAGAGGTCTGAGTCTGGGGGACCTCCACTGTCCTCCCTTGTGACCTGACTTGGACAGTGAGGTTGCAAGCCCCAGGGGCACTGGAGCCACGGCCACCATTAGCCACCAAAGGCGTCCTGGGGAAAGCTGGCAACAGCAGGCTGCTGCCAGGAGGGAATGCTGGCGTGATGGGACGTGGCAGGTGCTGCTGCCACGGTGGCCGGTGCTGGGCGCCAGGAATGGGTGGAGGGAAGGGCACTGCCGTGAAAGTAGACAAGGAGGCCCCGGGGGTCATGGTCACATCCGTTCCCAGCACTGCAGATGCTGTGGAGGCAAAGGAAAGGAGTGAATGCAGGAGGAGAATGGGCACGTGGCACTGAGGCTTTCTGCGGCATCAGAGTGTAAATCTCCACAGGTGAGGGACACTTGGACAAGGGAAACTGTGCAGCGTGCAAATGTCTTCCAGTGATTTTCATGCCCTGACCTCCAGTTGAGAATTATTCCACTGGTGACCCCGTGCCCATCCACCAAGGTCCCTGACCCCTGTCTGCCGAGAAGAAATCGCCTCAGCAAGCACTGACTTGGAGAGCCTCCCTAAGGCACCCCCTGGCACCTAAGCCTCACAGGCTGTCTCCCAAGACCTGGAACTGTGTGGACATCCGCTCTGTGAGAAATGCCCCTCAGCCGGCGTACTAGCAGGTAGGGACCTTCTCCAAAGTAAGTTCTAGGCACCCAAAGGCCCTTTGTGGACAGCTATTGTGTAAAATATTAGGGCCCCACCTCGTCCTCAGTCCTCCTTTTCCTGATGCTCAGTAGAAATCCCCTCTTTCTTTCCTAGCCTCACAAAACAAAACAAAATGCTGGAAAATATCTCTCTAATGGAATCCCGATACAAACCCAGAACACTGGCCCACAATGCACCTGCATCTCAGAACAACGCACAGCAGACACGTAACATGGGCCAGGTCCTGCCACCCCCTCCCCAGTGCCCAGAGTCACTGTCATCACTCAGGAGTTCTGTTCCTAGGAGGTGGGGGTGGGGGGAGTGGTGTGTGAGAAGTAGGCACGTGTCCCTTAGATTCTGTCATTTCACAGCCAGTGATGGCTGCAGAGGATTAAACAAGGGCCAGGGAATTGTCATGTTACATTGGTCATGGGAGTACAGACCGCCTGTGGTCCTTCCCCTTCCAGCTCCCAATAACGGAAAGACAATCTGAGAAGCAGGCATAAGCCAGTTGCCATGGCGATCAAATTGTCTGGAACACATCCCTGTTCAGGAGAACAAGGTACACACCACGGTGCACCTAATTAATCAGAACAGGTGTCACAGGACGTTTAATAAGAACACAGAAGATCGTCTTCCTGCCCCTGGGCTACACTCCTTCCCCCTTTAAAAGAGGAAGCAGCCTTCACAGACATTCCACCCGAAACAACCCCACTCCACATCTGTCCCCTGTCCATGAAGGAGTGACAGGAAATATGAACAAACTCTTCCTCTCAAGGCAGCCTGAGGGTCCACCATGAGATACTGGACGAGATGAAGTAGGTCTGAAGTACTGCGATTCCACAAAAGGAAGAACAATTCAGAACAACTCAGGAACCTGAGCCCTTTCTTGGCTGAAGTTACACGGTTGCCCATCCCCTGTTGAATCCAAAGCAACAGTTACCTGAACTGAGAAGTGAGCTCTGGGCTGGGAGGAGTGGACGAGGTGTGGGCTGCGGCAGTTAGAGTAACCTCCTGCCTAGCTCTCGGAGAGGACACTTCACTGCAGGTGTGGCCACACACAGCCCCACTGAATAGTTTTCTCACCAAGACCATCTCTCCCCACGGCCCCCTTAGATACAGTACGCTCCTGTTCAAATCCCTTAGAAAGATACGGTGAGGCAAGCTTCAGGTGCCTCAGGAACACAAGACAGGTCTAGGCTTTCCTCATGACCCTCCCTGTGTCACCACCAGGACATCACACACATCCTTACACACACGTTTCAAAGTGGCTTGTCTCCCTTCTAGAAAGAATCAACCTGCCTGCTGCCATCCTTTCTCCATAGCCAGGGCGATTCCTCTTGATCCACCTCCAATGACCCCTCCTCCCCAGTGAAGTCTCAGGTTTCTTCAGGCTCCCCAGTCTCCCAGGTGAAATGTCCTTGTGTGTCCAGTGCTCTCTTCTCCCTCTACTTCAGTCCAACTATGTGCCCACAGTGGAGTGTCACGAGTGAACCCGAAGGATGGGAGGGATGGCAGGGTCTCTGAGAACACACCCCCAGCCTATAGGCTTACCTCCTTCTGAAGCCATCCTGCAGGCTTGGGCACGGACTACTGCTGCCTGGTAGCCTCAATGAGAAAAGTCAAGACCAGGACCCAGAGAGTGACCTGCTTCAGCAGACGCTCAGGATCCAAGTGAAGGAGGGGCAGGTTTGAATCATAAAAGTAGAATGTGGCTGAAACGTTCTGCAGTGGGGGAGGGGCAGAGGGCACGTGGGTCTGGGTAGGGTGGGGGTGGGGAGACATTCCACGAGGGCTCTGGCAGGTAGGCAAGAACCGGAAGTTCCTTCCACCTCACACAGTGGCAACACAATTGGCGTGGGCCTCTTTACGCAGTTTATAGACTGTTTTTTTGATTCATGGCACCGAGGTTGGACTTGACGGTCCCTTCCTTTCACTTCTTTTTCCATCAACCTAGTTTTGTGTCCCTCAACACACTCTGCTTCCTACCTGGCTCTTGACTTACTTCAACAGAGACTAGACTTCCTGAACAAAATTCAGAACTGTTAGTCTGATAAACACTTGGGTATTTATGGCCACATGGAACTGAGTATTTGAAATTAGGATTGTCTCAGCAGATCCAGTGTCTTTGACTGCTGTATGTACATCACTCCTAAGGGAGTGGTCCTTGTGCTCCAACCAACATCCAGCAGGACCAGCCTTACTAATGATCCTTTGTGCTGGAAAGCCCCCGTCCATCAAAAAACCGTCATGCAGCCCCCATGTCCAAGACCAGAATTCACTAAATGTCTTTCTCATAGTATTCCATGGTTGTAAAACATTTAGTTTTGTACCTTTTAAATGATTTTAGTATAATATTTTAAGCGAGCAACACCTTCTCATGGTTCAAAATTAAATTGTGCAAATTGGAATATGCAGTGGCGAGTCCTCCTCCCACCTCTTTCCCCTGTCAACCCAATCCTCTTTCCCGGAGGAAACCAGTGTTATCTCTTTCACTAAAATCTTCCCAGAAATACGTCATGCAACTAAAAACGAAGGCAATCTGTTTTCATTTTTAAAAATGCCTTCATGTTTTTTCTAGTTGAAAATTCATATATGTTCCTATATATCTGAGGATATTTTCAGTGATTGTCTTTGTACGGGTATCGTGGCTCCTCTGTTTCTGCACTAGATTCCTAGAACAAGAATTTCTAGTCTCTTAAATTTCAAAGCACCTGAAAGAATAGGGTGGCTCGATCTAGTAACGAAAAGTAACAAATGCCTAACTGAATTTGACTTTTGAATTTCACATAAACAATGAATTCATTTTTAGTACAACTTTGTCCCATGCAACATTTTGGACATAGTTTTACTGCAAATTCTTTCCCTGTTTATCTGAAATTTACATTTAACTCGAAATCTGTATTTTATCTGGCAACACTACCAAAAAATCAGAACATACTAAGCTATTCTCAGTTACTCATCCTTATGACAAAGAGAACTTGGAGTGATGAGACTCAAGTGTGCACCTTGGCTCCAACAGAAAACACCACTGTAAACATACACAAAATCTGCAGGCTCTTTGGATGAAATGGATTTGGAAGAGCCATCCTATAGCACTGAACACCTTGGCTTAGTAGGGGTAAGGACAGAAGTAAGGAACAAGAAGGCAGAAAATCTTCTTCTCTTTCCTTATGTTTAAGGGACTAAACATCCTAGAGCCCTGGTTTTTCTAGGTGTTAAAAGTCCACTACCCATGAGATGGATGTGCACCTTGACACAATGCCAAGAGTTTATCCACCAGTGTCCAATCCCCATTTCAGACAAGCCCACTTCCATCGAAATCCTAGCCTGCAAGCCCTGCTTACAAGTTTGTTCATTTCCTGTCTGCATTACATACACTTGCTCTTTACAATCTAGGCTCATCATTGCATATGGCCCCATCTGCATGGGAATCATGGTAGCATTCCTTTTACAAAACTTGTTGGATTATGATTTTCATATTGAGAATCCATGTCAGTCAGTTTACCACTATCAAAATGATATGAAAGAGTATTCGTGTTTTGTGTCGTGAGAAGAGAGGACTGTTAGGAAACTTGTCAAGGGAGATGAAGGCTGAAAACCTCAGAGGATGGCAACCAAATCTCTTGGGAGACGAGATTCTCTCACTGCTGTAGTTGCAGTAGAACTCCAACTGATTGTGGGGTGTTGGGGAAGGAAACAGAGGTTTAGAAGGACTGTTCCACAGTGTGAAAAAGACTCCTGTTGGTGTTTAAGAAGTTCCTTGCCCCTGGTCAGGAAAAACTGACTCAGAAGAAGATGAGAAGATAAGGTGAGAATATTTCAAGCAACATCATGGTGAAACTTTATATCTAAAGAAACTTGAGGGCTTCCCTGGTGGCGCAGTGGTTGAGAATCTGCCTGACAATGCAGGGGACACGGGTTCGAGCCCTGGTCTGGGAAGATCCCACATGCCGCGGAGCAACTAGGCCCGTGAGCCACAACTACTGAGCCTGCGCGTCTGGAGCCTGTGCTCCGCAACAAGAGAGGCCGCGATAGTGAGAGGCCCGCGCACCGCGATGAAGAGTGGCCCCCGCTTGCCGCAACTGGAGAAAGCCCTCGCACAGAAACGAAGACCCAACACAGCCATAAATAAATAAATAAATAAATTTAAAATAAATGTGATTTGAATAAAATATAAAAAAAAAAAAATAAAGAAACTTGAGACATAAAGTTTCTAAATGAACTTTATATCTAAAGAAACTCCTGTCGGGGACTGAAAAAAATAAACAGTTTGGGAATATCGCTCAGTACTGGAGCTTTTACAATGAAGGAAAACGCATATGATTTTCAACCAATAACTTCATACTAGAGGGATGGTGAGGTAAAATATTGTACCCAGGCACTCGAGAAAGGCAGGCTTCCTTGTTGCTTCCTCCCTTTGTTCAGTCATTCAACCAATTATTTACAAGATTCTCACTCATAATTCTGATACAGTATTTGAAGGACTCTTCTCAAGGCCACTGATACAAAAATTGCACTGTGCAAAAATTAGCCAGTCCCGATTCTGCAATCACTTTTGTAATACTTCAAAATCCTACACCCCAGAGACAGAGATAATCAAATTAGCCCAAATGTAATTTGGGAAGAGCAGTCACAGAAGGGAGTATCTAAAAGTCCTTCGGATCATGATCTCTGACTATTCCTGCACAGAGGCTGGGGGCAGGCATTGACTACTGAGAAAAAACAACTCTGGACATGCATCACAAGCCTCAGAAGACAGTTCATCTTCCACTCAATCACGAAACATTAAAGAAACGAAGAGATACCATGTTTGTGTCTTGTGGAGTTTTCAAGTCTGTGCACTTGGAGGCGCTTAGTGCTGTTAGATGTGAGGGGTCTTCAGAGGCATCCTGTTGAGTGAGAAATGCTCTAATCTTGCAATTGACCAGAAAGAGGATCTGATGATTGAAGTTTCTTTGGGAAGTATTACAAAGTCAGGTCAGTAAGTTGATCCCGCTACTATTTTTGTTGTTGTTGTTGTTTTTAATGCCAACTGAAAGTCTGCAAGATATTACAAAAAAGGAGGGAGGGAAAGGAAAATTGTTCCCATACTACCTGCTGTGTTGAAATTGGCCCAGATTGTCCACTCTCTCTCAAAGTTATTTAAAAAAAAACAAACAAACCGTACAAAGGAAACACCTGTGAATCAACATTTATTGAAAAACCTCCATGTATTAAATACACTGAGAAAAAATATTCTAGTAGAGTAAATGCGTTTGGAAAAACTCTAGGAACGGAGTCAGGAGACAGTATCTTAAGAGTGTTTCCCAGGTCTGAATTCTTTGCTAGAATTGTTCTTTAACGGAAACGTCAGGCTTGCTAGGAAAAAGGACCTACTGTTTTTTGAAAGGCATAAACAAGAACTAAGGAACTGCAGTCCAAAGGGCATGAAAGCACTTGCCCCAATTGGAGGCTACTGTGCTTAGAGCGGAGCTCTCCAGAACTCTTTGTAGCTAAGTGCATGGGTTTCACGTGTGCAATAGAAAAATCACGAGTGCACATCTCACAAGAGCTGGTTTTAAGAAGAGACCAGCACGAAAGTTCCCGGCGAGGAGCGTCGCCAGAGACGATCCTCAGCGTGCCCGACACTCCATTCCTGTCCTCTCCTCTCCAGCAGAGAGCTGCCGGAGCAGGTCCCCGCGCGCCCCGCGCCTGCACGCCTGCGCACGCCCACTGGGGCGGGGCTCTCGGGCACGCGGACCGCCGTCCTCCAACTGCTCCTGGCGTCTGTTGGGGCAGTCGGCTCCAGAAGACAGGAGCGCATGCGCGAGCGCGGAGGGTGGGGCCCCAAGGGCCGTCCGGCGGGGGCGGGGCCTGTCATGGCAGCCTCCAGAGTCAATTCCAGGAACCCTGAGGTAAGGGGTATGGGGACTTTTGACCCCTCAGGTGTCACCGCTCTGCACTGTTGTTCACCCTGTGGGTTATTTGTGCCCTTGTCCGTGTAAGGAGACTCCCCACAATGTGGATTCACGCCCCCATAGAGCTCGATTCCCTTGAGGGGTTTACCTCAGGGTTATTGGCCCCACTGGGGAGCCGGCTGCATGAAGGGTTCAGTGATTGCGGGGCCTACAGTGGGGGGGAAATAGTGTGTGTGAGCTATTAAACAGGTGCCCAGGTGCCGTTCTAGGCTGCGCGTTCTGAAGAGTACAAAAGCTAGAGGGACGTTCTTGCGAGTTGAAAACCCTCATCTGGTTCCAAAGGTGTAGCTCAGGTGATTGGAAAATGAGTGAAGAGCGAAGGAACACACTCATGGTTTCACTAGTGTCTTCCTTCTTATCATAAAAACATCAATCAACACTTATGTCCAAACTGCATTCTTTTGTCAGTGATGGGAGCAACTTTGCTGAATGTGGTAATAAACATGTATTTGTAGTCTGATGTCACATCATGATTGATTTGCAAGCATAGATGGGGCCTGTACATATTTAATTGGTTGGTGGGAATCTGATATGTAGTCAAATGTGTGGGTTGGTTTTGTCTGTGGATGTTTGTGTTTGAAGGGAGGTCGTGCCTGTGTTTTTGTGAGAGCGTGTAAGAGTGAGTGTTGTACTTGGAGGGTGTTGAGATGTGACGCAGGCATACTCAAGGAGTTGGTGGTTAGGTGTTTGTAATTTGGTGTTTGGGGAATATGTTTACATGTGTTTTTTTCACCCATGAATTTGAGGATTTATGTGTGTCTAATGGTGGATTTGGAAGGATTATCTGCATATGCATAAGGGCAATGTCAGGAGAAGTAGTGGTGTATATTACTTAGGGTGTCCAGTCTGTTTATTTTGTATATTTGGGGAATGTAGGATGATCATTTGTGTATTCAGGGCATGTTGTATGGTTATGGGGTGTTTGTGTGTGTGCATTTTCAGGAGCTGTCTATGTATATTTGGATGTGTAGAGGGCAAGTCTGTGGCTATTTTATGGGACTGGTGGATGTTGTATATGTAGGTATGTTGTGTTTGTATGATTCTGTATTCTGCAAGATGGCAGAGTTAGTTCTGTGTGAGAGGTTGGGAATGTGGGGTTATGTATACGCCGGTAGTGTGGTACTGTATGTGTATTTGGAACAAAGGGCATATAGGGTGATATTATTGCATATTTGTAGTGTACTGGGTAATTGTGGTTCTATTTGGGACTTGTGGAGAGTTATGTGTTAAATGAGTTTGTGTGTGTATTCAAGGGGCATGGCCACTTGGAGGAATATTTGCTGAGGCTGTGCATTTGTAATTTTCAGTAGGAGCCTCTTAAGCTTATGTATTTTGGGAAGTGAGTATATGTGTATCCGATAAAGAGGTGGGGTTCTATGTTTCTACAGGGAAGTTGGACAATTGCATTTCTATGTATTAGAAATATGTGATACGGGTATTTGTGAGTACTTGCATATGTGTGAGCTGGCTCCTAATAGCTAGGGATCATTTGATAGATGGAAGTTGTTTCATAAATGGTTTGCTGGAGATACTTCCATGTATCTTACTTGTGTATTCTAATCTGTGTGTGTGTCCATCATCAGGTTCATGCATTATCAAAGTTTGTTCATAAGGTATGGAGTTGTTAGGAGTATGCAAAGTGTATATCTTTGGAGAATGCTAGGGTGTTTATACATGTGTTTGGTAGGAGTAAGAGGTGGTCTGTCTCTATATTCAGGGTGAGGGTAGAAATATATATATATAAACACCCACACACACATACGCAGTTTATATGTTGGGCTAGTGGCGGGGAGCTTGTATTCTGGAGAGGTAGCATAATGTATAGTGTTTGGGAGGGGATCTGTATGTTCAGGGCTTGGGAATATTTGCATGTGTGTGTCCATAGGTGTGTGAGAATTGTGTATGTATATTAGTAAGACTGCAGAGGTTGTTGGTGTTTTTCTGTTTTGAGTGTGTCTGAGCATTTGGGGTGTATACTCATGAGTAGTTTGTGGGTGTGTGTATTTGTGATTTGTGAGTATATCAGGAGGCTTAGAGTCCTCTATGTGTCTATTTCCAAATGTAATGCCTGAAGAATTGAGTGGTGTTGCTTGTATGTGTGTTCTCAGTATTAGTGAGGTGGACTTATATGTACAGTTGACCCTTGAACTACACACGTTTGAACCACACGGGTCCACTTATAGTGGATTTTTTTTCCAGTAAATACTACAGGACTACTACACGATCCATGGATGCAGAACCACTGCATGGAGGGTTGGCGCCCTAACCCCCAATTTGTTCAAGGGTCAGCTGTATTTGATAAGTGTAGGTTATTTGTGGCTGTGTGTTTTTGAGTTCCTGGGGCTTCTGGGGTATGTATTCTGGAGGATGTGAGAGTTTAGTTTGTGTGTTTGGAAACCAGTAGACGGTGTAGGTTATGTGTGTGTGCAGGAATCCTGGAGTATATGTATTTTAGGGCTGTGGGACTGCATATGGATCTTTTTTGGGTTGCACGTGAGACAGTTGTGTACTTGGTGACCCTGCGTGTTTAGGTACTCAGTGTGTACATCTGGATGGCATATTGGTTGCACATGTTTGTTTTCAGGCCCATGTTGTGCGTGTATATATAGTTGTGCGAGTGGAATGTGAATATTCAGGGTGAGTAAGGTTTCGTCTGTAAAAATTTAGATAGTAAGAGGTGGTCTGTTTGTGTATTTATTCAGGGTGAGGGTAGAAATGTACGTGTGTGTTCAGGATATATATATATATATGTATATGTACAAACACATATGTGTATGTGGTATCCTTTTGGTTCTATATCTGTGGTGGGAGTTGAGGGTTCTACTTGGGGTGTAAGTGGATTGTGTGCACAAATTCATAGGAAAAGGTATGGGATGTGCTGGAACTGGTTCATACTATCTTGGGATAGTCAATGGTGCATATCTCTTCCCAGCTCTGTGTTCAGTGATGTCAGGTGGGTAGCTTGAAATTGGTCATGCTGGGAATATTTATACCATGTAGATAGCATAAGTGAAGTCTTTCCCACCTTTCTCAGAGAGTTTTTTAGCACTTACAAGCAGACCACTGATGTGCGTGTTTGGATGTATGTATGTATGAAGCAAGAATATTTGGGCATCGGTGGGTACGTATGGGACACCCATGTGAATTGTGAGTGGGGCATCTGGGGCTATGGGCCCCTGTATATGTGCATTGACCCTGGTAATTGTGAATCATTGCATTGCTCCTATCAGGTTGGTCTGTTCTTTAGGGCCAAAGAATCCCCATAAATGTTGTAGATTCCCAGTAGAAATCATGCAGATGGATACAGGGGTGTCTGTACCTTAGGCAGGTGGACACTCCTTCAGCATTTGTGTGGTCCTAGCATCTGGGTCCCTAGAAGGGGGGGCCTGGTGGACAGATGGCCATGCAGAGCAGAACCTTCACAGGTGTGTTGTTGGCGTGACAGGCAGCAGTCAGAAAGTCACGGGGCTTCCTGGATAGGGGGTCAGATGACCAAGGGCTCTCCCAGGAAAATACCCTGAGAATCAGTTGGACAGCTACAGGCGTTATTGGCTCTTCTGGGGCACAGCTGACGTGCAAGGACACCCTCCACATGGGGTCCAGAGCCACGTGTCCCTGAGCCCAACTGCCCCAGGGTGGTGGGAACTGTTTCGTATCAGGCTGGTCAACTGTATCACTAGGTCTCAACCAACCTGTCTCCATGGAAACCTAAGTCCTCAGGGATAGGCAGGACCTCTAGGGATCAGTGAGCTGACAAGGACAGGGGTGGGGAGGCTTTGTCCCTGAGGGAGAGTTGGGGACTGAGACCTGGAGAGCCTGGGGAGTCCCACTCTGAGGAGATATGGCTCTGATGTTCCCAAACCCTTTAGCCATGTTCTCTGTTCTTTGCTAAAGGCTCAAGATGCTTCCAGCAGTGGGAAGCTTATCTCAGTTTCATGTTTCTCTGATAGGATGAACTGACCCTCTTATTCACTATTCCACATCGAGCTGCAGACCCATCAGATGGAACCATGTGATCATTGTGGCCAGAGGCTGACCCCACAGCCACCTTGTGCCTCCCTTGGACCCACCCAGGAATTTCTGAGCCTTCTTTATGGTGAGTCTTGTGGCCTTTTCTCCCTCATTGTGAATCCTCCTGCCAATAAAACATGCTGTGAATGTTAACAAAAGGAAACCTCAACTAGAATTGAAGTCTGGAAGGCCCGTAGAGGGAGCTCTCATGCCGTGTCACTCATCATCCATTACCCCAACAGGAAGAGGTCATTTAGTGACCCCAAACAGGAAGTGCAACCACTTTACTACCCCAGCTGGAGGAGGGAAGACTTCCTTCCTGGCCAGCAACAAGAAATAGAAAATAGAAATAGCTAATAGAGAATTCCGCAGTTTAGCCAATGAGAAGCCATTGTCACCTGAAGTTTCACTTTCCTCCAGTGAACTTTCATTTTTTCCCTTGATGATGACTTTCTTTCCTTGTCCCACCCTCTTTACTTTGAAAGCCTTCTGGGACTTCCCTGGTGGTCCAGGGGCTAAGACTCTGCTCTTCCAATGCACGGGGCATGGGTTCGATCCCTGGTCAGGGAACTAAGATTTCCACATGCCATGTGGCGTGGCCAAAAAACAAAAAGCCTTCCATGGTGTGTAACCCGTTGGAGTATCTCCCTTTCTGTCAGATGAGATGCTGCCTGATTCATGAATCGTTTAATAAAGCCAATTTATTCAAAATTCAAAGTAAATCTTCACATTTACTCAGTTAAATTTCGTGTTTTAATACATTGGTGGCATTCAGAGGTGGCCGCTAACAGTTGAATATGTATCCCTCCAGAAATTTTCTGTATAAAAATATGTATGTGCACTTTTCTAAGATCCACTCTTGTGATTCCTCCTGCTAACAGGATGATTTTATGATTAAATGCTTATCTTTTTAAAAGGAAAAAGATAAATATATTGGTGGCAGTGATGGGATCTGAAGCAAATTTCTGATAACATTTGGGACAAGGAGAAACAGGTGTGGTGCCCACAACTCCTTTGAGTTCACTGTCTTTCTTGCCATTCCTGAAGGTTGTTGGTAAGCTCCTCTTGGTTTGAGCTCCATTCTCTTTGATTGAGTTTGTGCTCGCAATCTAATTGGCTTTCCTTTACAGGGCAGGTCAGTTTGGCTGGTAGAGGATTCTCCCTGAGGCCAAACCCCTAGCCTTTCAGATGGAAATTCCCAGGGCACAGTAACATCTCTTGGTTATTGCCAGTATATTTTGGAGTGGGAAACCCTAGCCCCTAATTTTGTTCCCTGGATTCCACATTGGGCACTGCTGGCAGTGTAGTCTGCACTTCCCCATCTGTTTGGAATCAGCCCTCAGTTTCCATGCTTGGAACTGTCGGTGGCAGCTATAGTTCTCCATTTTGTTTGGCATCAGTTTGCAGTCCCCATTCCTTGGGATTTGCTGGTTGGATCTTTTTCCTCAGTCCAGGGATCCCTGGGAATTGGTGGTGGTGCATACCAGGCCTTCTTTTGGCCAGGACATAGTGACATCTCTTTGTTACTGCTGATATATTAAGGCACAGTTCTTTTGTGTGTTCTTTTGGGTTGACAAAGGCTAGCTAAGGAAATGAGATCCTTTATCACCAAAGAGTTGAGAATGCCAGCTTCTGGCACACCTGCTTATTTTATATTTGAGAACTATGGTCCTGGAGGCTGTAGATATTTAGAAAGATGGCAAAATTATACTAATATTGATCTAGAATTACAATGGTCATTGTGGGGAATGTTCCAGTTAGACAAGATTGTTCATTTAAGGAAAACACTAGAGAGCAAGGGTTCCCAAATTGGACAGGGAGAATGAGATGCCTGCTTTAGTTGGTACGTAAAAGTTTACAGAAGGTTTCAAGATTCCAAAATCGCTTCGTTTAGAGACTTAGAACAAAAAGCTAATGAAAAATTGAAGAGACAAAAGGTACCTGAAACAAAAGACCATAGGACGGATGTGACTGCAGATTGAACTCCTACTGTCCCCCCCTTTCCTTTTTCACCTGAGTACTCTTGTTTTACTCATTTTCTGTCTGAAATACTTTTCTATTCCCAAGAGAATATTTAACAATTGCCATTTAAAGTAAAACTACCTGAGGTTGCAGGTGAGCCCCCTCAGGTGTCCTTTACCCCTTGGTCAAAGACTGAACTGAGAGCTATAGTCAAAGAATTCTCTAAACCTAGGGAGGAACCCCCAACATTTTTTTGAAGAATTTGGAGTCACTGTCACGGCCTATGTCCCCAAACTGCTAAATCTTTATCCGCTTGTACACATGTTGGTAGGACTGGGGGAAGCCCCAGAATGGACGCGGGAAGCAAAATGACATAATCCCTAGGATATTCAAGATCCTCGACCTAAAAAGGCTTGCAGAATAACAACTAACCTTTTATAAGCTATTCCTAAAATCTTCCCTGCTCACACTTGGTCTATTATTAATTGGCCTAATAATGATTGGTCTATTATTCACTCATACAAACAAAAGAGGGGTGAATCTGTGGAAGACTTTAGAGCCAGTTTGTAGGCTCTCTTTTTACAGCATTTGGGGTTGCAAGCAATAAAAAGGCCACTCAGCCTACTTTAACTGCCCTCTTTGTAAATGGATTATCTTCTGAGATTAATGGATTGATAAAAGGACAGAAAATAGGCTGGGAGGCTGTAGGCCTGACTGAACGCCTGACTGTAGCTGAGCATTTTGAAAGGACCTTGGAGTAAGATCACAAACAGAAATCCACCAAGCTCATAGCCTTACAGTTACAACAGCTCTAAGGCAAGAGACACAAAATAACACCTAGGCCTCCCCCATTACAACCTCCTAGGGGTCCATGATCAATTCGATGACCCAAAGTTGATGTTTCATTTGTAATCACTGAGGACACTGGGAAAAAAGGTGTCCTCAAAGGTCCTATGCAAACTCTTCACAAATGCTCTCATATCTGTCTCAAAGGGAGGGCCCCCCCCCATGACCCTCTCCCCTAGTTGGCAGAACTCCAGAGGTTCCCTGGTAAACGATTGCGAGCAATTACCTTAAACAGCCCAGAGGAAAATAGAATGAAAATTAATGAAAAACTGCCAAATTTTAGTTGATACTGGAGCTATGCTTTCTACTTTAAACCCCACTCTCATATTCTACTTTGAAATCTACATTAAACCCTAACCCTAACTGTAAACGTAATTACCTAACCCTTTAACACCCTAGCCCTAGCCCTAGCCCTAGCCCTAACCAGATCTGTGCTTTCTACTCTAAATCCCACCCTCAAAGAACAACAGGTCCCTCTGAGTCAAGAGGATGTTTCCATAGTGGGAGTACCTAATAAAGTTCAGAGAGAATTTTTATCTCAACCAAGATTCCTTTTTGCTATGCAATATAGCCCCAGTTAATCTATTCGGTAGAGATCTCTTTTCTAACTTAAAAGGGCCAGTACATTTTGCCTCCAGTGGAGATCTCACCTTAAAGTTTCCTGATCAACCTGAACCTGATTATTTATGTTCCTTACAATCTGTCCTGGACATAAAAGAGGAAGTTCAGCACAAGTTCTCTAATTTGATGGAGATGCCTGCAAATTTGGGGGCTACTTCCGACAGTGTTAACATCAGAAGAATAAAAAAATGCAAACCTATAAAGATTCAGATAGATGTAGCTAAACCTCTCCCTAGGTTTCCTCAACAACTATCAAAGCCTGCGGTCATACAAGGTCTCACAGCTCTTGTAGAAGACTTAATTTCCCGGGAGGTAGTCATTCCTGTACTCGTCCCTGCAGCATGCCAGTCTTGCCTAGTTGGAAACCTGGCAGGATGGCGATTTGTCCAGGACTTGGGAGCTGTTAATAAAAATAGTTATTCCCTGTTTTCCTGTTGTTCCAAACCTAGCCACCCTTCTGTCACAAGTTTCAACTGACTTGGAATGGTGTACTGTTGGAGACCTTTGTTCACCTTTCTTCAGCATCCCGGAGACCCAACAGCCAATATCTATATGCCTTTACTTGGAACAATCAACAATATACCTGCACTTTTATGCCTCAAGGGTTCACTGGGACCCCTTCTTTTTTCTCCCAAGTACTTCACCAAGATTTAAGTACCCTCTAGTTCCCTGAGAAATCCACCTTTTTACCATATGGAGATAACCTCCTGCTGTACTCAGCTACTGTAAAGATTCCATAAGGCATGCATAAAAGATTCCATTTATTTGCTGCAACAGTTAGCTGAGAAAGAACACAAAGGAAAAATTACAATTATCTCTAGACACTGTTCATTACCTAGGACATAATCTAAGCACTGAAGGAATTCAGCTATGTCCAGAGAGAATTCGGCTGATACAGGAACTTCCTAGACTCACAACTAAGTGCTAGCATTGTGGATTTCTAGGTTTAGCTGGTTATTGCAAGCTCTGGGTTCCAAATTTTTCTCTGTTACCTCTTGCACTCTATGAACTTATTAAAGATTTAGTCCCTGAATCCTTTGCTTGGGAAGATAAACATAAGCAGGCTTTTATAAGACTAAAACAAGCACTGCAAGAGCTGCCTGCCTTAGGGTTACCCAAATGATCAGGTTCAGGTTGATCCCGAAACTTTAAGGTGAGATCTCCACTGGAGGCAAAATATATTAGCCCTTTTAAGTTAGCAAAGAGATCTCTACCTAATAGATTAACTTTAGGTTATTCAAAACCTTTTACTTGATTTGTGCATGAATGGCATAATCAGGCCCCGCGGAACTATGTGAGCATGGTAGTAAACATAGGCCTATTGCCTATTATAGCATGCAACTTGAGTCAGTTGCTTATGCCTATCTCAGTTGTCTTAAGGTTATAGCCACAACTGCAAATTTAGTGGAAGCCTTCGCAGATTTGACTCTAGAAAATGAAGTTTATTTGCAAACTCCACACATTGTCCACAGTCTTCTTAACTCTGAATTGACAACATTTCACTGCAAGTGTCACTAGCTTCACTTCCTGTGAAATCCTGCTTTCACCACCTAATCTTTATCTTAAACTTTACAACGTTCTCCATCCTGCTACACTACTACCGCTGTCTCACAAAGGTGAGGACCATGACTGCAGGGTAACAGTGTCCCATGGGAATTCCCTGGTAGTCCATTGCTTAGGACTCCGAGCTTCCACTGCAGGGAGCGCGGGTTCGATCTCTGGTCGAGGAACTAAGATCCCACAAGCCACGTGGTGCAGCCCAAAACAAAAACAAACACAAAACACAAAAACAAAACAAACAAACAGAAAACAATGTCCCATTTTGTGACCCCGTGTCACGAGTAAAGATGTTGCCAAGTCCAAGCTTGCTGTGCTTGCCGCACGACAGGCCAATAAGTCGGAGATGAGGTGTTGAGGCAAGGAATATGACTTTATTCGGAAAGCCAGCAGACCGAGAAGACGGCGGACTAAAGTCTCAAAATAACCATCTTATCGGGGTTTGGATGCCAGTTTCTTTTATAGCACAGAGAGGGGGAGGAGATGAGGAGGTAAAGTAAAAGGGCCATAAGTTTTGCGAATATCCCCTGGAATGGCCAGCCTCAGGGAGGGGATGTGTTCATTTCTTCTTAATTGCAGCCATCCACAGGGGGACAGAGTCCGTATGTTTCCCTGAACAAAGGCACTTTGGTTTAACATTCAGGCAGAGGAACAGGATTCCCCGAGGCAGGCCATTATGTACAGACAGTATCCTTTTAGTGAACAAAAGCAGCGGAAGGCAAAGGTTAAAGTAAAAGAAACAGATCCAACGTGTAGTCAGATTTGGCTCCTCCCTGTTCCAATTCCCTACTGTCAATGTCCATTCCACAGTCTTGTGGAAAAAGGGGTGACGGCCCTTCTAATTGCTTTGTCAGATGGAACTTTCCGGGAGTGTCCACCATCGGTGCCAGTGTTCCAAACGTTTTTTTTTTTTTTTTTTTTGGTTCCTCTCTGGAAAGTGTCTCCTTTACACCTGTAGCCTTAAAAAAATATTCTCAGCCTAAAAGTTGAACGTTATGATCTATTTGACGGGAATTTTGAGAGCTTCAAGCCTGGGAAGCAGCATCTCAAGTTAAGGAATTTGGCAGTTTTCTATGTATGGCAAGATGCAAGAGTCTGGGCTCACTGAAATCATTCATTTGCTATGTACCTCAGCTACCCGGGGCCTGTATCCTATATTCTCATATCCTGAGTTTCGTCAGGGCTCACCGGCTCACGTTGGAGGGCTGCAATCGCTAATGACTGATGTGTCAGGCAATATTCCATTTCTCAGATCCTCTCCTCTTGGTCAGGATTTTGACCAATATTTGGGAGACATTTCAGGATCAAATTTTGTCCCACGGTGCTGGGAGGCTCATCCCAGGTCAGGGGAGAATTCTTGATATGCCACTCCAGGTGCTAGTTTTTGGACTAGGCCCTATTGATAAGTAAAGATCCTCTGGATCCTCTATCTCATTATGATCCAGGAGACATTTTCCCTTGTTGCTTCCTCCCATACCTAGAATCACACTATTACAATTATTTTATGTTATAAATGTGATCTATTTCCTCAAGATGTTTAGCCATAGAAGTATTGTTGGAGGCCTGGTTACATACTGGGTACTGTAAGAGACACCCATCTTATAAAGTAGACAGGATATAAGTAATGCAGCTAGTAACGTTAACAAAGACACAGTGCAGCAGGGAGACACAAAGAGCAAACAATCTGGAAACAAAGAACAATGATCAGTATAACTACTTGTAATCCAATTGCAATGGCGAGCGACCAGAGGTACCATAACTAATTTAGTGAGCCGTCCGCTGTTTCAGTGTACCAGCAGTGCGTACTTAGACATGCACGGCTTAATCTTTGAGACAAGCATACGCTACTGGCAGGATCAACCAAGTTGAGAGAAAAAGATAAATATTTCAATTCTGCGTACAAGGGTATAATTTAACAAATTACTGTAAGTCATAATTAGTTTAAGGGGAGGGTTTTGCTTACACCTGGAAAACACAGATTCAAAACAGTCATTTTTCAGATAGAAACCATAAAAATTATAACCATAGTCACCAGTTTACCCAGTCATGTGCACCTAATCGTTTTTGTTAACAGTTTTATGAAGCCATCAGGTTTCCCATTAGAATTCTTCAAGATCTTACCCAGTTCGCCTTTATGGTCTGAAAACCAGAAACTTGTATTTATCCAAAGGTCCCTTGTATAAATCTTCTTGAAGAGGAAGCATTTTTGCAGAGGCATCAGAGTGAAACCGTAACTGTGTACAATGACGAAAGACTTAAGAAGGCACTTTTTTTTTTTTTTTTGGGGTGTAATCCAGATTTTATTGCTTATTATGTCATTCCATACAACTTTAGGTAAACACGTTGAGGAAATATACTGGGAGTATTAAACAGATGATGGCAATATTGATGAAAATGTTCAAGTGTTTTACATAAGGTAGTAAGAGGCACCGCTGCCACCATCACCCCCCCCCGCCGAAATTTGTACATTTCGTATAAAAAGAGTAAAAATAGTTCATTGGCATTTAACTAGCATTATTCTTTGTAATCTATGAACCACGATATGTCTGAATAATTTCAGAATCTTCAGAGCAAAACAAGGCATTTTCTTCCACTAGCAGACATAGCAGTTTCAGTTTCTTTAAAAAACAAGCAAACAAATCAGCACAACAAAAACTATACACACAACCCCAAAACAAAAAAGTTGGCATATTCCAGTGGTCCGGAATTTTGACGTTTCTATCGCATTAATTCAAGAAATAAAATGTGATTCAGCATTTAAAAATGAGACAAGCTTCTTCACCATAGTTACACTTACTTTATAATTGAAACGATTTAACTGAAGCCAATGTTAACCCAGCAAAAACCATGGCTATAACTCAAACTGCTCTTTTGATAAAGAAACTTCTTTAAAAGTTAACTGTTCTTTAAAAACTCAGACCCGAGCTGCACAGGTGTAATTGAGGAACTGACAACTGACTCTTCCAGAAACCACAGCAGCAGTTCTAAGTGGTTTTGAAGCTGGGGAGTATATACAGAATCACTGTAAACGGCACATACACATCAGTAACTTCCTGGTAAAACAGCATTTGAAAGACTTCTATGTCTATTTTTACAACGATGAGTGGGCTGAGACATACATTTGGCTACTTGGAAAGAAACAAAGAGAAGGCACGTTTAAATCTGATTACGATGCAATTGACAAAGTAACGTGGTTACTGCGGTGACATGCAACACTTTCAGATAATAAAGAGAATTCTGACTGGTCACATTTTACCAGGACATACCAAATTTTAGGAACTCCATATAATCTGTAGAATACCTGTATCATTTGGCATACAATGTAACCTAAGAAGATTTATTGCTTATTTGACAACACTTCCTGTGTAATTCAACATACCAAGTCAACCTTATTAGTTAATATCTCTTTGGGGTGTTTCAGGGGCCCTTTGAAGCACCCCAAAGTTAGCTAGAGGTCAAAGGAACTTCATTATAATTTGATTTGGGAAGTTTTGTCCGAAAAATAAGAAAAGGGTTAAAAACAGTCAGGTAGGATCACATGTCACTGTGAAACAATAGTTATTCAGTTAGCCAAAGTACCAACAAAAGATTTCAAAGGCAAGTACAGAACAGATCTCTTAAAAGGTAGAAAAACTTAAAATCTGGTATCAAAAGCAGTCCAAAATCTTAAGAAACCTTGTCTTCTTAACAGAGAGAAGAGCGAAATTCAGGTTTTGCACCAGCTTACTTTTAAAATTTACTCAGTTAAACTTGGTCAATCCTGACCACGTACAGAACTCTTTTTTTTCAGGGTCCACTTTCCATAAAGCTTCTGTCACTTATTTTAGCACAATTCTGACTTTCAAGTGGTCAAATATCTGGAGAGACTAATTTTAGATAGACCTTCCTAAAAGATAAGTATTTTAAAAAGTTCACCTAAAGCTCTTATTTCATTTGCATTTTCTTTCCTTAAAAGTTTCTTCACATCAGATTATTTCCCTGCTGACAAATTTGCAATAGATATAACAAGATTTTATTCAGCTTATATTAAACCTAGGCACAATAAAAGTATTATACTTAATGTTGATGACTCTAACAGCATGTCTATATTAATTAGATCAACAAACGAACATTAATACCAGGTCTTAATTAATACTAAATATTTCCCAGTTCACATGAACCTGAAGCTCATTTAGCTCAATTTCTTTTGTATTTAGAATAGTTTGGTTTGTAAGTGCTCACTTTTCTTTAAGCCAATTAAATAGAGCTCATCCACAAATCAACCTCAGCAATGTTATCCAAAGACAAAGACACATACAAGGACACAAACATACAGAGACGTCATAGTTGTCATTTCCAAATTTCAGCACGGAGTCAGGTACAGCCATGTGAAACCCATCAGTTTGCAAAAAGAGGTTGGATTCAAATTAGGTTTCTGACAGATGGAAAAAATCAAACTCACTTGTCTAGATGGCTGAATTTTTACAGAAAAGACACTTAGGTTTTTTATTTATCCTTGATAACTCAATTTCTAAATTACTTTACCCTCTTTTAAGAAGATGCATTTTAAAAAGATGGCAGAGATGACGGTTCCTGAGAAGACCAGAAAGGACATTTGCATCTCAAAGATACAGGCAAATTATTCCTAGGATGACTTTGTTTCCCCTTTGTTTACTATTTACAAGCCTCTTAAGATAAACTGGGAGGGTTTGGGGAGTGGTATCTATTGGAGAGTCAATCAACTCGTCCCCCACTGTCAAAGTTCCCTGGGGCTCCTGTGGGGAAATTAGAATCGGACGCCTCAGGTCCAAGGGCGTCGCCTGGCCTCTTATAGGTTGTCAGCACAAGGGAAATTGCCCTGCTGTGGAAGTGGCTCCTGGTCCAAATTGGGTGGCCTGTGGAGTCTTAGATGGTGATACTAAATCAGGCTCCTGTGCTCTGGGGGTTAACACAGAAACTTCTATTTGATCCCCGTGGGTAGGGGAAACAGGAGGTGGTGAATATGATGGCGGCATGGGGGGAGGGTGGGCAGTTGGAACAACTGCCAGTGCAGCTTGCTGTTTTGCAAAACACTTCTAACTGCGAGATCCTATAAAAGTTGAGTGAGCCATTCAGGGGCTACCGCCCTTCTGATCCTATATTTTGGGTCCGCACCCTATTACAATAGTATATCATGTGATTCTTAGTCATAGGCTCAGGGCTATGTTTCACCCATTTATCTAATATAGGCCCCAAAGGGCTCTCCTTCAGGGTAGATGGAGTATTTCCCGTTTTGTACACCAAAACGCAAAAGACGCAAGCAAACTCTGGCATCAGTGCACACCAAACCAAGACCAAAACCAACGAACCAGTTCCCAAATCGGTTCTGAGGGGGTGTAGTGGTGTAGAGAGCAGCCGTCTGGTCCCGAAGCCCACAGGCAACTAGGAGTAGCTGTGTTAGTGCAAAGGCTCCGGGACACACAGTCCATTCTCAGCCCAGAAGGAGCAGCCAGGGGGAACCAGTGGGAGGGCTTGACTAATTGACCTTTGTGCCTGCTATAAAGCTTATTGTTTAGCTCTTCGCCAGTAAAATATGGAGGGTTTGTACGTGGCTGCATAAATGGGTCTACCAATGATGGACAAGTGTGGTATTTGTTGCCTCCGAAGTGTGAAGAGACCTAAGGAAGACGAGTTGGGCTTGCTATAGTGTGTTGGGGGGCTGAATAGTTAACAGCTGAGGTTTAGCTGCAAGAGGAACTTCCTGGCTTTTAGAGGATCAGTTAATGCCCAGAAATGTAATAGTTGTGGACAGCCCTTGAATTTTCTGTGGGGCAGTAGCCCACCTGTATGTTATAGATGGGTCACCAACCATGTTAGGGCCTCGTGCACCAATCTCCTGAGGGGCTCTGGATTAGAACATCAGTATAGTGCCAGACGGTGCAAGGGGACACCAGGTCTTGCCAGCAAAGACTGTGGGCAATAGCTGGGCTGTTAAGATAGCCAGTAGGCAGACAGGTTAAAACATACTGGGTGCCTTCTGCAGTAAAAGTAGACTGCAGCTGGGACTCCTCAATAACTGGTACTGAATAGAACATAATAGCGAGATTGTCACAGCAAAGTAATTCCCTGGAGCCCTTTGGATATCCTTAATTAACTGGACAGTGTTGGAAATGGGAGCCTTAATAGTGGGGATCAGCATTGATATTTCAGTAGTTGCTTATAAGGCACCACTCATTAATAGCAGGCTTTAATAGCAGCCAAATGGGGGAATTGAAAAGGAGAAATGGTGTGTTTAATGACTTCTTCTTGTCATAAATTTTGAATTTTGGGCTGCAATCCCACAGCCCCCTGTCATACATGTTATTGGGGGATATTTACTGTCTTAGGTGGCAGTCTTATGGGCTCCCAATATTCAGCTTCCACCAGGAAGACCAGGGATTTGGGTTTGTTCCACACGGCGTTGCAGTACATCAAGGCTTCCATAGCTGTACCGGGAAAGGGTAGGGCCCAAGGGGCTACCAGCGCTACAAGATTTTTAATAAAGATTGTTTCAGTAGTGACCTTCAGTGGAAGTTGAATGCTTTCTGCTCCCCTGACTATTATGCGTTGTAATCTAACGTGTGGCCCTTGCTTATAATTGAAGGGTTTCCCAGGAAGCAGTGTAATTTGAGCTCCAGTTGTCAATGAGAGCCATAAGAAAAGTTGTTTATGTGTGTCCCAAGGATAATTAGAGAAGTATATGGGCAATTGTCCCAGAGGAGGGCCACGCTCCAGGGATCTGCCTGGTCCCTAAGGCAGAGGCCTTGGCAGAGGTCAGGGTACAGGATTCGGAGAGGTGACAGCTGCCCATCACTCCAGTCTGCTGAAGAGTCTGAGCAAAAATGTCTACCTTGTGCTTGGGCTGTCCCAGGGTTACGTCATTAGGGACCCCGATCTCCAGAGCTGCCAGTACAGGGAGGTCTGTTAGTCATCTCATGAAGGATGGAGCTGTGTGAAGCACCACCCCTTGGTGGAGACCAGTAAGGGTCCCAGAAGTCCCTATATCCCTTAAGGGTCCTCTGTTGGGTTCCTGGCCGATGGGGCAGCGGGGTCCATGTGCCTTTACTGGCAAGCGAGATTTGGGGCTTCAGAAAAATTATCTTTCTCATATCTAGCTAGAACATGGATGCAGTCCAATGCCTGTTGTACCGTATCTGACGTTTCTTTGAATTGTAACAGCATGGCTTTATAATTAGGGGGAACACAGTTCTCCCCCTTCCCTTGGAGAAATTTTTTCTAGAAAAATTTGCACTTCCATCACGGTATAGTTACATGTCTCTGTTTCTTGTTCATGCTGGTCATCCGATGTTTTGGTGCAATGGATGGTGACAGGGAATACCTGGGAGGGAGTTTTCCTCTTCCCTGACTCATATGCTGCCACTTCCTGTTTAGGGTGTCCCGGTCAGCCTCGGTGGGGTCAAGGGATGATTTGCAACAGCAGCAAGAATTGCAGCAACAGAGGAGGCACTTACCTCAGCGGCATTTGCCCGCTCGGGGTGCCATGATGCCCCTGGTAGAGCTGCCTCTGTCACGGGTTAGGGCTGTGTGGGGAACTCATGGATGTATGTTTGGGGTATAGGATGGTTTGGGGTAATAGTAAAGCTGTGTAGAGACTGTGTATGTGTGATCTGGGGAGAGATGAAGGCCCTGAGTGCCTTTATGAGTGTACGGTTGGTGTAGCATGGTGCGGCTGGGTGGTGGGGCTGGTTCTGGGTGTTTTGAGGCTCAGTGTGCAGGCACTTGAGAAGAGGTAGGGGTATGCATTTTAATGCTTTGTGTGTTGGATCTGTGTGTATTCAGAGTATAGGGGTTATACATATGCTCATCCTGTAGGGTAAGAGTTTAGGGAGTGTATTTTTGGTGTGGAGGAATTTGCAGAGACTGGGGTTGTCAGTGTAAATTGGGGTTGCTAGCTGTGTGTGTATAATCAGGGGATGTGACAGAGGCTGTTTAGAGTATCTCAAGAGGGAGATGGGTGTATGTTTGTATTGGGGGTGTGAGTTCATCATGTGTTGTGGGGGCAGTATTTAGGAGAAGGTTGGAAACATTGTGTCTCGCTGATGGTATTTTGTGTTTGTCTCAGCTTCTGAGGCATTGTACATATGTGGATGTTCACAGCTGTGGGGGGACTGTATGTGTTATATTTGGATTTGGGGGGTTGTGTCTTATATTAAGAAGTATGTGAGTTTGGTTTGAATGTATTTGGCTATTGTTGAAGGGTTTGTGTGTTTGCATTGGGGGGTTATATGGGGTTGGGTGGACTTTTGTGGGATATGAGGATTTCGGTGTTTGATTATCGGGGGCCGTTGGGGGTGTGTTTTTGTATTCAAGACTGTGGCTGTGATTTTATTGGGGTTTGTAGTGCATGTATATTGGAGCAGGAGGGTTCTGGGCACACAGGCATCTGCTTATAGGTAGGGAGTTTGTGTGTTTGAGGATGTTTGGAGCTCTGTGGGGCTGTGTGATGGTGGCACAGGTGACTGTGGGCAGGTGGAGTGTGTGTTGGGCTGGAAGGGAAACTCGAGGGCATGCTGGTGACTGTGAGGCGCCCATGTGAGCTCCCACGTGGACTGACCTTTGTTCCTTCTGATCTTCTATGGCTTGTACCCATCCTGATCTTCTGTGGCAGCTACGCCCCTGGAATGGTCAGCAATACTCTGCTCATTCTTAGCCAGATGAGTCAGGAAATGTCACTTCCTCTGGCAGCTGGATGTGTCTCTTGCAAGTGAGTGGTCCTGGAGTCCAGGGTGCAGGACTGGTGGACATATGTAGAGTGAGGCTGATTCCCCCATGAGCCCTCTCCTCAGTGAGGTGGCCAGGAGGTCAGGGCTGTATCTCCAGAGGGTCAGACATGGCCAGTCCTCTCTAGAATGTGCTGGAGGGGCCAACTCATTGAATGGACCCTGCCAGGAGATAAACAGACCCCGAGGACAATTCCTAAGGGAGAAGTCTATACCTACCCATCTTCCACTTTCTCCTTTGGATGGCCTCTACCACAAGGTAAAAGCTAAGCCCCCTCACACGGCCCTTCTTGGCCTGGTCTTACTGACCAGCCAGTCTCTCCCCACATCCTGGCTCACTCTGGGCCCTCTGGTGATACCAGCATGAGGCCCCCCTGCGTGTCAGTTCTCACCTCCTTGCCTTGGCCCATGCTGCCCTTGCTGTTTGTCCTGCTCTTCCTCCCCCAAGGCTGCTGTGAGTAACCTTCTCCAGGTGGGAAGGATCCACTGAAAATGCAAATTTGAGTAATTACTGCATCACCTGAGTCTCTAGCACGTGCCAGGCACTATGACGCTTGCCAAATCCATAAAACCCCACAAAGCGGATAAGCTATTAGTTGCACTTTGCAGGTGATGAAGCTGAGGTTCAGAGGTGAGCAACCATGACCAAGTACCCTGTATGTACCAGAATATCAATCAGACTGGTCAACGTATCCAATAAAGCCAAACATTAGTCTGATCAGGACGCCTAGATGCCAGGCTGTAAAGGCACAAAATATGTCCCAGCAAGAGAAGGAGCAGTGCCAAGTACCCCAGCAAAGAAGCAGAGTTCATATCCTGCTTTCTTAATCAAAATAGCTGCAGATCAACCCACAGTTTCCTACTCTGTTAATAGGAGGAAAAAACCAATGTGCGTTGTCCTATAAAACTACCTTAAAATAATATGTATGATCCCGAGTGCTTTGGTAATGACCCCAAATCATCATCATGAAGTTGGGATACTTCTTAAAACACTGCAAGTCTTACACACTGGCATATAGAATCTGTAAAGTCAGTTCTTTGGGTAATGATGGTAGGTGGAAGTGGCCCAGAAGGACAGAAGACAGAAAATAGAGCAGAAACTATTTGTCCAGAGGTAACAATGGGTCATAGCCAAGGTTCAAGCATTACTAGGGAGGTGGTGAAAATAGTAATGGGCATAGAGTGTAATAAGTCAAGGATATCTCATGTAGTTTCCAATGAAAGTTTATGAAAGACATATAACTAAAAAGATAATAGGCTGGGAGGTGAAATAGTACAAAACATTTGATATGTTTTTTACAAGGATAAAAGAAGATAGAAATGAACATTAAAGAAGTCGGTCAAATAGAAAAACTGTAAGATGGTAATAACCTCACAATATGATGAGGCAACTTAGATTTATTTTGTTTAAATAAATTGGTAGACTATATTTAGAGTAGTTTTAAGTTTAAAGAGAATTTGAGCAGAATATAGAGTTCCCATACACCCCCTCACATCTATTTCCCAAACCAAAGTTTCCCCTATTATTAACGTCTTGCATTAGTGTGGGGCATTTTTTACAATTGATGAGCCAAAGTTCATACATTCCTATTAACTAATATCCATAGTTTACATTACAGTTTACTCTGTTGTATATCTTATGGGCTTTGACGAATGTATGACAAGCATTGACCATTACAGTATCATACAGAATAGTTTCAGTGCCCTACCTTTTCCAGGATGTCATATAGCTGAAATCATACAGTATGTATCCATTTCAGTTTGGCCTCTTTCATTTAGCAATATGTGTTTAGGGTTCCTCCATGTCTCTTCCATTTAGTACTCTTATAGCTCAAGCTGCCATAACATAATACTATAGGCTTGGTGACTTTAACAACTCACAGCTCTAGAGGCTTGGAAGTCTAAGATCACGGTGCTGGCCAATTCAGTGCCTGGTGAGGGCTCTCTTCCTGGCTTGCAGACAACTGTCTTTTCACTGTGTCCTCACATGGTGGAGAGAGACAGAAAAAACTCTCTGGTTTCCTCTTACAGGGGCACTGATAGAGCCTAATCCTCATGACATCATTTAATCTAATTACCTGCCAAAGGCCTCATCTCCAAATACCATCACTTTGTTAGAGCTTGAATATATGAATTTTGGGGGGACAGAATTCAGTTGATAGCCTCATTCTTCTAACAGTATAAAATATGACGAATAAAGAAAGCTCATCATTAAATTATCTCTTTTCTAGCAATACATAGATATTTACTTGCTTTTTATAAACCATTTACATATTTTAAGGTAAATGAATTAAAGATTTAAAAAAGTCAGGTAGAACAAGATAAGAAATTGTAGGTACAAACATGCTGAAGCAAAAACACGTAAACCCCGCCGTTGCATTGTCTCAAAAATTCAGTTATAGTTCTAAGGTCTGATTTAGGTTTCCACCTCTGGTTCATGCCATTTGCTCTACCACAACAATAGGGATGGGGTAGTATGCTAAAGTTAGGACATTAAAAAAACCATTAGAAAACAGATACCTCGCTAAACTGAATGTTTATTGGGTGTGAATTGAGGCTGTTTCTTCTTAACGATATGATTCATATTAAGACTTGTCAGGGGCTTCCCTGGTGGCGCAGTGGTTGAGAGTCTGCCTGCCAATGCAGGGGACGCGGGTTCGAGCCCTGGTCTGGGAAGATCCCACATGCCGCGGAGCAGGTGGGCCCGTGAGCCACAACTACTGAGCCTGCGCGTCTGGAGCCTGTGCTCTGCAACAAGAGAGGCCATGAGAGTGAGAGGCCCGCGCACCGCGATGAAGAGTGGCCCCCGCTTGCCGCAACTAGAGAAAGCCCTCTCACAGAAACTAAGACCCAACACAGCCAAAAATAAATAAATAAATAAATAAATAAATAAATAAATAAATAAATAAATTTAAATGACAAAAAAAAAAAAAAGACTTGTCAGGACACAGTAAATTCACTAAACGTAACTTGGGGAGAAGGTTTACTTTTTACTGAGATAAAATTAACCGTTTTAACTCGCACGATTCAATAGCATTTAGTACATTCACCATGTTGTGCAACCCTTACTTCTATGTGGTTCAAAAATATTTTTATTGCTTTAAAGGGAAGACCTACCCATGCTTTCTTCTACCTAACCCCTGGGCAGTCACCAGTCTGCTTTCTGTCTCTATAGATATATCGATTTGGATATTTCATATAAGTGTAAATTATACAGTATGTGACCATTTATGTCTGGCTTCTTTCACATAGCATAATTTTCAAGGTTCACCCATATTGTAGTATGTATCATTACCTCATTTCTTTCTTCTTCCCATCTTTAATGAGGTGTAATGGAGAAATAAAAATATATCTTTAAGATATACAACTTGATGTTCTGATATACATATACATATACAGTTTTGAAATCATTGCCACAATCAAGCCAATTCACATATCCATCACCTCATATAATTACCATTTTCTTTTTTCTTTCTTTATGGTGAGAACACTTCAGATCTACCCTCTTAGCAAATTACAAGTACACAATACAGCATTGTTAACTATATGCACATTTCTAGATTTCCAGAAATTATTCACCTTGCATAACTGAAACTTTGTACCTCATGATCAATACCTGCCAATTTTCCCATGCCCTCATCTACTGTCAACCACTGTTCTGCACCCCACATCTATGACTATTTCAGATTCCACATAAAAGTAGCATCCTGAAGTGTTTGTAGCTGTCTTTCTGTATCTGGCTTATTTCACGTAGCATAATCTCTTTCAGGTTCATCCATGTTGTCACAAAAAGCAGCATTTCCTTCATTTTAAAGGCTGAATAATATTCCATCGTATACAGGCATACCTTGGAGATACTGCAGGTTTGGTTCCAGACCACCAAAATAAAGCAAATATTGCAAAAAAACAAGCCACATGAATTTTTTGGTTTACCCGTGCATATAAAACTTATGTGTATACTATATTATAGTGTGTTAATGTGCGATAGCATTATGTCTAAAAAACCAATGTACATACCTTAATTTGAAAGTAATGCTAATTGGAAAAATGGCACCAATGGACTTACTCAATGCAGGATTGCCACAAACCTTCAATCTGTAGACAACGTAGTATCTTCAAAGCACAATAAAACGAGATATGCCTGTTTATATACCACACTCTGTTTATCCATTCATGAATCTACAGACACTTCGGTTGATCCAATATCTTGGCTACTGTGAAAAGTAAACATGGAAGTGCATATGTCTCTTCACGATACCAATTTCATTTCCTTTTGCTGTATACCCAGAAGTGGGATTGCTGAGTCATAAGGTAGTTGTATTTTTAATGTTTTGAGGAACTTCAATACTGTTTTCCTTAGTGGCTGTATCAATTTACATACCCAACAAAAACGCACGAGGGTTCCCTTTTCTCTGCATCCTCATCAACACTTGTTATCTTTTGTCTTTTTGATAATCGCCATTGTAACAGGTGTGAGGTGATATCTCATTGTGGTTTGACTTGCATTTCTCTGACAGTTAGTGATGTTGAGCACGTTTTCATACATCTGTTGGCCATTCATGTGCCTCCTTTGGAGAAATGTCTATTCAAGTCCTTTGCCCATTTTAAAAAATAAGTTTATTTAATTAATTTATTTATTTTTGGCTGCATTGGGTCTTTGTTGCTGAGCATGGGCTTTCTCTGGTTGAGGTGAGTGGGGGCTACTCTGTTGTGGTGCACGGGCTTCTCGTTGCAGTTGCTTCTCTCATTGCAGAGCACGATCTCTAGGTGCGCGGGCTTCAGGAGTTGTGGCGTGTGGACTTAGTTGCTCCACGGCATGTGGGATCTTCCCAGACCAGGGCTCAAACCCCTGTCCCCTGCATTGGCAGGCGGATTCTTAACCACTGCACCACCAGGGAAGTCCCCCATTGGGATTTTAATAGGGATTGCATTGAATCTGTGGATCGCTTTGGGTAGTATGGATATTTTAATGATAGTAAATCCTCCAGTTCATGAACATGGGATGTCTTTCCATATTATCAGTGTCATCTTTCATTTTCCTCATCCATTTTTTATACTTTTCAATGTAGAGATCTTTCACCCCTTTGGCTAAATTTATTCCTAAGTATTTTATTCTTTGTAATGAAATTAAGAATGGGGTTGTTTTCTTAATTTCCTTTGTTGGGTAGGTCATTTCTTTTGTATAATGACTTCTATATGCTGATTTTATATCCTGCAACTTTACTAAACTCACTTATGAGTTCTAACAGTTTTTTGGTTTTCGTTTATTTATTTATTTATTTATTTATTTTTGGGTGCGTTGGGTCTTCGTTTCTGTGTGAGGGCTTTCTCTAGTTGTGGCGAGCAGGGGCCGCTCTTCATCGCGGTGCGCGGGCCTCTCACTATCGCGGCCTCTTGTTGCGGAGCACAGGCTCCAGGCGTGCAGGCTCAGTAGCTGCGGCTCACGGGCACATTTGCTCCATGGCATGTGTGATCTTCCCAGACCAGGACTCGAACCCGTGTCCCCTGCATTGGCAGGCAGATTCTCAACCACTGCGCCACCAGGGAAGCCCCTCCAACAGTTTTTATTGCTTTTGTTGTTGAATCTTTAGGATTTTCTACATGTGTGATCATGTCATCTGCAAACAGGTAATTTTACTTCTTCCTTTCTGATTTGGATGCATTTTATGTCTTTTTCTTGCCTAATTCCTCTGTCTTCCAGTGCTATGTTGAATAGAAGTGGTAAGTGTGGACATTCTTGCGTTCTTCCTGATATTAGAGGGACAGCTTTTAGTTTTTCACTGTTGAGAAGATGTTTGCTGTGGCCTTTTCTTTTTCATATGCCTTTATTGTGTTGAGGTACATTCCTTCTACACCTAATTTGTTTAGAGTTTTTATCATGAAAGGATGTTGAATTTTGTCAAATCCTTTTCTGCCTCTATTGAGATGATCATATGATTTTTCCTTCATTTTGTTAGTGTGGTGTATCACTTTGGTTAATTTGTGTATGTTGAACCATCCTTGCATCCCAGGAATAAATCTGACTTGAGCATGGGGTATGATAATTTAAATTTATTGTTAAAATTGGTTTGCTAATACTTTGTTGAGGATTTTTGTATCTATGTCTGTCAAAGATATTGGCTGTAATTTTCTTTTTTTGTAGTGTCTGTGTCTGGCTTTGGTATCAGGGTAATGCTAGCCTTGTAAAATTAGTTTGGAAGTGTTCCCTCCTATCCAGTTTTTTTGGATGAGTTTGAAAAGGATTGGTAGTAATTCTTCAAATATTTGGCAAAATTCACCAGGGAAACCATCTGGTCCTGGATTTTCTATTTTGTTTTTTTTTTTAATTATTGATTCAATCTCCTTATTTGTTATTGGACTGTTCAGAATTTCTGTGTTATCTTGATTCAGTGTTGGTAGGTTGTATGTTTGTAGGAATGTATCCATTTCTTCTACATTATCACATTTGTTGGCATAATTGATAATGGACCCTTATGATTCCTTTATTTCTGAGGCATCACTTATATTGTCTCCTCTTTCATTTCTGATTTTATTGAGTTGTCTTTTGTATTTTTTTCTTAATTCGTGTAGTCAAGAGTCTTTCAAATTTATCTTTCCAAAAAACACCACTTAGTTTTGTTTCTATTTTCTATTGTTTTTCTATTCTCTATTTGATTTATTTCTGCTCTAATCTTTACTATTTTCTTCCTTCTGCCAAATTTGAGATTACTTTTTTCTTCTTTTTCTAGTTCCTTGAGGCATAAAGTGAGATTGTTTACTTGAGGTTTTACTTCTTCTTTAATGTATGCATTTATCACTACAAACTTCTCCTGTAGTACTGCTTTGCTGCATCCCATAAATCTTGGTGTGTTGTGTTTCATTTTAGTTTGTGTCAAGATTCTTTGAAAATTCCCTTTTGATTTTCTCTTTGACCCAATGGTTGCTCAAGACTGTATTATTCAACATGATAAATATAATTAACATTGCTGTGTGTTATGCATGAAGGTTAAGAGAGTAAATCCTAAGAGTTCTCATCACAAGGAAAACATTTTTCTCTTTTTCTTTTATTTTGTGGCCATATGAGATGATGTTCACTAAACTTACTGTGGTAATCATTTCTTGATGTACATAAGTCATATCTTTATGCTGTACACCTAAAACTTATGCAGGGCTCTATGGCAGTTATATCTCAATAAAAGTGGAACGGGGAAAAGAGTATATTGTTTACTTTCCACATGTTGGTAAATTTTCTTGTTTTCTTTTCTTTATTAAAATTTTGTTTTTAATTTAATTTTTTGCTGTGTTGGGTCTTCGTCGCTGCATGCAGGCTTTCTCTAGTTGCAGTGAGCAGGGGCTACTCTTTGTTGTGGTGCACGGGCTTCTGATTGCAGTGGCTTTTCTTGTTGCGGAGAACAGGCTTTAAGGCGCGCAGGCTTCAGTAGTTGCAGCAGTCGGGTTCAGTAGTTGCAGCACGTGGGCCCTAGAGCGCAGGCTCAGTAGTTGTGGTGCACGGGCTTAGTTGCTCTGCATCATGTGAGATCTTTGCTTACCAGGGATTGAACCCATGTCCCCTGCATTGGCAGGCAGATTCTTAAGCACTGTGCCACCAGGGACGTCCAGATATTCCTGTTTTGTTACTCTTATGGGATTTCTAGTTTCATACCATTGTGATCAGAAAAGATACTTGAAATTATTTCAGACTTTTTAAATTTGTTAAGACTTGATTGTGACCTAACATATTATCTATTCTGGAGAATGGTGTGTGTGTACTTGAAATGAACGTGTATGTGCTGCTGTTGGATGAAATGTTTTGTATATGTCTGTAAGGACCATAGTGTTTTTCAAGTCATGTTTGTTGATTGAGTTTTCCATCTGGGTGTTCTATCCATTATTGTAACTGGGTTATTGAAGTCCCTTATTATTCGTGTACTGCAATCAATTTCTCCATTTAATTTCGATATTTCCTTTAGAGCTTTATGTGCTCTGATGCTGGATGCATTTATAATTGTTATATCCTCCTGTTGAGTTGACTCTTTTATTATCATATAGAAACCTTCTTTGTCTGTACAGACAATTTGTGACTTAATGTCTATTTTGTCTGTTATGCATATAGGAACTCTCGCTTTGTTCTGGTTGCCATTTGCATGGAGTATCTTTTTCCATCCCTTCACTTTGAGCCTGTATGTGTCTTTTAATCTAAAATGAGTCTCTTGTAGACAACATAAGGTTGGATATTGTTTTTTAATCCATTCAGCCACTCTATGCCTTTTGATTGGGAAGATTAATCCATTTATATTAAACTAATTATCGATCAGTAAGGACTTACTATTGCTGTTTTGTTCATTGTCTTATGTCTGTTTTGCAGCTGTTTTGTCCTCTTTCTCTGTAGCTTTATTTCATTGTTGTTTGATTATTTTTTTGTTGTGATTTACTTTGATCCTTTTCTCTTTATCTTTTATTTATAGTAGGCCTTTTCTTTGTGGTTAGCTGAAGGCTACATAGAAATCTTGTAGTTCTAAACATCTATTCTTTTACTCCCACCCAAACTTTGTGTCCTTATAGTCAGTTTCCTTCTTTTTATATTGTTAACAAATTTTAACTTTTATCTCAGGGTGAAAGTACTTTATACAGCACCGTTACAGTGTTATTATGCTATATTTGTGTGTGTGTGTATGAGTTTACCATTGAAATTTATGCTTTTGTTTGCTTTTGCATTTCTGTTAACATGTTTTCATTTCAAAGTGATCTCCCTTAAGCATTTCTTATAAAGCAGGTCTATTAGTGATGAACTCACTTTGATTTTGTTGACTTTATCTCTCCTTTATTTTTAAAGCATAATTTTGCTAGGTATGGTCATTTTTGCTCACAGGTTTCTTTTTTCTTCAGTACTTTGAATATATCATCCAACTCTCTCCTGGCCTGTAAGGTTTCTGCTGAGAAATTCACAAATTGTTTTCTGGGAGTTCCCTCATATGTGCCAAGTCACTTTTCTCTTGTTCCTTTCAATATTCTCTCTTTGTACTTCACATTTAACAAGTTGATTATAACGTGATTGTGTGTAGTCTTCTTTGTGTTGATCCTATATTGAGCCCTTTGAACTTACTTCTACTGCTACACTATTTATTTTCTAGATATCTTATATCCTTTTTGTTCTTCAGTTCCTTCATTATTACATTCTTTTGTGGTTGATGTTTTTCCCAGTTTACCATTTTGATTCTCTTCTTATTTCTTTTCTGTGTACTTGTGAGGTAGTTTTCTTAGTGCTTATCCTAGGGGTTAAAGTAAACATCTTAATTTTATGAAAAAACAAATTTGAAGTAATAACATTTTCATTTAATAATAACACAAAATCTGCTTATTTACATCCCGCATCCTCGTTTACACTGCACTTGTCACAAATGACATCCTTATGTATTGTGTGCCCCTTAATAGCCTTATAATAACTATTTTATATATTTGTCTTTTAAATCACATTTTGAAAAGAGGCGTTACAAACCCTAACTGCAAACGTGTTGGCCTTTTAAACTTAGTGTAGTTACCTTTACCATTGTTCTTTAATTCTTCATATGGATTCAAGTTACGTTTCATTTCAGCCTGAAGGATTCCTTTAACAGTTCTTATTGAGCAGATCTACTAGTAATGAACTTCGTCAGTGTTTCTTTATATGAATGTCTTAATTTTCCTTTATTTAAAAAAATTCTGGTAAAATATACATAACATAAAATTTATCATCTTAACAATTTAAGAGTGCAGGCCAGAGGCATGAAATATATTTACACTGCTGTGCTATCATTACCATCATCCATCCACAGAACTTTTCATCTTGCAAAACTATAATAGTCTGTACTCATGAAACCACAACTCTCTATTTCCCTTGCCTCCTCACCCCTGGAAACCACCATTGTACTTTCTGTCTCTGTGAATTTGATTACTCTGTGTACTTCATATAAGTGGGATCATACAGTATTTGTCCTCTTGTGACTGGCTTATTTTACTTAGCGTAATGCCTGAAGGTTGATCCATGTTGTAGCATGTGTCAGAATTCCCTTCCTTTTTAAGACTGAATATTGATTTATTGTTTGTATAGGCCACATTTTGTATATCCCTTCATCCCTCAATGGACCCTTGGGTTTTTTCACCTTTTGCCTATAGTGAATAATTCTGCTATGAACATGGGTGAACACATAACTCTTTGAGTTCATAATTTCAATTCTTTTTGAGTATTTAATAGGAACTCGAATTATGGGATCATATGGTAATTCTATTTTTAATGTTTTGAGGAACGACCATACTCCTTTCCTTTCTGTGTGCACCATTTTCCATACCCACCAACAGTGTGCAAGTGTATACATAGTGGATATTAACCTTATCAGCTATAGGATTTGCAACTATTTTCTCCCATTCAGCAGGTTCGTTTTATTTTTTGATGAAAGAAGTATTTTTAAATTTTGAATACCTAGTTTATCTATTTCTTTTATTACCTCCACTTTTGGTGTCATATTCAAGAACTCTTGGCCAAATTTCATGTCATGGTTTTCTTCCCAGAACTTTCTTCTAAGAGTTTTATAGTTTTAGGTCTCGCATTTAGGTCTTTGATTCACTGAGTTAATTTCTGTATGTGGTGTAAGGTAAGGGTCTACCGTCATTCTTTTGAATGTGGATATTGTTTTTCCAGTACCATTTGTTGAAATCGCTATCCTTTCCCCATTGGGTGGTCTTGGCACTCCTGTTGAAAATCATTTGGTGATGTATATACGGGTTTACTTCTGGGTTTCTATTTTGTTCCACGGGCCTATTCTCCGTCCTGTATGTGTGTTTATGCCAGTACTATTTTGATTACTGTGGTTGTGTAGTAGGTTTTGAAATCAAGAAATTTGAAACTTCAAATTTTGTTCTTTTTCACATTATTTTGACTATTCAGGCCCTTTAAATTCCATATGAACTTTAGGATGAATTTTACTACTTCTGAAAAAACCTCACTGTGATGTTTAAAGAGATTGCTTTTAATCCGTACATCCCCTTAAGTCGTGTTGACATATTAACAACATTAAGTCCTCCAATCTGTGAACACAAGATGCCTTTACATTTATTGGTGTCTTCATTAATTTCCTTCAGCAACGTTTTCTAGTTTTCAATGTACATGTCTTTTGTCCCGCTGGTTAAGTTATTCCTCATCTTTTACTATATTTCATGATATTTTAATATTTTATTTATTTATTTATTTATTTATGGCTGTGTTGGGTCTTCGTTTCCTTGTGAGGGCTTTCTCCAGTTGCGGCAAGTGGGGGCCACTCTTCATCGCAGTGCGCGGGCCTCTCACTATCGCGGCCTCTCCTGTTGCGGAGCACAGGCTCCAGACGCGCAGGCTCAGCAATTGTGGCTCACGGACCCAGTCGCTCCGCGGCATGTGGGATCCTCCCAGACCAGGGCTCAAACCCGTGTCCCCTGCATTGGCAGGCAGACTCTCAACCACTGTGCCACCAGGGAAGCCCCCATGATATTTTAAATGGTATTTTTTTTTAACTTTCCTTTTCAAACTTTTCATTCTTAGTGTATAGAGAAACAACTGATTTTTGAGTGTTGATTTTGTATCTGGCAAATTTTCTAAATTCATTTATTAATTCTAACAGGTTTTTTTTGGTGCATGTGTGTTGTCTCTGAACAAATAGAATTTTATTTCTTCCTTTCCGATTTAGATGCCTTTTATTTTTGATCTTGCCTTATTTATTTGGCTAGGAATTCCAGTACTTTGCTGAATAGAAGTGGTGACAACAGGCATCCTTCCTTTGTTCCTGATCTTAGGGAGAAAGATTTCACCACTGAATATAATAGCTGTTGGTTTTCTATCTGTGACCTTTGTTATGTTGAAGTCATCAACTTGTATTCCTGGTTTGTTGGGTTTTTTTTGTTTAAATCATAAAATGGCATTGAATTTTGTCAAATGTTTTTTCTGCATCAATTAAGATGATCACATGCAGTTTAGTCCCTTCAATCCGTTTACGTGCTATACTACATTGATTGATTTTCATATGTTGAACCAACCTTGCCTTGCAAGAATAAATCCCATTTGGTCATGATGTATAATCCTTATAATGGGCTGTTCTGTCTCACTATTTTAAAGGGTTTTTGCATCAGTATTCATAAGGGATATTGGTCTGTAGTGTACTTTCCTTGTAGTGTCTTTAGGTTTGTAATTGATGTAATGTTAACCTCATAGAATGAGTGAAGATACATTCTCTCCTCTTAAATTGTTTGGAAGAACTTGAGAAGGATTGGTGTTAATTCTTCTTTAAGTTGTTGGTAGAATTCACCATGAAGATACCTGGTGCTGGGCGTTCAGTTGTTGGGAGATTTTTGATAACTGATTCCATATCTTAACTTCTAGATCTGTTCAGATTTTGTATTTCTTGGTAGGATGCGTGTTTCTAGGAATGTGTTCATTTCATCTAAGTTATCAAGTTAGTTGGTCTACAACTGTCAATAGTACTCTATTGTAAGCCTTTTTATCTCTACAAAATTGGTAGTAATGTCCCTTTCTTAATTTCTGATTTTACATATTTTGTTCTTTTTAATAGTCAATCTAACTAGTTTTGTCAATTTTGTTGATCGTTTTCCTCTTTTTACAGCTATTTTGACGCATAACTGACAAAACTGTAATATATCTAAAACGTATAATGTGATTATTTGATATACGTATATATTGTGAAAGGATTCTCACAATCAAGTTCATTAACATACCCATCACCTGTCATACATTTACTTTTTGTGAGGACACAAATTCTACTCTCTCAGAAATTTTCAGTTACAGAATACAGCATCATCAGTTAGTCCCCATGTTATACATTAGCTCCTCAGACCTTATTCCTTCATTTTATCCCTCATGTTATAACTGAAAATTTGTATCCATTTACCAGCGTGTTCCCATTTCCCCCCATGCCCAACTGCAGGCAACAATTTCTGCTCTGTGTTTCTATGATTCCAACTTTTTTTTTAGATTCCACACATAAGTGATACCGTGCAGCATTTGTCTTTTCTCCATCATGCTTATTTCACTTAGCATAATGTTCTCCAGGCTCATTCATGTTCTTGCAAGTGTAAGGATTTACTTTAAGGCTGAATAATATCCCATTGTGTATGTTATGTATGTATATTTGTGTGTATGTGTGTGTGTGTGTGTGTGTGTGTGTATGTATCAGATTTTGTTTATCCATTCATCTGTGAGAGACAGGCAGGTTCTTTCCATACCATTACTGTGAATAACATTTCAAAGTTTGTTTTTGTTTTTGTTTCTGTTTTTTTCCCGTACCACGTGGCTTGTGGGATCTTAGTTCCCCAGCCTCGGATTGAACCCAGGCCCTCCCCTCAGCAGTGAGAGCACGAAGTCTTAACCACTGGACAGCTGGGGCACTCCTAAAAAAATATTGTTTCCTTTTGCTATATGACCAGAAGTGGAGTTGCTGGATCACATGGTATTCTAATTTTATTTTCTTGAGGAATCTCCATACTGTTTTCAGTACTGGTTGTACCAATTTACATTCCCCAAAACAGTGCACACAGATTCCCTTTTCTCCACATCCTCACCGGCATTTATCTCTTGTCTTTTTCATAATACACATACTAACAGGTGTGAGGTGATATCTCATTGTGGTTTTGATTTGCATTTCCCTGATGATTGGTGATGTGAATCACCTTTTCATATACCTGTTCCCCAAATGTTTGTCATCTTTGGAAAAATGTCTTTTTAGGTCCTTTGCCAACTTTTAAATTGTGTTATATGGTGTTTTTGCTACTGAGTTGTATGAGCTCCTTGTATACTTTGGATATTAACTTCTTTTTAGATACGTGATTTGCAAATATTTTCTCACACTCCATAGGGATGGGGAGGATCTAAGTTGCTTGTCTGAGGTCACACCGCCGGAAGGGAAGGCTCTAAGAGTCCCAAGTTTCTCTTCCTCACCCCTCTTGCTTCCTGCCCCTGGAATGTGGGCTTCCCCCAGACGGAGCAAAGTACCTGGCAAGCAGCATCAAATATCCAGTGCAATCAAGACAAGTTCTATGATATGAAAGCAAGTCCTCGGGGCCAAGGCCCATGGTCCTGCTAACTCCCTGGGAAAGAGGCCTCGAACATCACTCGTGATATCAGAGAGAGCCAAGGACACACACAGGGGACGTTGCCCTGGGCAGTGGCCACTTCATGCTTCATGGTGTGTGACCAGTGTGAGAACGCAAGGCCGTAGGAGGGCCCCATGCTTGGCTAAATACTCTGCCACCACCATCTTGAAATTCTTGATAATTATTGAACAAGGGCCCTGTATTTTCATTTTACACCCAGCCCTGTAAATTATGTAGCTGGTCCTGCTTCTGGGAAAGTTTCTTGGTCACCTTCTCCCTACCTTCCCTGTCCCCAGTCTCAGGACTTTGTGCAGGGCCAGGGCTGCACACAGTCACTATAAGAGATGCTTTTCTGACCACCGTTTGGAACCAAAACAAAACCAACAAAAGCCCCAGATCCATGCAATTAGCCAATATCTCCTCACCAAGACAAAGTCCCTCTGCCCGGAAAGATGCTGCTACTGGCTTGAGACTCCTTTTCCCCCTGAACATCCTACCCTCCAAGGTCTTGCTGCCATTTTGATGTGACACAGGTCAAATGACCAGGGGCTTTTTTCCCCTCTGCATTTTCCTGCCTAGATTTGCACCTGTTTCTGTGGCTAATGTTACTGTTGGGTTTCTGTTTTCCCATCTCTGTCCTCTCATCCCTGCTCACACACTGCACACACAATTATAAATTATATTCCAGGCAGGCCAGGAATCTCTCCTCACACACATCCCTAATAAAATGTTTATCTGATGGTTTCAAGACCCTAAGCTGCCTACAGCCAATTTTTGCTAACATACGTCACCCCTGGGACTAGCCAGAAGTGGGCAGTCAAACGTTAGCATCAACACATCCTTTAGAAGGTCCCTAAGAGGGCTACATGCTCCAGGGCTGTTCCTGGAAAGTAGGTCACAACCTGTGCGATGGCCAGACATTCCCCCCAGTCCCCGGAAGGGGAGGATGAGGTCAGAGAACTTGCAATGTCGTGACCCTTTGATATGCCTCTCACAAGGACAAGCTCTCCTCGAAGGAAGGTTATACATAACTGAGTGTTTCTGTCCAGGTGGTACTTATAATAACCAAAGGAATTAATGCAGATTAGTTTTCTTTGGTGTCTGGGTGTGGTAGGCATGATGTCCCAAAGATGTCCACGTCCTAGTCCCTGGTACCTGTGAATATGTTACATTACATGGCAAAGGGGAAGTAAGGTTACAGATGCAATTAAGGTTGCTAATCAGCTGACTTCAAAGATGAGATTATCCCGAATTGTCCAAGTGGGACCAATGTAACCACAAGGGTCCTTAAAAGTGGAAGAGAATCAGAAGAGGAGGTCAGAGTGATGCTATGTGAGAAGGACTTGACCTTTAGGTCGAAGATAGAGCCTGGCTTTGAAGACAGAACAAGGGGCCATGAGCCAAGAAATGCAGGCAGCCTCCAGAAGCTGGAAAAGGCAAGGAAAAAGATTCTCCCCTAGTGCCTCCAGAAAGGAATGTCGCCCTGTTGACAGCTTGATTTTAACCCAGTGAGAACTGTGTCAGACTTCTAACGTATGGAACCGTAAGTTTATAAATTTGTTTTGCTGTAAGTCACTAACTTTGTGATAATTTGTTACAGCAGCAAGAGGAAAATCATGCACTACCTCCTTAGATTCTTATCACCGGGGTGTGTTTAACAAGCAGAGCTAAGCTGAGGCAGGGAAAGGCCCTTGGAGGAACGATCACTGCTTCCCTCGTGATGAGAAGACCTGGCAAAATTATGAAGTAAGCAAAGTGATGAAAAACACCCTTTGTTTTTTGTCCTTGGGTTGTGCCACAATCCAACGGGATCCCTCATTTGGGGGACTCCAGGTAGACCTACCCCATAAAAGCCTATTGAATCCAGAAGCTCCCAAGTTTTCCCTTCAGCCTACCAAGGCTTAATAATCCTAGCTATTAACTAAAGCATGAAAGTGATCATATTGACTATAGATACAGGACAGGATAATGGAAGAGAGTATATAAATGAACACTCATTTACTGTTTATCCTTTTGGGAAATGCTGACATGCTTAATGAGCCTCACTCCAACCCAGCAGCACTTAACCTTTTTAAAGTCACAGGCTCTGCTGAGAATCCAATGGAAGAAAAACGCCAACACACACAAAACCTATTTCGGGGGCTCATGAAACCACTGAGGCATCCAGCCTCAGCCCAGAACCCCTGCTCCAATTGCTAGGACAGCTAAGGAAGGTAATTTGAAGGCTGTTTAAGGCCTGTGTCCCTAAAATCACTTCTCCCTGTTGGCTACTTCCTGCCTGTACACAAAGCTGATCGTGGGGCCAACCTACAAAACGCCAGAATTATTAACAAGTACCTCTTTCCCACTGGTTGAAGAGACCTTAGGGGTAACAAACCAGAACCCAGTGATAGGAACAAAATGTTCAAAGAATGGAGACAAGAAGCTATGAGAGATAACCTGGGCGGGGGGTGGTGGCGGACAGATTTTGACATGGCAACAGCATATCTTGTGGGCAGAGAGGCACAAAATCCTCATTCCCTGTTAAATAGGATCTGACTACCACCAGACTGAGGTGGATGAGCCCGGGCCAAGGGGGAGACTGACACCCACATCCCCATCACAGCCACCTGGGTACATCCCTGGGCAATGCTATCCAATCCATTCCCACTCCAGAGCCACCCACGAGCCCGGTGCCCAAACCACTGCTGTGTAAGTCGGTGCCTCTCAAGGCAGTGTCACCTGAGGGTGCCCAGCAGGGCTCAGGCATCAGAAAGACATTCTCGCAAGCCCTGACTGCCCCTTACCAGCTCTGGATCTTGGGCAAATGAGTCCGCCCTGCATTCTGCCTCCTCAGATGCAAAATGCAGACGATACCAGGACAAGTCCACAGTCCCTCATCAAAACCCAAGGGTCAGATGTGCTTCAAGGTTCAGAATTGATCAGATTTGATAAAGGTAATAGAGTGCCTATGCATTATGGTAATACCCATGGTGGGTCTGTCATCAAACACATCAATACGAACATTCAGACTAAAAAGGATAAACAGTTTAGGCCAGATTTTGCCACCAAATGCATTCATTGCGTTAAGCTTCCCCTCTACTTAGTTATGAAATAATTTTGTTTGCAAAGTTTTGCTGTTGTTCAGAACAGCCGTGAAGACATTAAGGCCCTGTAGGATTATTGTTGTGTGGATAAAACAGTTACAATGCCCACCGCCTCTAGCCATCCCTGCACCTCAGGCCCACTTCAGTCCTCGTATTCATCACACTGAGTTACAATTCTCCTAGGTCTGTCTCCTCTTCTAGATCGTGAGCATCTTGTGGTCAGGAATGATAGCTTGCTCACCTGTGTATTCCCAGCATCTGGCCCATGCTGGGCACATGTCCATAAATGTGTGCCAAACACAAGTTAATTAGTCATCTAAATCTCTCCACCTGCCTGCCTCCAAGCAGGTGGAAAAGCGCACCCCAGAAGTGCTCCCTCCCTTGCTCCTGAACCCGGGTACACATCAGAACATCAATCTGCCCATTCAGCATCATCACGACGGTGCGGGAACCTCCTTGGCACTTTCAAATACTTTTTTCATAAACCCAATTCATGTCCACTAGGAATGGCCCTGACCAGGGAGAGACTTGGGAGATGAGAACTTTTGCTAATCAGCAAAGCTGTATCTGAGTCCAGACTCTTGCCTCCAGCCTTTAGACTGAAGAAGCACCTGGCAGCCCCTGGGGGCCAAGGAGGCCCACCTGTCTGTTTGCTTCTCCGGGAGCTGCTCCCACACATCGCGCAGTCTGGGCACAGCGCCAGTGCGAGCTCTGCTTTCAGGACTTTGCATCTCTATTTCTCTGTGAAGACTCCAAGCCTGCCCGGGTTTGGAAGCCTCTCGGCTGCCTCTTCACACTTATCTCTGAATGAGAGAAACCCAGCCCGGCTCCCCTGAGCAAGGCTGAATGAGCCCCGAGATCTAAACTGGCACGAGCTACAGCTTGAGAACCACTCGTGCTAAAATGGAAAAGGACTTGGAGAGCGCAGCGCCTTTTCAAGAGAACGGAGAGGAAGATTCAACAGCGGGAGGAACTGAAACAGCCACTTGGATTACTGTCCTAGGTGAGGGTGGTCACCTGTGTCACGTGGTCACCCTTGTCACGTGGCCACATTGACAGGATGCAGGTTAGAATTAAGCCCACTGCCGCCCATCGGATGCACAGTGAACATCTAGAGCGTCTCCCCAGTGGTTGTCATCTCTTGGTGGGTCAGAATCATTTACAAGGGTCCTTGTATCTCAGGTAGCAGAGGAGCCTGGGTCCAGGACGCCCCTAAAGTGTGCCTTGTCCCAGGCAGAGCTGCACTGTGTCCCCGCCTGCCTGGTCTAAGAAGTATCTGCTCCTCAGCAAATGAAGACGACTGGAAAGCCCCGACCCTCAGAGATGAAAGGGGCCCGAGAGAAGGGCTCCACCGACCTCCATTTTTTGAATGGACACGTTTCCTGAACGCGGTCACGTCTATACAGCGGATTTCCTGCACCAACTCGCTGTCTGGTCCTGGGAGCTATAATAATGATGCCACCGCTACTCGTACTGGGGCTGCCTTCCCGGAGGGGAAGATCGGGCAGGGGAGGCGCTGAGGCTGCGCAGTTGGCTGCCGCACCTGAGTCCCCTCCGCAGTCCTAAGAAAGGTTTCAGGGCCCTCTTCCAAGCAGGTGGAGGTTTCTGCCTAGGGCTGTTTGTTTGAGGCTTTCTCCTGGCTTTTTTTCACCTCTTCTGAACAGCCTTCCACCCCAGGGATGATCCAAGCACCTACCCCAACCCCGCCCCGGGAAAACAAGCTCACTCCACGCCACAAACGGGTCCAATCACAGGTTCTCCTTCTGCTTTAACTCTCCTCTCTCCAGTGAAACTCCCACCCCCTCGGGTGTAAGCCCTGTGTAAGAAGCTGTGTGCTGAGAGAGGAGCCCCTGCAGCTATTCCCATTGCCCAAATGCTGCCTCTTATCAACGCTAAGGAGTCTCAGGCTAGTGGAATTGGAGGCAATGTAACAGCCTTGCACCTGTTCTGAGACGGGGCACGTGTGTGGGGATGTGACATTAAACTGCTAGGGACACAGCATCACTCCCAGGTCACCTGCCTCCGGGTCAGAGCACCTCCAACCCACAGGGTATAAGAGCTACCCGTGGCAACTGTTAAAATGCAGAGTCCGGGTCGCTCCCAGAGGTTCTCATCCTGTAGGGCCTGGGTACAGCTCCCGTCTGGGTAGAGCCCCCTGATCTGCACGTTGCACGAGCAACTCAGATGACCCCCAATACACAGTCCGCAGACCAGCCTGAGAACTACTGCCTCGCTCATTACCTATGTCTGCTTCTCAGTTTCTACCCCTTCCCGCTTCTGAAAACTGCCCCTCACAAATGTTTTCCCGCAAAGAGCTGGGGGCAGTTGGTAGGGGAAAGGTGGCCTCCGAGGTTTTCCATGTGGATGATGTAGCCAGTTACCCCGACTAATACTGGATACTTAAGTATTTACAAATGCAATTGTCTTGAATTTGCTTCAATCTAATCCGAAAGGGGAAAAAAAAAAAAAAGCTATAAAGGACATTGCTAGGATACCTGATGACATTTGACTATCCACTGTGGATTAGGTAATATCAAGGTTGGGACTCCCCTGGTGGTCCAGTGGTTAAGACTCTGTGCTTCCAAAGCAGCGGGGGCCAGTTCCATTCCTGGTGGGTGAATTACGATCCCATATGCTGCTGGGTGTGGACAAAAAAAAAAAGATAATATCAAGGTTAAATTCCTGGTTTTGAACATTGTACTGTGGTTGTATTCTTATTGTTAGGAAATACATACTGAAGTATTTAGAGATAAAAGGACACAATATCTCCGACTTATTCTCAAATGGCTCAGAAAAAATAGTAGTCACACATATGTATACATATACACATAGAGAATATGATAAAGCCAATGGGATAAGATGGAAATTGTTCAGTCTGCGTAGAGTAAATGGGAGTTCCCTGTACTATTCTTACAACTGTTCTATGTATCTGAAATTATATATCAAAGTAAAAAGTTACCAAAAAAAAAAATCCCCAGGTGAGGGGTGGGTGTGGGGATAGAGACTCCATTCTCTTTACTTTTATGTATGTTTGAAATTTTCTATCATTAAAACAATTCCCTGTACCAAGCCTCAGGTATGGTTTGAGTGGCACCGACCCTGGGCTGCTGGGAGCCTAGACACCGTCCACAACATCACGGGCAATGACCTGTGAGCTAGGAGTACCGCCTGGATTAGTGGTAAGGTCCTCCACGTTCTGTCCTCCCAACTCCCAACACTTAGCGATACACCTTCACAATCGGACTTTTCCAATGTTATTTTTTTCTGATGATTAATATCAAATCTTTCGGGGGGAATCTTACATAAAGGCAATTATAAACTAGAGAATAAAAATCACCTTTTAGACACACATTGCCTCTATCACAAAAGAAGTTTTTATTAGGACAGGTGATTTACTTTCAACCCCAGAACTTAGGTTGGGCCCTAATACCTTTCCTTACATGATTTAGGATATAAATTTAAGCCAGAATGACTGACTGATTTTTTCAAAGTTCTCATTCAGTTAAAATAGAAAAGGATAGAAGCTGAAGATTATATGAATCATATGATAACAAGAAAATGCATATGCAGAGATGATATTAAAAATATTTGAGTACACCATAGGGAACTATACTCAATATCTTATAATAACCTATAATGGAAAAGAATCAAAAAAGGAATATATATATATATATATATATATATATATCTCCAAATTACTTTGCTGTATATGTGAAAGTAACACAATATTGTAAATCAACTATACTTCAATTAAAAAAAACCTGACAACCCGCAAGGGCACCAACCAATCAAACCAATCAGAACAGATTTATTTTTAGATTTAAGCCCTGCAGCTGAGCCAGGTATTGACCCTTTAGCTCTTGGATTGTTGGCAATTCCAGGAGCACCAGGGAAGGCACAGTTATCCAATGATTTTAACCACTGGGCGAACACTGACTGACTACCAGCTCTGTGCATGAAGGAATATTAGCTCTAATAACTATGGTTTATTCCAACCCTCCTGGGAGCTCTGCCAAGTTTAGGTTCATACCCAGTCTATGCTCAGAGGGTAGCTCCAGACGGAGTCAAGACCCTGGAGTAATTCAAGCAGAGCTCAAAAATGTTAATGACTCACCCACTTGTCAGGAGCTAGGGAGCCAAACACAATGGATTTGGGGGTGGGAGATGGGAGGGGGAGATATGTGGGCATTATTCACACTTGCTAATAAATACCTTCTTTTGCTTATAGAGACTCTAGGGTAAAACAAATGCTTTCAGGGACACTCCAGTGACTCACAGGCTGAGAATAGAGACGATCTTCATTGTAACCATCTGCAAAAGCTTCTTATGAATGTATTTATTAGAGGAGGGAACCGACACACTACTCCAGGAAAGTTACATTTTAGAAATTCATTTCTAAATTCATGCATAGAACTTTTAAAGAAGTAAGAGTATTTTCCACTTCTACTCATGCCAAGAGAACATTAAGTTGGATACACTACTTGGGGAAAATCACAGCTGTTCCTCTGAGTTATAAAAGGTAGGAGGGTAGAGACCAGGTCTCTGTTTTTTTACACAGTGCCTGGCTCAAGACCATAGGAAATTAATTGCCTGCTTGATAAATGTTTTTTGACGATGAGGTGGAGGATGCTTTGGGAGATGGCCTTGCTCATTCAGGTCACAGGCTGCATTTACAGCCATTGTCTCTTTAGGGAACCAAGCTAAAACCCATACAGCCAAATTGCCAGGGCATGATGGTATGCATACAACAGACAGTGATACAGGAAGAAAACAAATTTAAACCTGAGTTCTAAACTCTATTCTTGTACCTCTTCATTTCCAAGTCCACTGGTATTTGATTTTTTTTTTTTTTCCATTTTAAGGGCAGGGCTTCCCTGGTAGCGCAATGGTTGGGAAGCCGCCTGCCAATGCAGGAGACACGGGTTCGAGCCCTGGTCCAGGAGGATCCCACATGCCGCAGAGCAACCAAGCCCGTGCTCCGCAACAAGAGAAGCCACCGAAGTGAGAAGCCCACGCACCGCAATGAAGAGTAGCCCTGGCTCTCCACAACTAGAGAAAGCCCGCGTGCAGCAGCGAAAACCCAACGCAGCCAAAAATGAATAAATAAATTTATTTTTTTTTAAAAAAGAGTACCTGCTGGGTGAGATTAAGTGGACTTTTTTTTTTAAGTGGACTTTTAAATGCCCTTTTAAGTAAAATTTGAGGCAAGAGAACAGAAATCTGACCGTGACGTCATCACTGACGTTCTGCGTCACCTGAACGATGAAGACAATGACCAGCCAAGAAAACCATTCATCAGTCTGAGGAAAGTGTGTCACCATGGAAAACCTTGGTAAAGAACACATTCTAAGTCACTCACTGTCCATCTTTTTCTTTTTAAATCCATTCTCCCACAAGGCATATAACACTTCCCTGTGCCCAGAGCAACCTTCCCCAGCCCCGTCTCACCCCATAAAAACCCAGAGGAGCGATAGAGAATTCTGCAAGCTCCCCACTGAGGTCAGGGTGACTCCCAGGTGGACACGGGTGCAGAGGGGCATGCAGATTCCTGGGGCACTGAGAAAGGCTTCTCTCGCCCCAGTCCTTCCCCCAAAATCACATGGAAAGTTCTCTTACAGGGGCAAAAACATCTTTAAAGTTAAGAAACAACATGAAAACTTTCCTTACAAAGAAAGGCCACACAAAGATTAAACTCATTCACTCGTCTCCTCCTGCATCCATTCCCCCAGCACAGTGTGTGTTGAGCAGAGGCCATTGCCAGGCTCTGGGGAGGCAGATGTGCCATGGGAGAGCGCAGAGCCTCATGGAAAAGGCAGACATTTACAACTCGCTGAAATGACAGCAGGACTGGAGACAAGCGGAGCGGGTAGGGAGTAGAGGGGAAGAGCGTGCTAAAATATGAAATCAGAGCTTTTCCAGGGAATGGAGGTGACACCAAAGAGGGAAGGTCATGAGAGGGAGTAAAGGCAGGCCCTGGAGCAGAGGTGTTGGCTGTCCCAGCAGCCATGCCCTCTTCTCCCTTCCCCCAGAGCCTGGGTTTTGTTTGGCTCTTAACCCCCGCCTCATGTGGCATGTGGCTCAGTGGCTAAGCCTGATGAGCCTGAATCCCTTGCCAATGATGGTTTAACAAGGGACTTGGGACACAATCCTGCAAGTGAGACTTGAGGAGACATCAGCTGTGAGATGACCAGGAGAGAGTTTCTCTCTGATGAGACTTCAGGAAGGGGCAGCCTCTCTCTTCTTCTGTAGGACACTGTTGTAACTCCTGGAACTCTGGCAGCCTTCTTGTAACCACAAGGAAAACTAAATTCCACAAGGCCACCATGGCAGAAATGAAACCTGCACTTTGACGTTATTACTGAGTCATCCCACAAGTGCCCTACCTTAGGATTACCTACCAGTGAAATTAGAAATTTTTCTTATCTCTTAAGCCATCCTAAGTTGAGTTTTGTGCTACTTGCAGCCAAAAGCATCCTTTGTGGAAGGTGGCCCTTTCCTGAGGCCCCCTCGCCTTTACCAGTTCATCTGTTAAATAGACAAGCTGAATTCCCAAGGGCCATGCACAGAGACTTCCTGTTATTTTTCTCCAGCTCTACTCATGAAAATAAAATTAATTTTCTAGCCCATGAATTAAACATCACTGCTGCCGGCTGAAAGATTTTAGCAACAGCCTTTTGTTGGCAAGAGAAGCAGGATCCCGACATGTTCTAAAATAAGCTACAAGGAGGCAGGAGGGGAGGAGGGGAGGCAAAGGGGAGGAGGCCATTAAACGGAAAAAGAAAGAGTTGCCAAATCCCACCCGTGTGCAGCTTCTCTGACCCGTCGGCCTGTGGCCTGACTTGAGGGAGTGCTTCTCTAAGTTCAGTGCAGATGGATCACCTGGAGACCTTATCAGTGCAGGTAGTGATTCAATAGGTCCAGGGTGGGGTCTGAGAGTCTTTCTTTTTAACAAGCTCCCAGGTGATGTTGCTGGACCACAGCCTGCAGGGACCCACAGAGCCCTCCGTAATAAGCTGCAGAAATGGGAAGCAGGACATTAAGGAGGGTAGTGAGAACCAGCTGTTTAAGCTCAGGTTCAAGGGAGGAAGTGAGGTGAGAAGAACTCCCCTACACACCTGTACCTTTGAGAAACAGAGGAAAGAGGAACACAGGAGGAGGAGAGAGCCCTGGGTCTGGTATGCCTGTGCTATTATACCCTTGGGGCATTTTAGTAATTTAGTCCTGGGACAATACCCCTGAAGCTGTGAGATCAAAGGCCCAGCTGAGACATTATTTCTAGCTCTCCCTCAGCTCTGGCCAGCCTGAGGGAGGTGCCCGGCCCCACTGCACACCTGCTCCAAGGCGTCTGCCTCAGGGTCTTTCCCGAAAATCTTCAGACTCACTCATCCCGCTGCCATGTGTCTGGTCTAGAAGTTATACACCAAGAGCCGCTGGTGTGTGTGATGGGTGAGAGGAGGTGAGAGGCAGGTAGAGGCTGAAGGGCAGCCCCTCCGAAAGCCTGATCTCCTCCCAGTCTTCCTGGTCCTGTTGGATCTTCCTGCCCTGGATCTGGGCCCTGATCACCGTCAGCCTCGCTGAACCACAGGTCCTTGACTGGCTCTCCCCTCTCCCCTCGGGCGCTCTGTAGCCTGTGGCTACAGTGCCATCTCACCCAAACCCCTTGGCCAGCCAGCCTCGGGCCTCCTGGAGGCTCAGTCCAGCCACCTCCTCCCCCGGGAAGCCTCCCCAACTCCCCCAGGCTGCCACCTGCAGCTCATGCTGCCTTGGCGGTTCTCACCTGTGCACCCGTCTGTCTCTCCAACTGGCCTTAAGTGCCGTGAAGTCAGGGATGGTGTCGGTGCCTGGCAAGTAATGGGTGAGTAATAAGCATAACTGAATATGGATAAGGGAATTAAATAATGGTTCTCAGCCCCGCTGTGCATCAGAAACACCTTAATGCCTTTTTCAAAAAAGCCAGGACCTCACTCCTAGAGATTCCAGTGCAGTAGCTCCGGGGAGGGGGGTGGCGCCCAGGCTTCTGAATATTTTAAAAGAGCCCCAAGTGATTCTGATATGTTTTGACAATAGTTGAAAAGGAAAAGAATGAATGAATTAGTGGACAAGTGAATATGTGACTGCACGTGCAACTGTGAGGCTCTCTCGTGGCCGTTCCCACTCAGAGTGAACAAACGGCAGACACTGATGAGGGAGGATAGCGGGTCCCTGCTGGGGTGGCCACCAACCCATTGCCAGGGAAAACAAAGTCAGAAAACCAACTGCTCTACCCCTGACCAGGGCTTTCTGACAACCAGGGGGCAGCCGGAACAAGTCCCAGCCACCAAAGGGGAGCTAAAGGAAGGGAAGGCGCGAAGGGAAGCACCGAGGGCCAAGTGCCTCACTCCCGTTCCTTTCACTCCAGCTGCGACATGCTGCTGGTTGTACCGCTCTTCTCACTGTGCAGCTGGGGACGCTGACGCTACGGGGGGTGAGCGACCTGCCCCAGGCTATAGCTGGGGGGCTGGGCCTTGAACCCAGATCCTCTGACTCTCACGTCCATACTCTTAACCCCAGGGTGGCACTTCCACAGAAGCAGGACATGTCACAGCAGAGGGATGGCGAGACTGCACACCAGAGACTACAGAATGTCAAAATAAATGCTCAACAAGAATAATGCCAACCAGAGACGATGTTGCCTTTTATAAAAATTCAGAGAAACCACCATGACTGTGTCACCCTTTTGTAAATCTCTCAGTGACTTTTCCAAGCAATTATTATGATTTTATACAATACACAAACCAGGACAAGATGAGAACTAAATGTTACAAGAGGTCAGGATAATCTATTTGGATTTAAAGGCTATGCCTTATATTTGAGCCACGAGAACTCCAAGTCCCAGACAAACAGACACGGAAGCCCTGCGGGTTCCCTGACGCCTGGCCCACGGTGGGGTTGGTAGTAACAGAGAGCACTGCATGTCGATCCTCTGGCACCAGTTTGACAATTGACCTGATTCTTAAAACAACTTTCAGCTCAATATTACCATCCCTATTTCAGAGACCAGGAAACCGAGGCTCACACACTGGAAAGGGACCTGCCAGAAGTTGAACTAAGTGGCAATGCTGGGACTCCCGCTCTGGTTTCCACTCTGCAGAGCGACTTCACATTTCAGGATGACAGTGCAGTTGGCAGTGACCTTGACCAGTGTTAGAAAAAAACCGAGTTAATAATGTTAACCTCAACCTATATTTATACTTGTTGGGACTATTAAGCCAGCAAAAGCACACCATTCTCTCGGGTTTCGCTGCACTCCACCCAGCCTTGGGTAGGGCTCTTAGTGCTTGCCTGGTTATTAAAAATGCAAGACTTGCAACAATGGGCTGGGAATTACAAGATTTAAAAGGAAGATTCACAAAGCACGGAGCTGATCTCCCTGTGCTATGTGACCACCTAGAGGGGTGGGATGGGGAGGGTGGGAGGGAGGGAGATGCAAGAGGGAAGAGATATGGGAACATATTGTATGTGTATAACTGATTCACTTTGTTATAAAGCAGAAGCTAACACACCATTGTAAGGCAATTATACTTCAATAAAGATGTTTAAAAAAAAAAAGGAAGATTCATTTATGTTTTTCAGTTTTTTAGTAGTTTGAGCATTAAAGATTAAAAAAAAAAAAAAGATGATTCAAGGAGACAGAAACGGGGAAAAAAGTCAAAACTGAGACCCTAAGACATTTAGGAGAAATGATTTGGCCCTGTTTTGACAGCAATTGTAACTGGCTCTGCTCAAAAAGCCCCAAAGAAAACACCAAAGACCAGGTGATTTATCAGCTGAACAAAAAGATTCTTCTTTACAAAATAATGGCCTTCTGGAGGAAAACAGGAGGAAGAGAGGATGAAAGAGAAGGGAATGGGGGAGGGAGGAGGGACAGGGGGATCTGTGTTCATTTCTCTTTGGAGACTTTGAGAAAGAACCCTTGTTTCCCAAGCCAAAGCAATCTTTTCTATGCAAGAGAGGCAACGAAGCCATGTTGTGTGCCAGCTTTGTAGAATTGATTGTGCTGCAAGAGGGCCTTTTTTCCTTCTACTAAAGAAAAAAAGCCACTATCAGGACCAATAATAATAAGAGCAGCTAACAATTACTGGACATCAGCCAAGGTCCAGGCACTGTGCTAAGTAGTTTACACCTATTACCGAATTTAATTCTCACAACCTCATGAGCAAGAAGTGTTGATATACCCATTTTACAGGTGAGAAAGCTGAGGTCTGGAGATGTTCATTTGCCCAGGGCCATGCAGCTGGTAAGTAAGTAGGAGAGCAGGGATTCACATTCTCAGTTGTTTCTCTTCTGAGCTGTGCTCAGCCTAGAAAACCTGGAGGTAAAACCGAAGTCCGTGGCCACGCATTCTGGGAGCGCCTCAACAATGTTAGGGATCTGGTGGAAAAAGAAGCCCAACAAACACATGAGGACCATCGAAGGTGTGGATTCAGGTTACCCAAGGCCTGACAGAAGACAGCTCATCTTTGGGCAACTCTCAGAATTGGACAGAATTTGACTGATGGACCAGTACCTTCCAAACCCCAGCCTCTCCTGACCCTCCCTCCTGCTAGACTGCCTCAGTCAATTCCTGCCACCGCTCAGATTCCTCACCATGGGCTGTGTTCCAGCAACCTGAAGGGCACCAGAGAATCCTGTCTCTACCTTAGCAATGGTCACATTTGCCCTGGGGCAAGATGGAAGGGAGCAGGGCATGTGAGTGTTTTGCATGCCTGATACTGTCACTGAAATTGTCATGATGTCACCAAGGCATATTTAGGGGACTCGGATGACATTTCAAGGGAAACCAGAAAAGTCCCTCATGTTTTTGGAAACCAGGGGCCAGAACGCCTGGAGACAGGGCAAAGCTGCTGGGAAGGGGCACCAGGACTCTGACCTCGACACCACAGCTGCAGCTCCTCACTCCCCTATTCCACTCGTCTTGGGATTCAGGGCATGAACGAACTGCCCCTTTGGCCAAAAACCCTCAAAGCAGGCACTTTTGTGAGCTCAAGGCTTCAGGTGAAGATTTTCCTCCAGCTGGAGGTCGTGTTCTGTGCTCAAAAGTCATAAACTCATCCCTCAGGACCTGCGGGCACCAAGAGCATTCCGTTCTGACAGCCTGCCCACTCAGAAAACTGCAAGGGTAAGAAGAGAAAACAACTTGCTCTGGGCCCAAGGAGAGTCATAAAAAGGTGGGGAGTGAGGCAGTGGAGGAGGTCTGGACTGAACAACTTGATGGGATCTTTCATGGATGACATTTTACTGCCACGCAAATTACTCTTCGCACAACTGAACACCTAAAACATCCTCTGCTGGGTGCTCTGCATGGATGCCTCCTGTTTCCAGGGCAACCATACCTGGGGTGGAGGGTGGCAAGCAATAATAGATGGGCTAGTTAAGCCTACTGCCTTGACAACTCAGGTCCCTGAAGTGGACGAACAGCCCACTGGTGCATGAACTCAGTCCTAACACTACACAGAGCCAGTGGGAGAGATGGTGAAAAGGGCATCCAGTGGGGAGAAATTTGAAGCTCAAGGCACCAGGGCTTTCAATGAAAATAACCCTGATCAACAGTCTCCCTATAGATTCTAGCCATCAGCACACTGATCTTAGCTGTCTCTCTCCCTCACTTCTTCCCTCACAAGCTATCCATCAGATAACATTCACTTACTTGGAATGTTTCTAAGTCACAAGTTTGAATCTTGAAACTACAATAGCCACCACTGTCGGCTCTTTTTCTGTTTGTTTGTTTGTTTTTTGGAGGGGGGCAGCAATGAAACCCAGGTAGGGAGTGAATCAAGATTCAGGGAATGGAACTGACGAAAAGTAGCTAAGGCAATAGACTATGCAGGAAGGCACAAGGATGGGCTTGGCAACATCATCCACAAAGGGGAACGCAGAGTCCTGCAGTGTGTTGACTTCTCCGGGAAAGCTGGAGGAGTTTGAGGCCGAGGACGGTGTCTTCTGGCCAAGGTCTTTCAGAAGAAAGATTCTGTCTCCACCACAGTGAGTGGCCTAGAAAGGGCAGAGGTGACTGGCAAACCTGGAGAGGGGGCCTTGTCCTTGTGGCTCCTGGTGGGATGCCAGAACCAGCGGGTGGGTGGCTGTAAGGGATGGAGCCTGTGGGTCTGTGGAGCTCCAGGCATGTAAGACAATATTTTAAGTGCTCACTTCTCCCTGAGCTCTCTGACACTGCGGCTATTAAAGCTAAGCCCCAATCCCCTGGAGGCAGGTGAGCTCTGAAGTCCAAAGGCACAGTCCTGCCCCTGCAGGGAGAAGGAGTGGGGTGGAGAGGGAGCAGCTCCCTGGAGGATCCAGGGCAATAAGGGTTTTGGTTGGCAGGTGGGGGGAGTGTGTCCATGAAGCAATGACTGAGCATCTCATGATCTAGTCATCTGAGAGTAAAGGAAGAAGGAAGACAGGGAGAATGAAACCAACACATAACAGTAAAGAAGATGGTGGAAAGGACACTGAATTGAGGAGGTGTACTGAGCAGGGGAGGGCTGAGCAGGGTGGTTACCCAAAGCTTAGGGGGCTCTGGGAGGCGTCACAGATCCCCACAGACGCCCCGCCCCTCTCATCATTCCTCAGCTCTGCTCAGCCATACTCCCCTAAGAGGCCCCCATCTTCTGGAAGAGTTTGCTTCCGAGAGCAGGGACTGCAGAGTTTCAGGGGAAGGCGTGGAACCGAGTGGTCCCATTATGAACCCAGGCATCTGGAGCTGGCACTATGCTAAATAAGACGCCTTGCAGAAAGAGGTTTTCTTATTTTCTTCCTTCCTCTTCCCCTCTGGGAATAAAAGTAGGTTGTGTTTCTCCTGCCCCCATTCCTTGGCGATCTCGGAAAGGAGAGCTGAAAGGGCTTCTTGGATCATCTCGTCCAATTCTCAGCCCAGGATATCAAGGCCAGCGCCTTTTGTCCCGGCTAACGTGGCCACTGCAGGGACTGAGGCCAAAACCAGTTGCTGGAGCAGGGGGTGTTGGAAGTGGTTCTGAGGTCAGCCACTGGAATCACGTAGGGCAGGCACTCGGCCCCCGGGCCCCGGGAGGTGGGGGGCATTGAGGGGGGGGCTCCTGGGCTCCCTCCCATGCCGGCAGGGTTGGGGGTGCTAGGAAAGAGGGTGGCGAGAGGGAGAGCTACAGGTGCGGTGACAGACAGGCACTGGTCAGAAGGGATAGGTCCCGGAGGGGATCTGCTCGGCCACGGTCTAAGCTTTGTGCCGGGGGCAGAGCGCTCTCGCCGCGGGGTTGGTGTGCTCGCCGAGAAACTTCTGGGACCGTAGAAGTGCAACTGGGCACAAGAGATCACGGAGGGAGCAGGGATGGGGGCCTTGCAGGGGCAGGAAGGCAACTGGTCTCTTCCATCTCCTGCGCGAACATCAAGACTGATCCGGTGCCGGGTCTCTCCACCCCCGCTCCAACTCCCTTTCTTGTCCTTAACTCGGCCCCAAGGTCCGTGGCCCACAGAGGAGACTGAGAAGCCGAAGGGCGGCAGAAAGGAGCGCCCCTGGGACCCGCCTGGGCGACACAATCATCCCATCGGTCTCCCCGCCCTGGAACCCGGGTTCAGCCGGTGCGCCTCTGCGCACAGCGGTGGCGCCGAAGGGCCCCGAGTCCGTCCAGGCGCCGCCAAAGGCGCCTACTCATGCAGACAGCGGGGGAGGCAGAAGTTGAAAATACCAGCACAGAAATACCTGCCTGTCCCAAAGGCCGGACGACTGCAGGCCGGGGGGCCGGGGCGCGTGGTGGGGAGGCGAGCGGAGAGCGGAGGGGGGCTCCGCACCGCCCGAAGCCAGCGGCGACCCGCGCCCCCGCGCGCCCCGGCGCCGCCTCGCCTCGGTGCCCGGGGCGCAGGGGGCGCCGGCGGGACTTACCCCAGAGCAGAGTGAGCGGCTGGGCTTTGGGGATGAGCGCCAGGGAGTACACGGCCCCCAAGTGGAGCAGGCTCATCAGGAAGACGTTCCTCCAGACGATGTCCTGCCGCCGCCCGCGCGCGCCGGGCTTCTCCCGGCCGCCGCCGCCGCCCTCCGAGCCCTCGACCCCGAAGCCCACACGGATTTCCTCCTTGGCGGTGCGGAAGGGGACCTTCCCCTCGTCGGCGGCCGGGCCTGGCATGGCTGGGGAGAGGCGGGCGCTCGTGGCAGCGGCAGCAAGCAGGCGAGCAGCCGGCGCGGAGCTCTCTGGTGGGGGCGACGGCTTCTGCCTTTTAGGCGGGGATTTCCGCACCTCCCGTCCCCGCCTTCCCGGGGCTTCTCTGCTTCCTTCTCTCTTCTTCTGGCGTTCAGCGCGGCTTAAGGATGCAAATCTTGGCGCCCGGCATCTATTGCTAGCGAGTCACCCCTGCCGCTGCCGGGGCTGAACTCTGCGGCGAGGAACCGGAGGCGAGCGCCAGGGGCCGGAGGGGACGCAGTGGGTGGGGGGAGGGGGTGTAGAAAAAGCCGAGAAAGCGGCGGGGGAGGGAGCGCTCCGAGGGAGGGAGCTGGGAAGAAAGACCCGCATAGCTACAGCCAATCAGCATCGCCTGTGGGGCTCTTAAAGAGAAAGGCGCCCCCTGGGCCTCCGCTGCCCGGGCTCCCCGGGGCCGGACGGGGCAGCCTGCTCGGCAGGCAGCGGGCAGCCTCCGCCCGCGGGTGGGTGAGCGGTGGCTCCCGGGTCAGGGAGCCTGCAGAGGGGCTCACAGCACTTCTGCAGCTGTTGTTGTGTGTTTCTCCGGTTCCCAGAAATACCCTTCCCTTTTGAAAAGACTTCTTTTTGCTTTGAAGCTACGGGCTGGAGGACTTAACAATACTTGCCCCAGGTCGGAACACAAGCTAAGGCCAGATCTGAGTTGAGAATCACAAGTCCCTGTGTCTCCCGGTTCTTATGGCTCCTTGGGCCTGTGGCGGGGGGGGGGGGGGGGGGGGGGGGGGGGTTGCAGGCAGCCGCTCAACTCTTTTTTTTTTTTTAGAAAACACCTTTATTGGAGTATAATTGCTTTACAATGTGGTGCGTCAGTTGCTGCTGTATAACAAAGTGAATCAGCTATACGTATACATATATCCCCATATCCCCTCCCTCTTGTGTCTCCCTCCCACCCTCCCTATCCCACCCCTCTAGGTGGTCACAAAGCCCCGAGCCGCTCAACTCCTTATTGGACAGCTTGCAGCCAGACACACAGTAGGTGCTCAAATAATGCCTATTAGATGATGAATAAATGGTTTGGGGGCTGGTTAGTATACAGTAGTGCGCCGCCACTGCGCGGCCCATCGGCCACGCAGCTGTTTGTGGCAAATTCTCCGCTAACCAGTGCGTTTCTGGACTGTCTCCTAAGCCTCGAAGTCAGCATTGTTGAGATGGAGCTTTAGAAAAACATCACCCAGCACGTTCCAAGGAAACTTAACCTCAGAAGAATCGTGTCTGCTCATTCCTCCTCTCCCAACGCGGATAATTTAGAACTCTCCAGAGGGAGCCCTGATCGCACCGAAGTGCAGAGGAGGGTGAGCTGGCCGTGTCCCAAGCAGCTGTGGCTGCACCTGCGGCGGATAGCAGAAGGACAGGGGCCAGGAATGGAAGCTAGGGGCTCTGGATTCTACTTCTAATTCACTGGGACCCACCTCCGTCCTCTGGGGACAAATTTCCTTACCAGGAAGTAAGCTTTATTCTTCTTTCCAGCTTGCAAAGTCTATAAATGTGAGTTTGAAAGGATACCATTATGTTGACAAAGAAAGCTGATTTTTGGATCAACTTGTTAGGAATCCTTTCCAGCGTTACAGGAGAGGGAAAAACATTACCAAGGACTGACTACATGAAAGGGCCATACATGAGCATCTCATTGTTAGTAGACCAGAATCAGTCCAATCAGCCAGAAAAAACAATGCCTAATTTAAAACTGAAGCAACGTATGTGGCTTGTGGAATGGTGGCCACTGAGCCAGTGTTATGGTGTTGCTTCAGTTGGAGCTGAAATTATAGAATGAAGGGACACTTGCCCGGCGCCCAGATAAACGCCGGCCCTGTCATTAGACCAGTGAGACAACAGAACATGAGACTTGAGGACATAAACTTCATCAGCCTGCTCAGCCTTGGCTTTATAACGAACCACTTTTTCTTCTCATGCCCCCTCTGCTCCCCACAGCCACCAGACCCACATCTTCCCTGTGGTTCTCTATTCAGACTGTCCTTTCTCTAGGGGTGGAGTAGTTGCTCTGTCAAAAGCCTCTCTCTGGGTTATTGTAATGACTCACCACACCCTCACTCTAACCATTCAGTCATTTGTTGGGCAGGCTGTGTGCACCAGTCCTGCTAAGTGCCAGCACTGGTGCACACTGGGGATACGAAGACGAATAAGGTGTGGTCCATGCCCTAAAGGAGCTCCTCATCTAGGAGGGAAGACAGATCAAACAAGTGTTACCTCTGGGCTATGAACTGGGAAGGGCAGGAAGGTCCAGTCCGTTATCAGAAAAAAAAAAAAAAAAAATTCTTGTTAGGCATCAAGTGTACATACAAAGAGTTCAGGGGAGGCAGCAAAACAGTTCTTCATGTGGCCCCAGAGTACCTTATCTGTTACATAAGCTACTTCATCTTGGCTCTATCTGAAATGAGTATCTTCCTCTCTTCCTGCCAATAGGTCAGACTGGGTGTGGCCAATCATTTCAGTTGGTTGGACTCATGATAGAGAAGGGGATGTTTTCATCTGTTGGAGGTGGGAGGATGTGCTCTTCAGGCCTTTCAGATGCTGCTTACAGAAGGATGGCTGAAGGACATTAGCCCCTCCAGATCTAGCCTCAGAGTGACACCTCTACACATACAAGGTATAGTCTTGAATATCCCCTGTGGCATATTATGCCGTCAGGGCTACTGTCTCTTTTCTCCATCTTACTAAAGACTCTAGTATATTTTCTTAGCTTCTGGTCAAGACCCTAGAAGTGGATGGGTATTCATCTCACTCATGGGACAGTAACCCTTATCCTGTCAAACAAAGAATTACCAAAAATGTGATAAGACGCTACTAGAGGTATGTGCAGGAATTAAGTGGGGCCATGAAGAAAGGAGTAGTTAATTCACACTAGAGGGGAGGAGGCAGGTGATATCTGGGTAAGGGTTTTTTTTTCTTTCTTTCTTTTTTTTGGAACTTGATTTTTAAAAATTTTAAATTGTGGTAAAATACACATGACAATGACCATCTTAATCATTTTTAAGTGTTCACTTCAATAGTGTTAAATATATTCACATGGATATGTAACCAATCTCCAGAACTTTTTCACCCTGCAAAGCTGAAAATCTATACGCATCAAACAACTCTCCATTTCTCTGTCTCCCTACTCCCTGGCATCCGCCATGTGGTACTTACTGTTTCTATGCGTTTGACTACTCTGGATATCTCATAATATAGTATTTGCCTTTTTGTGACTGGTTTACATCACTTAGCCTAATGTCTTCAAGTTTCATCTATATTGTAGCATGCGTCAGAATTTCCTTCCTTTTCTTTTTTTAAATAATTATTTATTTATTTATTTTTGGCTGTGTTGGGTCTTCGTTTCTGTGCGAGGGCTTTCTCTAATTGAGGCAAGCGGGGGCCACTCTTCATCGCGGTGCGCGGGCCTCTCACTATCAGGGCCTCTCTTGTTGTGGAGCACAGGCTCCAGACGCGCAGGCTCAGTAGTTGTGGCTCACGGGCCCAGTTGCTCCGCGGCATGTGGGATCTTCCCAGACCAGGGCTCGAACCCGTGTTCCCTGCATTGGCAGGCGGATTCTTAACCACTGCGCCACCAGGGAAGCCCTCCTTCCTTTTTAAGGCCAAGTAATATACCTCTCTCTGTCTCTCTCCCTCTCTCTCTCTCTCTCCCCACCCCCCCCCATATACACACACACACACACACACACACACACACACACACTACATTTTGCTTGTCCACTCCATCAATGGACACTCGGGTTACTTCCACCTTTTGGCTATTGTGAATAGTGCTGCTGTGAACATGGATGTACTGTTATATCTGCTTTCAATTGTTTTGGATATATACCTAGGAGATTTTATGGTAATTCTATATTTAATTTTTTTGTGGAACTTCTATACTGTTTCCCATAGCACCTGCACCATTTTACATTCCCACCAATGGTGCACAAGAGTTCCAACTTCTCCACATCTTCACTAACACTTGTTATATTCTGTTTTTTTATTTTTTTCGATTACAGCCATCCTAATGGGTGTGAGGTGATATCTCGTTGTGGTTTTGATTTGTAGTTTCCTAATGATTAGCAATGTTGAGCAGCTTTTCATGTCATCTTTGGAGAAATGTCTATTCTAGTCTTTGCCCATTTTTAAATTAGATGTTGTTTGGTTTTCTGTTGTTGAGTTGCAGGAGTTCTTTATATATTCTGGATCTTAACCCCTTGTTAGATAAATGGTTTGCAAATATTTTCTCTGATTCCATAGTTTGCCTTTTTACTGTTGTGGTTTTGATGCTTAGAAGTTTTAAATATTGATGTAGTCCAATTTACCTATTTTTACTTTTGTTCCCTGTGCTTTTGGTGTCATATTCAAGAAATCATTGCCAAATCCAATGAAGCTCTCTCCCTGTGTTTTCTTCTAAGAGTTTTATAGTTTTTATCTTTTATGTTTAGGTCTTTGATCCATTTTGAGTTAACTTTTGTATATGGTGTATGGTAAGGGTCCATGTCATTCTTTTGCATGTGGATACCAGTTTTTTAAACACTATTTGTTGAAAAGACTCTCTTTTTCCCACTGAATGGTTTTGGCATCCTTGCTGAAGATTATTTGACCATATACTTGAGGGTTTATTTCTGGACTTTCTATTTTATTCCATTGGTCTATATGTCTGTCTTTTTGCCAGTACCACATTGTTTTGATTACTGTTGCCTTGTAATAAGTTTTGAAATCTAGAAGTATGAGACCTCCAACTTTATTCTTCTTTGTCAAGATTATTTTAGTTATTTAGGGTCCAGTGAGATTCCGTGTGAATTTTAGGATGGGTTTTTTTCTGTTTCTGAAAAAAATGTCACTGAGATTTTTATAGGGATTGCATTAAATCTGGAGATCACTTTGGTTAGTATTGACATCTTAACAGTATTAATTCTCCAGTCCATGAACATGGAATGTTTTTCCATTTATTTGTGTCTTCTTTAATTTCTCTTAGCATCATTTTGTAGTTTTCAGTGTACAAGTCTTTTGCCTCTTCAGTTAAGTTTACAGGGTAAGGATTTTGAAGAAGTACTGTCTAATAGAAATATAATGCATGCCACGAATTCAAGCCACTTGTGTAAATGGAAATTTTCTAATAGCCACATAGAAAGAAACAATAAATTTTAATAATATTTTACTTAACCCAATATATCCAAAATATTATCTTTTCAATAGGTAATCAATGTAAAATTACTGGGACATTTATACTTTTTTTCACACACTGTCTTCAAAATCCAGTGTTTATATTTACAGCACAGCACATCTTAATTCAGATTAGCCTCCTGTGGCTACTGGCTACATATTAGAGAGCACAGTTTTGAAGGATGAGTAGTTTACTAGACAAAGAAATGGAGGAGGGCAACCCAGGCAGAGAAAATAGTGTGAGCAAAAGCTTTTGCATTTGTCACTCAGAGAGATGTCTGGAATATCCGAAGTGAAAGTAGAGAAATGGTGGGAGATGAAGATGAAATGTCATGCAGTGGGCAGCCCATGAAGGTAGGTGGGTGTCTTTCAGGCCCAGCAGAAGTAGCCATGTGAGGGGAGGCACTGACTGGCTTTATGCAGCGTAATAAAATGATCAAGTTTGCATTTCAGAAGGACCACTCTAGAAGAGGTGTGGAGAATGATTGGACTGCAGGTAGACAGAGGTAAGACTGAAGGCAAGAAGAGCAGTCAGGGCACCATTTTAAGAGTCTGGTCGATTGATGAGGAGGGTCTGAAGTAAGACAAAGGTACAGATTCTGGAAAAGATGTGTTAGAGAGGAGAAGATAAAGCCAGAGGAACTCAAATAGAAGAACCAACAGGATTTGATGCGTGACTGAAAATGAAGGAGGAGAAATAAAAAGTACAGGATTCTTTCTGGGTCCCTGGGTTGGATATTCAGGTGAAAAACAGTGTCACTTACTGAGATATTAAATCGTACTGTGTTTATTACCACTTTTGTGAAACGGGGACGATAGTACCTCCCGTACGGTATTTCTATGGTGACTGAAGTTTAGAACAGTGTCTGGCATGTAGTACGGAGTCCAGAAATATTAGTCATCATCATCACCATCCCATGGATCATCATTTATGAGAAGGGACTGAAGAAATATTCAGTATATTCAACATTTGTTAAATATACGTATAGGCCTGGAGCCCAGCAAAGGTCTAGGATGGAGAGAGTAACTTAGTGGTAGTTCAATTTAGTAAAATCCATGGCAGTGGAAGCAGTTGCCCAGGGAAGGTAAGAAAAGGACTCAGGAGAGACTTCTAGTGAACTGCTATTTGTGAGAATAGCAAAGAAAGAGAAGCCAGTGGTGTGGACAAAGCAGGACTGATGAGAGATGGGGAAGAAGCAGCAGAGTGTGGGAGAGCAACCTCGAATATTACAGGAAGGCTGGGGAGGCTGGGAATGAAGAGACCACTCCATACAGAGGTCATCGCTGACCTTTGCCAAGGCCTTTTCATTGAGTGATGGGAACAGACCTTGCACAGAGGTGTGTTTAAGAATAAGGAGGAGGAGAGACAAAGAGGGGGAGGAGCCGGGCGGGGGCCGCCCCGCCCACCGTGCGCGGGCTGGGGCGGCCCGGTTCCAGGTTTGGGCTTCGGCGGTGAGTCCGGCGCGGCGCCGCTCCGACCCCGCTGAACCGCGGAGCCCGGGAGCTGTAGCCTCGCCCCAGGCAGGCCGGGCGGAGTGGTGGGTGGGCTTTTTCCGCTTGCCCGCGCGGCGCCCACCCAGCTCCCCTGCTTTATTATGGATTGACCCGCGCGCCCGGGTCCTCAAGTCAAAGCAGAGCGTCGGCGTCCCCGGGAGGCCCCCGTCCGGCCAGCCTCGTAGCTGACGCCGCTGAGGGGCCGGGGCTGGGTCCGGACCCCCCGGGCCCGCCGCCCTCCCCTGCCGGCTCTCCTCTCCGCAGCCCTCTGCCCTCGCCTCGGAGGGACCGGGAGCCGGCATGGCGGGCAGCTCCCCGGCCGCCGGGCCCCAGGGCCTGCTGACCTTTGGGGACGTGGCTGTGCACTTCACCCAGGAAGAAGGGGCACGTCTGGACCCGGGGCAGAGGGCCCTGTATAGAGACGTGATGCTGGAGACATACAGGAACCTGGCCTCCCTGGGAGTTCCAGGATCCAAACCAGATCTGATCTCCCAGCTGGAGCAAGGAAAGGAGCCCTGGGGCTCGGACCTGCTGGGGGCCCAGGAAGGAGAGACCGCGGGAGACCCCAGCACAGCAACGCTTCCGACACCAAATGTAGGGGGTTCCTCACACCAACCAGTCTCCACCGCTCTGCACATCAACTGGGTGTCCTACAATTTAGTTCTGACACTGACCACGCGGAGTTAGCGCAGACCCTGCCCTTGAAGGGCTCAGTCCCACAAGACCGCCCCCACTTCAGGTGCCAATCACAAGGCCAGGCTGGCACCTGTGCTTCTGATCGACCAGCTGTAGATTGGAGGTTCCCACGACCCCATCCTTGGGCTTGATTAATACGCTAGAACAGCTCAGAACTCAAGGAAACACTGTACTTAACAGTTACTGGTGAGTTACCGGTTTCTTATAAAGGACACAACTCAGGAAAAAAAAAAGAATAAGGAGGAGGAGGGGGACTTCCCTGGTGGTCCAGTGGTTAACCCTGCACTTCCAGTGCAGGGGGGGCAGGTTCGAACCATGGTTGGGGATATAAGATCCCACATGCTGCGCGGCTCCGCCAAAAAAAAAAAAAGAATAAGGAGGAGGAGACAAGCATGGCATACCTATGTAAATTAATTTTCAAGAAGCTTGGCAATGAAGAGGAGAAGGACAGAGAGGTGAAGTTGAGTGTGTTTCTGAGGAATCTGAATATATCTATTGGGTTAGGGAATGATAATGAAAGGTCAAAGTTCAAAAATATAAGAAAGAGGATGCTTGATGGAACTATTTTCCTGGGGTTCGGGGTTAGACAGGATGGGATCAGGTGATCAGATGGTTGGCTGAGCTTTGAAGAGAGGGACAGCTTTTTCCTGACACTGGAAGGAAATGAGGATGAGGGCAGATTTAGCTTGCAGAGTGAGCCAGTAAAGTGAGGCAGGGTGCTGTGATTCAGGGCTGGTTTGCTCTGAAGGGAGGTCAGATCACCTGCTAGGTAAGCAGAGTGGGAATTTGGTAGAAAGCTGGGGAAAAGTGATGAAAGATTCCAGGAGCTGTTGAGCAGAATGAGAGAGGAAGCTGACCAAGATCCCTAAAAGTTGTACAGCCAAATTAAGGGCCCAAGTAAGAACGGAAGCCACAAGCTCGTAAGGCGCCAGTCTGCACAGTCGTGGTGACACAACCTCACTCGGCAGTCGGATGGGATCTCCAGATGGAAGTGGGGATGGGGGCTTGATGGGAGGACAAGAGAGCCGGGTGACTGAGGTGCTGGTGAGACAGAAGTTTGTGAGGAGTCCAGGCTGGGGAAAGGGGGAGGAAATGTGATCAGAAGGAAGTGAAGGAATCGCAGGTAGTGGAGGAAGCAAAGGCATCGAGGTTTGGAGGAAACTGAAGGGTAGATTTCTATCTGTCAGGGAATGAGAGTAAAGGAAGCAATGGCCACTGTGCACCAAGAGTGGGATTCGGAACTTAAGACCTATGGTGGTCGAAGAGTTTCCAATGATAAACTCCAAGGTGAGGCCACAGGGTTATATAGGAGGTGGCGGTCGCTGGAGCTGAGGAGGCTGAGGTATCTGGACAGCACCTCCACAGAAGACTGAAGTCCCACAGGGAGGCATATGGGTTTAGCTGGAGAAGATTGTGAGCCAGGTACCCAAAGGCTGTGGGGAGGCTTCCTAAACAAGGACAGGTAACAGTTCTCAAATGTCAATGAACAACAAGTTTATAAACACAAACTACAAAAGGGCAGCTCTGAGATGTACTGGGAGAAAACCGTCATAGCCAGAATGCCTAGGTTCTGGCCAACAGTATGTGCCTCGGAGTAGAAGTTGCTTCAGGTAGGGAGAGAAAAAGGACAGGAGATGAAAGTGTTGGATGACAACACTACCTATAAAAACTGTGTGTGAGACTTGCTTGTGAGGTGTGTGGGCTGGCGTGGTCAGGAGGGCTTCCGGGAGATGGTGGCAGCAAACAAGGCCCTGAAAGATAGAATGACCTGGTAGCAACTCCCAGTTGGAACGCTGTGCCAGAGACGTCTCAGAGATGGGAGTGAGCCTGGCAAAGTATCTAGCTAAACGGTTAATACAAGATTTTTAAAAATTGTATAAGAAATGTTTGTGGAGGGACTTCCCTGGTGGTCCAGTGGTTAAGACTCTGCACTCCCAATGCAGGGGGCCCTGGTTCGATCCCTGGTCAGGGAACTAGGTCCTGCATGCCGCAACTAAGACCCAGCACAGCCAAATAAATAAGTAAATAAATTAATTTTTTTAAAAAAAGGAGTTTGTGGAGAAAATGCAAGCTCTGGGGAGGAAGGAAAGAGGAAGAAAAGATCCATTCTTGAAGTAAGAGATTTACAGTGATTCTCATGCCTGTGGTTTTCTTAAGGAAATTTAGATTTTGGCTACAGGAACTACAGTGTTGTGAAAATGATCCAGGTTTGGCATCTGGAAACCTGGGTTTGAGTTTGGCTTCACCACTCTGAATTAGCAAGTCTGAGTACTCTGTGATTTGGGGACCATGACAGTCTCTTAGATCTTCAATTTCATCCTACATAATGTAAGAATTAAGACAGCTCCACGCTGGGAATACTCTGTGCAATTTACCTAATAATCTAAACTTTGGTTTTTTCATGTGCTAAATGGAGATACCCCTTACCTCACAGGAACAGAGCTCAGGACGATGTCTGATACCTAGTTAAGTGCTGAATAATGTTGGTATTTTATCGGTTTTTAATCATACCAGAGAGATAGACTCCACGCAGTTACGAAACCTGCCTGGCCAGGACGCCAGGATGCTTCTGGGGGCCCCAGACTGGGAAGAGACACATCCCTGGGTGGGCTGGAGGGATTCAGACCTTGAAGGAGGGGATTCTGGCTGCACCAGGATTCGTTTGCTCTGAAGGGAACTATGAAATAAAATAAAGTCTCCTGCTGTACTTTATCAGAGGTAATCATTTAAGGCAACTCCTTTGGCTCAGGAAGGAATGAGCTCTGCAGCTCTTGCGGATTAAAGGACGGGGGGGTTGCCTCTTGGATGAGATGCATGGACAGCAATGTCAAATGTAAACCTCTTTCTGCTCCCAGAGTAAGAAAACCACTCATAGGCTTTAGATTAGAGTGATCTCAGGGGAGCATAAAGTTGGGAAGTTAGCCTCCAAGACTATGGGAGGATCGGTTTTGAGATACAGCAACACCACGGCATACTAGAAATTTAGTCTTCTCAGCTTCCTTCAATCACAGGAGTGTTGTCATCTCTGCTTCTGTACTAAATGGATTGGAATATTTTCCCCATTAAGATTTTATAGCAGTGGATGAGGGGAAGCTGTTCCTCTGAAAGGAATGCGTCTATTGCTTTGGATGTGAAGAGAGGAAGGGGTTTTCTTTTAACAAAACCCCAGCCTTACTGCTTAAGACTCTTCCCCCATTTCCTGACCACTCTTCATAGAGTGCTCCAATTTGGCAGCAGGAAACTGGGCACTGGAAATAGCCAGATCTGAAGACCCTACTTCCTAACTCATAGATAGGAGAGGGTCTACTTAGTGAAAAGCCCAACCCAAACCTGCCTCTGATATCACCTGTCAGTGACATGCTGCCCCCTGCATCTTTCCAAGTGATCTTCAGTTTGAATCAATCAAGAGTCCTTCCTTAAGCATCTATCGACTTCGCCTCCTCTAGAAGCCAGCACCGAGCTCAGCTCCACGGACAGAGGAGTGCACGGCTGCGCTCCTGGAACTCACAGCCCGGGAGGGAGGCAGAGAGGGATCAAATAATCCCTACAGGGCGTGCATGCACAGACGCTAACCAGTGCTACGGAGGAGTCTCTCCTTTTTACGACCCAGCCGTGACACGTGAACATTTGTCAGTACCTACGCCACATCCCCCTTTGACCAACAGCTGCCTAGAAACGAGGTCCACAAACCACAACAAGGTCCACACTCCTCCCCACTCTCTCTCCCTGCTCCCAAATCCCAGCTCTCTGAATGAACAATCCCTATTGTTGTGGCAGAAGAAAGACAGTGCTGATGAGGTTTTCACCCACATCTCTTCCAGCTCTCCCGTCCCCGTCCTCCGACAACACCCACCTTTCTTTTAGGATAGTTATTTTGGTTTCCAAGGGCAGATGAACAGAGAAGCTCTTATTTACTTCTCAGCATTAGCTGCTGTCATTGTTTCTGTTTCAATGACCTCTTTCTCTTCTTGCTGTGTCCGTTACCACGAGCTGCTCTTAAAGCAAAGGCACTGTGGTTCTCTAGCTTGGAGAGGGTATTTGTCAACAGAGTTCAGGAATGTCCAAAGAGTGACCCAGATTTGCAGCACCAGAGGGAAAACTCATTCATTGTTGAGTGTCCTGTGTAATCAAATATAGCATATTCTTTTTTTTAAATTAATTAATTTATTTTTGGCTGCGTTGGGTCTTCGTTGATGTGCATGGGCTTTCTCTAGTTGCGACGAGCAGGGCCTTCTCTTAATAGTGGTGCACGGGCTTCTCATTGCACTGGCTTCTCTTGTTGCAGAGCACAGGCTCTAGGTGCACGGGCTCAGTAGTTGTGGCGTGCGGGCTTAGTTGCTCCACGGCATGTGAGATCTTCCCGGACCAGGGCTCGAACCCATGTCCCCTGCATTGGCAGGCGGATTCTTAACCACTGCGCCACCAGGGAAGGCCTAGCATATTCTTGATGTGGGGAACGGGTGTGTAGAAAGGTTAATTTCATGGAAATATTTATCATTGCTGAGGGGGACTCACTACTTAAGGACCTCAAGGCCAAGCAAATACATCTGTCCCAAGTCCTCAAATTAGAAACTTATTTCTTAAATGCCCACCTATTCATTTCCAACCAAGGAAAGCACTGCATTGATTGTTCTTCAGAAAAATCAATCAGCTCTTCGAGAGGAAAAAAGGTATCCAAATATAAATAGGCTTGAGTTGTTTCTGTTATCTTTCTTCAAAGCTTTGGTACTATCCCAAGATTGTCTTTGGTTCCTTCTGAAGACTTGTAGGTAACATACAAAGACACTGTGGGACAGGTAGATGGGTCATAGACTTCCAGAGCTGTAAGTGAAATTAGAGATCATCTAGTCCTACCCCCTCATTTTACAGGTGAGAAATGGAGGCAAAAGGAAATGGGGTGGTTTGACCAACAGTAAGTGGCAGAGAAGACACTAGAACCCAGCTCTTTGACTCTCAGATCCGTGTTCTGCTTCACTGTCCCTCGTGAAGATGTAATTATAGCAACTGGGATAGAGTGGGCTCTCTAGTAGCTTTTTCTTTTACACGTAGATATTCTTTTTTTTTTTAATTTTTATTTTACATTGGAGTACAGTTGACTTAATTAAACTTAAAAACTTTTGCACAGCAAAGGAAACCATAGACAAGACAAAAAAACAACCCTCAGAATGGGAGAAAATATTTGCAAATGAAACAACAGACAGGATTAATCTCCAAAATATACAAACAGCTCATGGAGCTCAATATCAAAAAAAGCCAAACAATCCAGTTAAAAAATGGGTGGAAGACCTAAATAGACATTTCTCCAAGGAAGACATACAGATGGCCAAGAGGCACATGAAAAGATGCTCAACATCACTAATTCTTAGAGAAATGCAAATCAAAACTACCATAAGGTATCACCTCACACTGGTCAGAATGGCCATTATCAAAAAATCTAGAAACAATAAATGCTGGAGGGGGTGTGGAGAAAAGGGAACCCTCTTGCACTGTTGGTGGGAATGTAAATTGATACAGCCACTATGGAGAACAGTATGGAGGTTCCTTAAAAACTAAAAATAGAACTACCATACAACCCAGCAATCCCACTACTGGGCATATACCCTGAGAAAACCATAATTCAAAAAGAGACATGTACCCCAATGTTCACTGCAGCACTATTTACAACAGCCAGGACGTGGAAGCAACCTAAGTGTCCATTGACAGATGAATGGATAAAGAAGATGTGGCACATATATACAATGGAATATTACTCAGCCATAAAAAGAAACAAAATTGAGTTATTTGTAGTGAGGTGGGTGGACCTAGAGTCTGTCATACAGAGTGAAGTCAGAAAGAGAAAAACAAATACTGTATGGTAACACATATATATGGAATCCAAAAAAAAAAAAGGTACTGATGAACCTAGTTGCAGGGCAGGAATAAAAAGGCAGACACAGAAAATGGACTTGACATGGGGTGGGAGGGCGAAGCTGGAGCAAACTGAGAGTAGCATCGACATATATACACTACCAAATGTAAAATAGTTGGCTGGTGAGAAGCAGCCGCATAGCACAGGCAGATGGGCTTGGTGCTTTGCGATGACCTAGAGGGGTGGGATAGGGAGGATGGGATGGAGGCTCAAGAGGGAGGGTATATGGGGACATGTGTATGTATATGGCTGATTCTCTTTGTTGTGCAACAGAAACTAACACAGTATTGTTAAACAATTATACTCCAATAAAGATCTATTAAAAAAAAAAAAAAGAATCCACCTGCCAATGCAGGGGACACCGGTTTGAGCCCTGGTCCGCGAAGATCCCACATGCCACAGAGCAACTAAGCCCATGCACCACAACTACTGAGCCACAACTACTGAGCCCGCGTGCCACAACTACTGAAGCCCGCATGCCTAGAGCCCATGCTCTGCAACGAGAAGCCACTGCAATGAGAAGCCTGTGCACCACAACGAAGAGCAACAACCCCTGCTCGCTGCAACTAGAGAAAGCCCGCGCACAGCAACGAAGACCCAACGCAGCCAAAAATAAATACATCTATTAAAAAAAAAAGAAATGGACTAAAAAAAATCAACAGGGTGTGCAGCTCCACTAAAAAAATGATCTCAGACATTACTGAGTAATGATGTTTATACAAAGTTATACTAGGTGACTAACATTGTTTGCTAAATAAATACTTTAGCAGGTCTCTGGAAACATTAATCCAGAGTGTAAAAAACATGCACCACGGTTAAACCAAAGTCTGTTTCCTTTTGTTTGATTTTATTAGGTTTTTCAAGGTCTGTCCCAACACCCTAAAACCCACACATTCCGTATCTCCCAGAGGGGAGAGAAAGCAAACAGCTGGAAATTTAGGAGTGGCACAGTCTGACCCCAATCAGCTCGTAGGTGCACTACTCAACATGAGCCTGAGTGAATGGTATGGTCACCAAAGCCCTGAGCAGAGCAGATGCTACAGAAATGTATGTAAAACCAGTGTGCCAGGAAAAGTGGAACTATAAAGCTAATTTGAGCACTTTTTCTTTGTAATTTAGTTTGGTTAAAAGATTTGGAGCATTTATCTGTTAGAGGAAACAGTTAAGAGCTTCTGTGCATAGGCAGTCCTTCTTCACTGAATACTTGGAGATGCTACCTGCCTGTGACTTCTTCAGCATCTGATGAACACCCTGATAGATTTGTCAGGGGTGACATTTGGGAATGCTGCCACCGCAGCAGTTGAACGACAAAGAGGGGTGCATACGTATATATGTATGTGTGCATTTGTAGATGTCCATTCCAAATGAAGTCTCCACCATGGCTGAGCAGTCAACAGATGGCCTTGCAGTCGTTCTTAGGTGAACACAAATCTGGTTCAGGAGACAAGCGGTTATCAGAAAAGTGTTAACCGATCACCATCCCTCCCTTTATCTTTCAGGCAGGTGTTAAATAGAGTACATCTGGTTGCCAGGAATCCTACTGCATCTTTCCGTCCTCCAGCATACACGGGAATTTTCTGAATCCAAAGGAATATACAGGCTTGTTGGGCTCTCAACAGTCAGATGCAGAGCGGTTGTTCCCAACTTTCTCCTGCTGCCACACTATTCGAATGAACCAGCACCTCCATCAGCCGTGCAGCCCACACACATAAAGCTTCTCAGACGGGGCCTAAGGTACATCCATCCCATCCAGCCCAAAAGGTCATGTGCAGAGTGGAGGAGAGGAGCAGGTGAAGTGTGAGAAAGCACGTCCCAGGGATCTGCTATGTCTCCCAGCCAACGCCCAGCCCCACCTACCAGTTTCCCTCGCACCCCTTTCCTTGTTCGCTTTTCTTCAGGAAAACAGCTCTCTTCCCATATTCTCCTGTTATCTTCATACTGAAAGACTAAACTCTATTTTGGGTTCAAGTCTTCTTACCTCCATCCACTTGTAACAGCTGCTCAGATGTCAGTGGCAAATCGTTTGTTTATACTCATACTTGTAAAATCTTTGGGGTTGGTCAGGGCTCCACTGCCACCTATTCCTGTTTCTCATCTTTTGGAATGTTTTTTTTTGTAAAACGCTGCCAGTTATGCCATTGTCATGTCAAGGTAATCATGCAGCCATAACACAAATCCTAACTGTAAGGGCAATACATCAAAAAAATTACTAGAGGCCAGCCTGCTGTTCAGATGGGGTCTTGGGCTGACACCACAGTCGAGGGTCAGGTCCAGAAGGTCAAGTCGCCACTTCAGTGAGTCATAGGACTGACTCAGACCACCAAACTCCCAGGGAGCTGATATATCACCCCACTCGTGAGGCTCCAATGCTCATTCATGTTATTAAGGTCCTCCTTTTTTAGTTATAAAACTATTTTTATTTTTTAATGTCTTTTTTTTTTTTTTGGCTGCATTGGGTCTTCATTGCTGTGCGTGGGCTTTCTCTAGTTGAGTCCAGTGGGGGTTACTCTTTGTTGCAGTGCGCAGGCTTCTCATTGCAGTGGCTTCTCTTGTTGCAGAGCACGGGCTCTAGGCACTCGGGCTTCAGTAGCTGTGGCACGTGGGCTCAGTAGTTGCAGGTCACGGGCTCTAGAGCGCAGGCTCAGTAGTTGTGGTGCACGGGCTTAGTTGCTCCGCGGCATGTGGGATATTCACGGACCACAGCTCAAACCTGTGTCCCCTGCATTGGCAGGCGGATTCTTAACCCCTGCGCCACCAGGGAAGTCCCTATTTTTATTTTTAAAAGAGGGGTTTTATTTGGTGAGCAGGGAATCCCAGCAAAGGAAATTAAGAGGGTCTTGCCAACTATGTCACTTAGGCTGCAAAATGCCTGATGAACTGCACTTAGTCCTTGAAACAGCACCTGTCTTCACAGTAGTCACACTTTTTATCTTCTAGTTTTCCAACTCACTTAGGTAAAATTGCTTAAACAACGAAAATTATTAGTATCTAATTCTCCTCAAGATTCTATGGGGACCATTATCTTTTGTTTACCACACTGTTCTTAAGACAGATTACAATAAAATCATTTGACGAAAATACTGTCTGAAAATATGTCGATTCAGGAGGCTGACAGAAGTTAAAGCTTTCTTTCTGAACTTAAACCTCAGAAAAATAAGTAACTTTTAAAAAATGGATGAATAAGTTTCTCAATATAAAATGGAGACAATTCCATCTTAAAACTCAAACAGAATATTGAAAACATTTATTAATAGAAAAAAGTTCAATGCATCCTACAGAATGAAAATGCTCAATCTTTTCCTATAGATACTTAAAACTAGTGATCCCACTTTTCAGTAATATTTGCTAACATCTATGTAGCAGCCTCTAGATTTAGTTATTTGTTCAGGACCAAAGTGAAGCCAAAGCCACAAAAAATAGAGATTAAACTAAACTGTGAGTAGCTGTTTAAAAAAAAGACTACAGACACATAAATAGGATTACACACTTTAATCTGATTGACACGGAGGAAGTAGGGAGGACATGAAAGAAATTTAGTTTCAGCTCTGCTTTACACATAACCAAAGGCTCCTTCTCCAAAAAGTAAACCTGAGGTTTCAAAAACCATATTTTATCAGAATACTTCAGGAAAGCATACTATGTATAATCCAGGAAATACATTATTTGCAGAATAGGAAAATCATCACAGGCAATCAAAGATTAAAACAAAAGAAAGCACCAGGGTTTTGAGCAGGTCTAAGGTGAGTATATCTGCAGAAACCATGTAAATGTTCTTGACTGGCTGCTATGGAAACATGCTAAGGAGGACTGGTCCACATCTTATCGTTTTTTAAAACATGTTTCTTTGGAAAAACGGCAATAGTGGCTGAGAGTGAAGCCATCCTTTAGACACCCAGCTTATTGGCCTGGGTGAGAACAACTTTGAGAACTGGCATAAAAGCAGAGGTCTCACTGAAGTTGCTGGTGCTAACTATGTGCGTATGGATGGTCAATCCTTCTGAGTAGTTTCGAGTCTCAATGCTCCTTGCGATGTTGTGTAAACCATTGATGATTGTTGGTGAAAGCTGAAATAAAGGTGGAATTGAGAGAGAGAATTAAATTAAGGAAGAATTTTCCATGAGACCCTCTATAAACATTAAACCCTGATATTTAAGAGGAGCTTGAAATAAACATTATTTTAAAAATGTATAAACTGGTGAGCATTTCTAGAAAGAATCTCGGACCAACCAACACTTAAGTTATAAAATAGAACCATGACAAAATGATTTATGTAAGGAATTATTTACGAATTATACATGTATGATAAGCCAGGTATTTTCTTACAGAAAAGCCAGATTTCCTTCCCCAAGTTGAAATGTTAATGTCTCTCTCCACTTAAGAGCTTTCTTATTATTTTATTTTAGATAACTTAAATATTTTAAATAACTAAATTATGTTAGATAACTGTCTCACACCTTTAAAAATTTTTCCTATGTACATGAAGGAGTTTCAGGATTCTTAATCATGACATCTCAAAGTAGGGGCCCAATTTACTCTAAAACCTTGTGGACAATAGAAACCTTGCACTTCTGGTCCACTGCCATTAGGAGGGCAACAGTCCTCATCATGTACTCAATTTGCCAGTTCTTAACTGCTTTTCATAATCCTGTCATCTCTTAAAATCATAAGACCTCTAGTTTTTTTTTCCCCCCATGTCATTACTTGGCATACATGTCCATACTTTTCAGAGAAGACTTTATTTTGGATCAGTCCATGGGCCACGCCACTTCCATTGTTATATCAACTTTCTCTGGTTTGGTTCTCAGGAGACAAATGGTTATTTTTAGCTGATGGCATTGATATGGGGAATGGGGAATAGGGAAGAGAAATGCTAAAATGCAAAAATGTGAAAAAGAGCCAATTCTTTTTTTTCTCTCCTAGTGCTTTCAATAATGAAACAAAACAATTCTAGAAAGGAATGGAGACGTTGGGAGGGACAAGAGAACAGAACACACAGGGCATTTACTCCTTACTGCCAACCATCTTCATAGTTATACACATTGATCTGCTCAATTTGTGGCTACCTTTGGCTTTGCCTTTGTGCAATAGCTATTCTAAAAGAAAAGGATCAGAGTCTTAGACTATGAAAGAGATTACACATTTGGTCTCTGGAAAACAGAGTATCTGCCCACTCCCTGATTTCTTAATTCAAGGGACATATAAAAATGAGTAGAAGGCCAGTTACCGTAGGACCAGTACAGGCCAGTTTGTAAATCTGCTCTTTGTCATAAAAAAGGTTAAAAATTCTCTCTCCCTCCTAATCTCTCTGTCTCTCTGTCTCTCTCTCTCTCACACACACACACACACACACACACACACACACACAGCCCTAGCCCCTTATCCCCGGTGACTGAAATTTAGACAGAGAAAAGCCCATTCTATGAACTGTCACGATCATTTTGCCCCCAAGCATACTATATATTACATGCAAGTGCTGATGAGACACTTATTTTACTAGCAACCAGGAATAAATGATTATCATAAATCCTTCTTTTCCCCACAAACTTACTGTCTGTTCCCTAAGTTTATCATACAGAAACTCCAAACGTTTGCTGGCATCATCTAGCTTCCTCTTGGTTTGCTGCAGGAGAGAAAAAACAGGTATGTTATGTATGAACAGTAACTTTTATCCCAAGATCTTGCCTTACATCATTTCACTAAACCTTACAGTCATGATGTTGGACAGCTTCATTTTATAAAGAAATGGAGATAGCTAGGACCAAGGAACTTGAACAGATTATTAGAACAGAGATCAGTAATCTATTAAGGCAGGGAGGGCAAGAAAGTGAGAGCCTTCCTCCTAGGGTGCAAAGTGGAGCACTGGCTGATTTCACGGGGACTGCAGCTCACGTGAGGTGAGTGAGAGCCCATCTACTCTGTGTGCACAGGCAACACGAAGGGCCACCTGAGGCAGCAAGGGGTCAGTGTACTACAGAAAGGAAGGTCTAACAGTTACTGTAAATTAAATAAAATGAACATGATGGGCGCTAGAAGGCAAACATACAGGTGAACTGTGGAATCTCAAAGTACTACTTATACACTCAGTCACATTTGGTACATTTAATCCTGTCTTATTCTGGGCCTTTAAAACACCAAAAAAAGGAGAAAATTATCTTTCGGTGGCTTAAGATTATTAAGAGGGAAGTGTTAAAATGAGTTCTTAAATTAAGGAGTCCTCCTACCCTCATCCTAGTACTGTAAGTATGTATAGTGAGAGAAAACTATCCTAAAAGTAAAGGTTTAAAATTATACTGTGATTAACTTCATATCTACATTATGCAACAGCCTTAAAAGTGACACTGCTTTTCAATATTTGCCGAGTGACTACCACACGCCATGCTGGGACAGTGTTGTGTCTCATGGATCTCATATTCTATTGGGTGGGGAAAGGTACTAAATAAACAATATATTGTATGTCAGATGGTGGTGAGTGCCATGAAGAAAAGTTAACGGGGTAAGGGGGTCAGCAGTGTTGGCAGTATGACGTGGTAAGAAAGTCCTGACGGCTAATGGGGCATCTGAGCAGACACCAGGAACAAGTGAGCAAGAGCTATGCAGCTCTGTGGGGAAGAGTTCCAGGCAGAAGGAGCCACAGGTACAAAGTCTCTGATGCTGACACGTGCTTGGTATGTTTGAGGAGGGAATGTCAGTGTGTCAGAAGAGGAGTGCGGAAGAGGTGACGCCATCGAGGATAACCTTACAAACTAAGTTGTGCTGCAAAATTACGTTGTGCTGTTTGGACATAACTGAAGTGGAAATAAGAATAAAGCCATACTATAAAAATGATGTCAAGTATTGATTAAGATGGACTTTTGTGGAGGGTTCAAAGTTAATCCCACCTAGCTACCAGCAGAAGTCCTGGGCGGTATTTGAACTTCCTCCCCAACTAGTGACAGGAACAGTTTGTCTTTCTCTTCTGCCCAGAGGTCCTGGGTAACCAGAAGGAAGGTGATAGGGTGACCTAGAGGAGGTGAAGCTCAACAAAAATTTATTAAGCTAGGCCATGTACGAGGTGTCCTCCCAACCTCTATTTACATTAATTCATGCCTGAAGGAAGACTGGAGCTTTCCCACATTTTTATTAGGATTCCTCCATTTTGTATGATGAGGACCTCTCTGCCTAGGAGACACTGTACACTTTCCTGTTTAACAGCCTCACCTGTTCTCTGTTCCTAGCTTCGTCTTCCCATCGCTCCCAGAATGCCAGGCGCTAAGGTTTATGTTACCTTTCCCCTGCCTCTGCTTTCCTGACACTTGCAGTGCAGGGAATTGCTTTCCAAAAGACGGGCAGAAGGCTGCACACATTAATACTCAGTGTTTGATGAAACAACAAATTCCAGAAGCTGTTTTTCAAGCAGACAACCGGCCAGTGACTAAATAAACATATTCAATGTTTGTTGGCAGAAAGTGAAATTTCATCTAAAACAAAACTGGCTTTGTGGAACTTTTGTTGTTGCCAATACAGTCATCCTCTAATAAACTGAGTAAAATCAGTTACTTTGACTATGAATATGACTCCAATATCTAAAGCACTGAACTATTTTTAAGGTCTTTGCGAAGTTACAGATTGTCTATCTACTTTTAAAAGCTCTGATGTAAGCTCAGAAAGAAACCCCAAATCTGAGTTTCACCGTTCTGTTGTATTTTTGTGCTAGGCATAAGGTTTGCCGATGAGACTCAGTGCAGCATAGTGGTGGAAAGCATGAATTCTGGAGCCAGACTAGGTTCGAATGCTGGCTCTGCCTTAATTATTACGTAACTGCTTTTTGCCTTAATTTCCTCCTCTGTAAATAAATATGACAAACCTACCTACCATGAGGTTGTTTTAAAGATTAAAGTTATATGTAAAAAGCAGTTGAATGTGTTTTTATATGTACAGCAAACTATATATAAGTGCTAGCTTTACTACTTTTGCATAAACTTTCAAAATACATCTTGTAAGACTTTAAGCAATCATTATAGAAGCCCTCCATAAGGGATTCTTTTAATTAAGCAAAATAAAAAATACATACAGGATCTGTGGCTGAAGAGAGGCAGCGCTGAATAAGATCCTCAAATGTGGTCTTTAGAATGAGGTGTTCATCTGGAATAGGTTTCTTGGTAATTTTTTCTGTTGGCAAAGACTGCACATGCTGGAATAAATAATACCATAAAATGACTAGAAATGACCAGAAGTTACCTATACACAAAGCCCTGAATCTGTGATAAAGAGAAACCAACGACCTTGTAGATAGGCTATTCAAAATCAAATGAAAAATAAACATGTGAAATCACTTGGGATAAGCAAACATGAAAATCAGATATTCAGTAGAAGATATACAGGTACTCTTTCTACAGCTTCTATTCAAAAATAGGATTGGATATAAAGTATTTGATTAATTATGGAACATACATTGATCACTATTTTATATAACTGATGGGAAGGAGACCTGTGCCAGTAGGAAATAAAAAGAACAAGGCATTTACAAAGTTGGCTGGTTGGAGTGGCTGCTTGCTTTGCTTGTTGGCTCATTTTTGTTTATCCTGACGTTCTTCTATTCTTTGGTTTACTCTTGGAGGGTGTTAGCTGGGCTATTATCAAACTGCAAGATTACACCAAAGGTGAGGATAGAAGAGACCATGATCTTACTGAATGTACAGATGGGAAAACAAAGAAGGAATGTGTAAGTGTTTAAAGTTTTGACTGATTAGTTCACTCATAGAAAACATTAGGCAATTATGTATTAGGCATTGGCTAGGTATTGGTGAGCCAATACGGAAATGATCTCATCCCTCAGGGAGTTTACAGGCTGATGGAAGAGAAAGTTTTAAAATGTCAAAAATGTATGTAAAATAGCAACTGTGAGTAAGTTAACATCACTGGAACCAACAGACAACATAATTGGGATTTAACTGAGGGGAAGGCTCTTTAAGGAAGTTATATCAGAAGGGTAAGTAGGAGTTAACCAGTTAAATGGGGGAGGAAATGCATTCCAGACAGAAGAACGTGTACACAGGCAGGATCATGATACAAGGGACTGAAAGGGGGTCACTGTAGCTGGAGCAGAGAGAGCGAGCAAGGAGGAGTGTGAGCTGAGAGATTCCAGACAATGTGAAATACTTTGGTCTTTATCCTGAGAACAATGGGAAGCTGTAACGTTTTAAGCAATGAGGAGATAAGACCAGATAAGAGATGGGTCAAAGTAGATGCTGGCAGACCAACTAGAGGCTCCTGCACTGCTTAAGACTGGAGACGAAGGTAGCACGGACTAGACTGGAAAAGGGACTAGAGAAGGGATTTGAGAGAGATTTTAAAGTAATATCAACAAGACTCGGGGATAGCTCTGAAAAACAGGTTAAAGGAAAAAGAATATAAAGATGATGCCCAGGTTTTTGGCTGGATTAAATAGGAAGGGTTATGGTGCCATTAGCTGAAACAGGACACACCAAAAGACGACTAGGTTTGGGAGGAAGACGATGAGTTAGATTCTGGATATGTTAAGTGTGAGGTGCCCCAGAGACATCCAGGTGGAGAGGAAGCTGGACACTAGGGCCTGGCTGAACACACGCATCCGTGCAGCTCTCCCTTTCAGCGGTAACTGGGGTTCTGGCCCAGATGAGCACAGCATGAGCACCCAGCTCTAAACAAAAGTGGATGGCTTCACAAACACCACAGACGTGTAATTATAAAAAATTAACAGTGCATATTTGTAATTTTATATATTCTCGTGGAAAGAAGAGGGTCCTCCCATCTCCATCAAAACACTTGTTTTTATAATGCAACTGTCAATGTTTAGAAGTCCCTTAGGCAGAAATCTCTTAACCGCAAAACATAGTCTTGTGGTAGAGATATAATCTTTACAAGTTTGACTTCAGAGAGTCAAAGACAGTAACACACAGAAGAGCTAGTTTTATACTTGGGCAGGAATTGATTTCATCTTATGTTGAGCTGTGACCCAACCTCTTTACTTTTCATGAATAGATCAAAATGTTTCTCTTTGTATGTCTAAGTCAGTTATATGGAAATATGATAGATTTTTCATCATCTAGAGTCCTGCCAACTAGCTGTTTGTATGTGAAAAGCAAGCACAAATTTATATCTCCATCTAAAGATATGGCTATATTATTAGCTCTTACACATACACAAGAAAATATATAACTCATTACATTTTCATTTTCTATTTTAAAGGAAAAAACCTTTGGAAACAGCTTCTGCTTAGCAACGTTGGATGCAAATATGGATTCAACTGATCTTAAATTGTGGCTAGTGATTAGATCAAATGAAATACTGTAATTGCCAAGTTACTGTTAACATATACTAGTAAATACATAAGCTCCTTCTAGAAAGTTTGTATATGGCCTTGTCATTGAAAAATAATACACATACATGAACAAGCTTAAAAAAAAGGTATTATTTTTAAGTTGTCTAAATTGAAATCAAATTGAGGTAATAATAAAGGTATAATCATAAAAGTTAAAACGTTAAGAAAACATACCGAAATAGAGCCATCTCCCACTTCCACAGATTTACTGTTACCTGCATGGTATTTCCAATAGGAGCCCCAGGGGCACCTTCAATATTGGGCTTTGAAAAAGACGGAGGCATGCCTGGTTGACTGAGGGGTTGCTGTATGCCGTGGAAGGGCTGGCCACCTGGAAGGTGTGGCTGCGGGAAGGAAGCTTGGCTTGATAGTGGTCCTGGAGCTGAAGGCTGTTGCTGCAGCATCTGTGACTGGGGGTCACCCAAGGGGTTCATGATTGGTGATGTGATGGGAACAGGAGGCGTAAAGTTCTCAGGCATCTTTAAAAAGAAATAAAAGGCACCAAGAGTATGGAAAAAAACGGTATGATGACAACATCTCCTCAGCTTTAAATAAAGGAGTTAGCCATTTGTAGCAACATGGATGGACCTAGAGATTATCACACTAAGTGAAGTAAGTCAGAAAGAGAAAGACAAATACCATATGGTATCCCTTATATGTGGAATCTAAAATATGACACAGATGAACCTATCTATGAAACAGAAACAGAATCAGGGACATAGAGAACAGACTGGTGGTTGCCAAGGGGGTTGGGGGAGAGTTGGAATGGGAGGGTGGGGTTAGCAGATGTAACCTTTTATGTACAGAATGGATAAACAACAAGGTCCTACTGTACAGCAGAGAGAACTATATTCTATATCCTATGATAAACCATAATGGAAAAGAACATATTTAAAAAAGAATGTATACACACATACATGTATAACTGAATCACTTTGCTGTTCAGCAGTAAATAACACAACACTGTAAATCAACTATACTTCAATAAAAAAATTTAAAAAAATAAATATGGGAGTTAGACTATTCCATGGTTAAAAAAATTTTTTTAATAACAGTAGAATACTTTTTAAAATGAAATTTTATGCAGAATTCTAGAGAAAAACATAAAAGTAAAGCTAATCTAGCTAAGAGGGCTGGGAGCTCAAACCTGGACCTTTGTTTCCCCTTTACCTTCCACACTTATCCCATAATGGGCCAAAACCATGGTGTTTTTGAAAGAGGATGTCAAAGTCTGGAGAATTATATCTAGCCATACTGGGATCAGATATGCCAAATATGTGTTTGTGTGTGTTACGTGATCAGATATAATACCTTTTTCCTAGATCATTAAGTGATACCTACTTAATGATCAATCACACTCAAAGTAGTAGATTAAATTTCTGATTATCATTGACCTAATTTTGGGGGGGCGGTTTCATCATTTAGTATCTCCCAATTTTATATTCTGGCCTCTCATTACTATACTTGGGGGACAGAAATCACTAGGAGTAAAAAAAAAAAAAAAAAAGGCTTGGGGTAAAAGAAGGAAAGAAGAATCTTAAGTTATGCTCTAACAGCTCTCAACAGTTATTAACATCTAAATGATGCTCTGCTACAAGGCTATTTCTTTTCATATTGTATGTGATAGACACAAATAGTCCAAAATATAATTACAAATTCATGATTATTGTTAGAACCCAAAACCAAAGTAACTCCTAAAAAAAAACCATTTGAGAGGCATGAAATTTTGTTTCCTACTCTTTGGCAAAGATCTGCTGGGAATTTACATCTTGTTTTTTAAAAAGGGTTTAATTCATACCACCATACTATTTTGTACTTTCTTTCCTTCCCTTCATGGATTAGAAGATGTAAGTTGAAATACACATATTAAGTATATCAGTCAGTCAGCTTTGCCTTTAAAGGAACAGTGAAGTGTGGTGTGCTTCAGGTGGCTACATGATTGACAGGACACGTGTAGGCAACTGAATAGACATCTTTTTCTAGTACCTTCTTCTTCTTCGGTACTCTGTTCAAAGCTGGAGGATCATTCCAACCATTCTGAGAACCTATAACAGATAATAGAGGGCATTTTCCTTTAGAATCCTGAAAAGAAGAAAACTAAATTGTGTCCATCATATAATACCTTCAAATTTTACTTTCACCCTGAGATAACTGTCACAGAAGTTTTACCAGCTGAGCTGCTGGGATCACTAGTAGCCCTGGACTCTCAAACTCATTCCCTCTAATAATCACAGGGCCTTGGCTTAGAAAGCAGCATATCTTGACATTATTTCCTTTTAAAGTGAAAGAGTTGTACTAAATTTAAGGATAGTGAAGCTTTTATGTCTATATTGGTATACAACCTTCAAACAATTCTCTCCTAAGAAAGACAAAATAAATCACCTGAGTCTGCTAAAAAAAAAAGGCTTCTGATATATTCAACACACAAAAAAAGAATAAAAGTGGCAATCTCCTATTTCCCCAGAGAGCAATTCAGCATACCCAAATCATCCACATGGTAGAAACACTGTTAAAAAAACAGAGCCCAACTACGCAACACCAGTATGTTTTATCACCTTTGCGTTAAGAACAACCTATAAAGTAGAAAAAGGCATTCAAATATCTGTGGTAAGATTCTTTTTTTTAATACCCCCCCCCAAAAAAAAAAAATTTCCAGGCTGGCAGCAAATATAAAATTAAACTACTGTCACCTTTAGGAAATTTCCTCCCCCCTCAAATCTCCCAAAACCTGTCATCTCAAAGTGAGAAATGAATATGAGTAGCAGAACTCATATTAAGGCACTTAATGCCTGTATCTTTAAAAAAAATTTTTTTATAACATCTTCATTGAATGCCTGTATCTTTAAAGAAAAATGGAATAAAACATGCCAGAGATGAGATAATTACTAAATCAAAATATAATCATTTTACATCTTATTAAGTTTTGTGTAGGTGTATATGTAAAAGCAAAAAATTCTTCTTCTTTTAATAAACATTCTTTCAGTATTTTACTTTTGCTTGTTTTATTGATATCTACGATATTAAATCACAACAAAATTGCTTAGCAAACCAAAGAACATAATGTCACAGAAATTTTGTAAAAACAAGATCTTCTCCTAACCAGCATGCACTCATTTGCCTTGATTTTAAAAGTAGAATTAATTTTCTACAAGGTGACTAGGAGACAGAACGCCAAATGAGCCTCAAAACATTCAAGAGCTAATCACAAAATATTAAACCACATGCTGCTATTTGCTTAACAAATTCTTAAAGTTCTCATTATACACAGACTAATCATTCAAATCTCTCGCATCACCTTCTAAGCTTTCTTATATCTAAGACAATCTTGGTATAGCCTTGTCTTTCAGTCTATATAAAATAGACAACTTTTATGATTCAAGATCATTTGTGTCACTATGTTAATTCAGTCAGTTCTAAGATTTGATTCAATTAAGAACTGATCAGATTTAGGGTATTATTGGCTTTAAAGTTCACATGCATAATTGTGAATATCCATTCATTAATTATAGTCAGTGATTCAAAGATTTCCAGATATATTTTGTAACTAATTCACCTTCCAACATAGATGCCTGGTCTTGCATAGACTGATTTTCTGTAGACAAAATGTAAAAGTCACTTAAACAGTATTATCATCAAAGATATTCTAAACTCTACTCATTTTTTTTTGAATTTTTGAATTTAATTTTATTTATTTTTTTATACAGCAGGTTCTTATTAGCTATCCATTTTATACATATTAGTGTATACATGTCAATCCCAATCTCCCAGTTCATCACACCACCACCCCCCCCACCACTTCCCCCCCTTGGTGTCCATACGTTTGTTCTCTACATCTGTGTCTCTATTTCTGCCCTGCAAACTGTAAACTCTACTCATTTTATAATTGTTTCTCCTCCCTCCATCAACCCCAAGAAAGAAGAAACTTATTTTATAAGGGAATAAAACTTACTTTTTAATCAAGTCACGTGAAATGGCTTCTATCTAATTAAGAAAGTAATCAGTTTGTGGGCAAAGCTAATTCATTTATGAGAGCACTTCCTAACATATTATAACTGTGTCCATTTTAGTATTTTTTAAAGCTGTGAATCCAAATCAGTTGAAGATCTTGCAAAAATGCAGATTCTAACTCACTAGGTATAGCATAGGGCCTGAGATTCTATTGCTTCAGCCAGCTCCCAGGTAATGCCAATGCTGCTGGTCCAAATCCTCTTTAAGTAGCAGGGTTTTAAAGAGAAATGGGAGGATTTCTGCATTGTCGTGCAGACTTCAACACTACATTGTTAAAGATAATAAGCATGTTAGACGATCTTAACAAGGAGGTGCTACTTTACTGCTGGATTTGGGAGGCCCCAAGGATCTGCATTCTGGAGGAACTGTAATTTCTGGGGTCACACCATGAATATGAGCATAAATGGGAACAGGCCCAGTAAATATGTAACCATCTCATATGGTCTTCTCTATAAGAATATACAGATTTGCAGACTGTTTAGCACAAATCTTCCAGAAATCACTACTTCTCTTAAAAGAACTGAAGTTACTGGCAGTGGACAAGAGGAAAGAAGGCTGAGAACTAATACAGCAATTCCAAAATTGTCGGATGTTCAGGATTGGTCCAGGCCCAGTCTCCAATCAAAAGCATGCAGTGTAGATACATCATATGTACATACAACTTACGGGAATTCAACTTACGGGATACATCATACGCACATACAACTTATGGGAATCCCGTAAGTATGTGGGAGTTATGATAGTTGAACTCGGGGAGAGAGGAATCGAGAGTATACAGCATTAACTAGTGAGTTCAATTCAGTTTGAGCTCTACTCAAGAAGCACATGCCCCAGAGAAACTGTGAGGTGGGAGAACTAATGCCACAGTTTGGAATTTCTCTGTATGGCGCTAAGGATAGATGTTTCTCATGCAATATGGCTTCTGACCACACGCAACTTCTTCGTGAGGGCTTAAGTGAAGAAAGGGGTGATCACGGATAACTGACTCTTAAGTGATTTCTTATTTTTGTCTTAAATGATGACTTTACAATTTAACTTCCCATGCAAAATATGACCTCACAGCACTACAGTTAATAAATCCCTGGGAGTCACTGTGTGTGTGTTATGACAGAGGACAGACCTGACAGACCTGACTTGAAACTACTGATGTACTCACTAGCACCAGACTTCAGCTTCTGGGCTGAGGGGGTCAATATACAGTCCCTCCCCAGGTTCTACATCTGCAGATTCAACCAACTGAGGATCAAAAACATTCAGGAAGGAAAAAACTCCGAAGAGTTCCCAAAAGCAAAACTTGAATTTGCTGCAAGTATTTACACAGCATTTACATTGTATTGGGTATTATTAGCAATGTAGACATAAAAGTATATGTGCGTAGGTTATATGCAAATACTACACCACATTATATAAAGGACTTGAGCATCCTTGGATTTTGGCACTGGGGCGGGGTGGTGGGGAGTCGACGGTGTGAAAAACCTAAAAGTAATGGAGGTACCCTGGCCTTGATCGTTGTTTTCAGGGAGCAGTCTCAACAACATGCCTCCTCTCTAGCCCTATGAAACGTGGGAGCAGAAGGTGAGACCAGTTTTTCCTCTAACCTCTCGTGGCAGTGATCTTAGCCTTGAATATTAAAGCCTGAGTGGGTATCCTGATTTCACCAACTATTAGCAGCACAAAAAAGTATGTGGAACAATTTCATATGACCCTTTGGTAGAATGACACCAAAGTTATAATGAAATCAAATTAAATTGAAAGTTACGAGTAAAACTGAATGAAATAAGAAACAAAAAGATTTTCAACGGGAACATATAGCCAGCTGGCTATCCTTCGTAACTTGAGGGTGGGCTGCCTGTTGAATTGAAAATAACGACTGTACAATAATCAAAGTTCCCACCAAAATATATGCCTAACTGGCCCCTCCTAACCTCAAACCATGCAATATATTTAGCAATATGTTTTATTTCAGCCCAGAAAATCCTTGTTCAAATCTCTGATCAATTTAACAGTTTTATCTTAGCTATGATTCTAACCCCTCAATACTTTTGCTTTTATATCTTTAAATTGTTTAAATATCACTTTTTCAAAACACAATTAGGGCTTCCCTGGTGGCACAGTACTTGAGAATCTGCCTGCCAATGCAGGGGACACGGGTTCGAGCCCTGGTCTGGGAAGATCCCACATGCCGCGGAGCAACTAGGCCCGTGAGCCACAACTACTGAGCCTGCGTGTCTGGAGCCTGTGCTCCGCAACAAGAGAGGCCGCGATGGTGAGAGGCCCTCGCACCCCGATGAAGAGTGGCCCCCACTTGCCGCAACTAGAGAAAGCCCTCGCACAGAAACGAAGACCCAACACAGCCATAAAAAAAAAAAAAAAAAACAATTAAATTAACCTCTACTTTATGGAGACACACTTTAGTAGCAACACTAGGTAAAGCAAACTAAATGAAGAACGTGAATATCTACAGGAGACAGTATTATGGGGGTTCATTATGGATGTGCAAAATGATACTCTTGGTCAATATGTTTAAAAAAAGATAGCACAGTCCAATCTTGGACATAATTCTCTCATAAAACTAGTAAGGGAAGATAATCTTTTTTACCTTTTCAAAAAACCTTAAAAATGGGCATAAATCTCTTTCTTACTCTCTTTTTAAACATGACAATGACTTTAAAGAACATTGGAAAATGGTTCATGGTGTAATATTAAGGAAAGTAGTACAATGTAAATTATGAGTGTATGTGGGAGTTATGATCTCAATTCTTTAAAAATGCATGCATACAATAAGATACTATTATCTTCACACCCATTAGAGTGGCAAGAATTAAAAACAAAAAAACAGAAAACAACAAGTGTTGGTGCAGATGTGGAGAAATTGGACCCTTACGCATTGTTGGTGAAAATGTAAAATAGTGCCACCACCTCAAAAAATTAAACACTGAATTACTATTTGATCCAGTAATTCCATTTCTGGGTATATACCCAAAAGAACTGAAACCAGGGACTTGAACAGATATTTGTATACTCATGTTCATCGCAGCATTATTCACGACAGCCAAAATGCCCATGTGTAGGTTAATGGATAAACAAAATGTGGTATATACATAGAGTGGACTATTACTCAGCTTTACAAACGAAATTCTGATTACATGCTATAATATGGATGAATCTTAAAGACAGTGAAACAGCCAGTTACAAGAAGAAAAAACTGTATGACTACTTATATGAGGTACCTAGAATACATACATAGAGACAAAGTAGAACGGTGGTTACCAGGGGCTGGGGAAAACGGGGGGGGGGGGGGGTTAATGGCTACATAATTTCAGTATGGGATGACAAAAAAGTTCTGTAGTTAGTGGTGATGACTGTACAATAATGTAAATGCACTTGATGTCACTTAAAAATGATTAAAATGGTAAATTTTATGTTATGTATATTCTACATTAAAAGAACTTTAATATATGCATACATACATATGTGTGCATATATGCGTACGAAGGGAATAAATACACCTAAATTATTAGTGGTTATATATGGGTGGCAGAATTACAGATAATTTTAATTTTATTCTCTATACTATTTGAGGCCTTTCAAAATCCTACAGTAAAAAATTACTAAAAATCAAGGGAAAATTAACTTAAAAACTGAATATGGCATGTCGCTGGATTCTGGAGACCCTTATCCACCTTAGTGTAGGGATTAGTCCTCCACATGGTTTTTAGGGAAGGAAGAGAGAAGCGCTTGGTCTCACATACAGAAGTGGAGTTGCTACCCTCCTTACTTGAATCTCCCTTCTCAATGGGAACCTTCTCAAGGTGTTCTTGCATAATGGTAGGATGTAGGCACTGGCTAAGATACTCTCAGTGGATTCACAGAAGGATATTAGAGCCAATGGTACGGAGACTTTCGGCTAAAAGATCATTTGAGACGCAGAGGACAGAGCATCCGTGTTAATCATACACCTCCCCCTTCGCCGTTAGCCTCGCACGTCACGTTTTTTAAAAGGCACCACACAAAGTTAAAAATTTAAATTTAGAGAGAATGAATCCTTAAGGTCATTTTCCAATGACACGAGATAAAACAGATTTATCCAAAGAAAAATAAGGAAGGCTATCATGGTCCTTTCCTTTGTTTAAAGGGTTAAAAACCAGGTACTTATAATTTGACTACGGAATGTTTATGAAAATTTAAAAAAAATTTTTTTCAGCCCACTGTTTCACGAAAATATTCACTATTATGCCCCTTCAAGACTCTTCTATGTGAAGGAGCACAAGACTATATATATATATACATATATATATACCCAAATTAAATTTTCCATTTTTTAATACTGTTTACTCAAAAACAGCTTCATGAGAGCTTGACATTTTATCAGAAAATTTTTCTAAGTAAACTTCTTGGGCCTTCACATTTGAAAGTGCTCTCCCTTAGTAACAAGTATACATTAAACCAGGGACAAAAAAAAAAAAAGGTGGGGGGGGGGGTACAAGCAGTATCTTACTTATCCTGCACAGTAAAGCTACGAAAACTTCCTGCTTTTTGTGCTGCCACCCACCACTGAAACATGTTGCACTATACTAACTTAGGCTGTTAGCACTTTATACCTTGAACTTGGAGACAGCCTGTTTTCCTTGCCTCTGATTCTGCCACGCTGCCCACAATCTGTTTTGCAGAACCATCTCCAGGTTAACCTCCCTAAAGTACCACTTTGACCATGCCTCTCAGTAGTTCAAACTCCTCCACTAGAAATTTTCTTCTTACTGTATGAAGTATAAATTTCTTGCCCTGACATTTAATGTCTTCCAAAATTTGGCCCAAATACAAATTTTATGTTCCAACTTACAACAAAGCTATGTGCTGTTCACTAGAAATAGAAATGTACTGTACTTTTCTGCCTTCCTACCTGTGCCTAGAATAATTCTGATTATAGACTGAACAGGTTCTCATTAAGAATTTATTGAATGAATGTTTTGATGATTGCAACATGAGTTTCTCTGAGCAGTGGGCACATAATTTTGTGGTTCACTAATAGTTACAGGGCTTGAAAATCCTAGTGTCTATCAAGAAGAATCCACCGGACAAGTGGAATTTCCAAGTCCCGTAGAAAACCATGATATAATAATCTAAGACCTATTAGAACAAAGATAAAACTTTTAGTCACAGTTATCTGTATAACCTAAGGAAACTTTTTAGGAAATTAAAAAATAAAATAAGGTAAAGCTCTGTTAATTAAAATACAGGGACTACTAACATGCAAGAGGTGACAAAGCAGCTAGCTGTAGTGCATGCTGAGTATTGCAAAATGTATGGCTTCATCTTCCTATTAGTTACTCTGCTTCTCAGCCAGGTTAGAATATTGTTACTTTGAACATAAGCAAAGACTTTATTATAAGGCCAAATGCCCTTTAGCTTAAGGAGGAAAAAAATACCCATGCAAATATTTAACTTAGATGATGAAGCAACAAATGCTTAAAATAGTGATGCTAAATGTTTCTGTAATTCCAACACTGATAGCTACTTCTACTCTTTCATCAGGACTAGACTATCTGGTAAAGAAGAATGAACATGGGCTCTGAAGACTGAGAGACCTGGGCATCTCAGCTGTATCTCAACTTGGAGACTATCACCGTGCAATCATGAAAACATTATACATAACCCTAGGAAACTCAAGCTTCCTCATGGCAATTTTTAAAAAAATAATTATTCCTATTTCTCATGAGAAATAAGAAAATATACAGCAGTGCTGGTACATGTCCAATGTATGTTCAATAAATGATAATTCGCTTTCCTACTTCCCTGCACCACTTTCCTATGTGGGGATTTACTTGAATCCATCTTTCACTCAAACTATTACCCAACTATTCAGAATATATACTGTTTTCGCTCATCCAGGTTTTAAAAGGTAATTTTTTGAACTCTACAATTGAATGAACACTCCTCTCTAAATATCAACCTATTGAAATATCTGTATTGAAAATTATACAAATTTTATTTGTGCAGTAAAGGCTGATACATATTGTGTGTATGATTTTTGGTACTTTGGACTTTAATATTATATATCAAAGAAGAGAGAAGGAGATATGTGTATAATTCTGGATCCATAAGACTTCCAAGAAAAAAAATACTTCCTCAATAAATCCTATTATATGACCAGTGTTTTCAGTTATTAAAGCTACTGCTTAGCAGATTAAAAAGAGAAAAACATATACTGGACTTCCAGGAACAACTTCAGTATTAGAAAGCAAGACTCACTTCTGTTTTGCCCCTCTAGTTTAAAAGCATCAATTATAATCTGAAAGGGAAACTATTTTCAAATACCCTTAGTAACAAGTATACATTAAACCAGGGACAAAACGAAAAGGCCCAGAGCTCTAATTCTGGGTGAGGTGTCATCACGGCTAACTTTGCAGTCACCGTCCCCAAATGCTTTCAATCTCTTCCTAAGCTTATGCGTACATACTATTATTATATGAGGAAACTGAGGCTTAAAGTTAAGTAACTTATTCAAGGTCACATAACTAGAAAGGAGTGAAGCTGTGATACAAACACAGGAAGTCTGATTCCAAAGTCTGAATTCTTTACTATGTTAGTGGTTCTTGCCCCGATTCATTGATCTCTTTTTGTAATACATACTTCTGAGGCCCCTTTTACAATCCTAACATGAAAATCAGATAATATTACCTACTCATAAAAAAGTAATATAATGTTTTAATTGTAACATGAAAGATAAAAAGAATTTATAAAATGTGTATTTACTATAAAAATAATTTTAAATTACGCTTTTAATTAGAAAATTTCAGGCAGAACTACACTGCCAACAGCAACAAAAATGCCTAGAAATTTCCAAAATGTTTGTGAGGGTAGAATTGTCCTAATGGAGAGAATCCTTGCACTACTGTATACTTTCTGCTGTCTTAGAGATTCTGTCAGAGTTGCATTCTTTCACTTTTTTCCTTTCAATACATGTCGAGATCCTTGCTCACCTTTACAAACAAACATAATTACAAAATTTGTACAGCCTCATTAAGACCCTATATTATTTAATCTCTATGAATGAATTTAAGGCACAAATAATTTTAAAAACTGAAAATCCAGGAAGAACACAGAGCATCGTTTTACTCTGGCAAAGAAATTAGTGTCAATTAAATCTAGTTCCAACCACCACTTATCTGGCCAACTAATTTCTTACCGCTTATTTTAAATTCAATGGCAGATTATATACTCTTACCCTTTTAAAGCTCTAAAGCTTTTCTCATTTAGCAACTAAAGTTCACTATGGGAAAATCACACTTTTAGAAATAGTTTTAGAATTTGTTATACAATTAAATCCATACCTCACCTTGCCCAGTTTATAGTTAGAAATAATTCGCCTCCATGCACCCACGTGATCAGGAAAAAATAAAAGAGGGAGGCAAACCAAGTCCCTTTCAAGCGCAGACCTGTTCTTTGGGATGCAGGCAGCTCGCCGGCAGCAGGCAGTGTACCTGTTGCTCCAGGAGGCAGCACATACGCTGAAGATGACGGGGGAGCTCCTGGTCCGCCGAGCTGGAAGGACGCGCCAGAGGGAGGGGGAGGAGGGAACGAGGCGGTGGGGCTGGAGGTAGGTGGAGAGGCCTGGTGCTGTGCTGTGTACAGCTGAGACTGCCCGGAATAGGACGAAGCGGAAGATATGTACGGGGTGTTAGGGTAAGCGTTTGAAGCAGGGGGCGCAACAGGCTGCTGAGGTCGATACGCTGCTGACCCCCCTGTTCCGAAGGAATACTGCTGGGCTGGCTGAGAAGCTACACCAGGGAGAAGGAGCAGAGACTTTAATTAGTTACACATTTATTCAGACAGCAACAGAAAACCAAAGTTATCTCATTCGATGGAAATTATTTTCAATTCTTCTAATAATAAGCTACAACCAAACATTACCCACTTAAAACAAGTTATGCTTTTGATAGTCTGCATGCCCTAACTATGCCAAAAGTCACTGGATCCAGTCTTTGAACCCTGCCATCTCCAGACTGCTGCTGGCTATGAAAATCTTTGAGTCATGAGACCGGAGAACCAGAAGACTGACCCTCTTCTGAGCCGTCCTGTTCCTGTGAAGACTGCAGTGACACCTACTAGCCATCAGGTGGAGCCATGCAGGAATTACACACCCACAGCAGTCCCCTTCACAGTAAAAGTTAAGGGAGCTTGGTGGCAGCTCAAGACCTCTTCCACCCTAACAACTGTAGGGTGAGCACCATTGTTATGAATCAGATACCTTCTCCAACATCTAGTAAAATCATCAGCTACTCAAATTTTGGGTTTGAGCACAGTTCCAGATTAACAGGCAACTCTGTATGATCCCTGACAAGACAATTATTATATTTCTTACACTGTACAAAGTTGGTTAGTAAGCAATCAGACAGCCAACTAGTGTTTTAATGCAAAGACCTGAACCCAGATACCATTACCTTTTGTGTGACCATGGGCAGAATATGAACCTCTGCAGAGGGAATCCAACAGAACTGTGCTCATTCTACCCTGAAGACAGCACTTTCATGCTGAGCACTGAGTGAAAAGCTGCATCAAATCTGTACTCATGTTAAGTAAGAACACCCACATTATGAGCACAGAACACGCTCGTTGAGATTAGTTCTTGCTAGGTAACATCCTCTTGTTTTATAGTAGTTGTTCAGTCATGTAATTGTCCACTTTGAGATTTGCATTTTTGTTTATTTTAAATTTTAAAATAGAGGTGATGTTTTACTTTGCAAGTGTAAATAGTTTCTTAAAAAAAATGAAAGCCAATAGGGGAAAGGTCATTATTATACATTTGTCAAAATTCACAGAGTGTCTGACACCAAGAGGGAACCTTAAGATAAACTACTCCGGGCGAAAATGGTGAGTCAGTGTAGGCTCACTGACTGTAACAAATGGACCACCGTGGTGCACGATGTCTGTGGTGGGGAGGCTGTGCACGGAGGCAGGAGGTATACCGAGACTTCCTGTACCTTCCACTCAATTTTGCTGTGAGCCTGAAACTGCTCTAAAAAATAGTCTGTTTCCTAAAAAAATTAAATAAATGGAAGACGACAACAAATGTCCCTTGGAACCAATTTTCCAAAAATGGTTTGCATCATCTTGCCTAAAGGAAAAGAATATGTACCAAATAATTTCTAAAATTCTGTTTTTTTATACCAACATCATGGCACAATTGACTCTCTTTAACAGGCTCAGGAATAAGAGCCAACTGTTCTGAATGGACTGACACAGGAGCTGTTTCCTCGCATGCTGATTCAGGATGCCTCCCAGGGAAACCATGCTTCGCTAGAGCAAGGACTCAAGTCCTACACAGAATGGTTCTTTCTTTACTTGTTACCGCTGATTTGATCATGGCTTTGGAGCTTCAAAGTAAACAGTTACTACACGGGATAAAACGAGACATGCTGCCGTGACAAGACTTCAGGGTCACACTACTTACGCTGTGGCTGTGGATAAGGTGGCACCTGGGTGTGCGTATGGCCGGGAGATGTGGGAAGCTGAGCTGCGGCAACATTTGGATTAACATTCCCATGCATTATGAAGCCTGGAGGTGGAGGATTTTCTCCCTAGGAAATGAGAATATGGTAAAAAGGAGGATTACATCTGGAACCAAGAATCTTGCCAGACAGATTTATAATCTTTGAAATGGAATTTAAAAAAGAAAAAAAAGTTGTGTAAAAAAACTGCATTTCGTGCATACTATCTTCTTCAAGACACATTTTCTGAGCAACACATTTTGTGTGATTTAAAGATTAGACAGATCCAAAGCAATAATAACAATGAATGGCAAGAGATGCCAACAGCCTCATAAAATAAGATCTATGATATTTATAGTAAGTCGCTAGGATTTTCCATCTCCACTAAAGTCCATCCACAACTAATGCTTCGGAAATATAAGTATAAATGCCACAGGTGATATTATCTTCTCTACGATGCTAAAAAAAAAGAAGAGGAGGAGGAAGAAGAAGAAAGGAAAAAATATTCAGTGAAATCAGATTTAAACCATTGATAGAACCTTGGTTGATGTTTTTCTAGTTCAATTTAGAACTGCAAAAGAAGAGGAGAGTGATAAGAAAATAAATTAATTGTGCTAAAAACTGCTTCTTGCATCCTAAAAGCACTAAAATGCAATAAGCAGATAGACAGCTGGGGGGAGGGGAACTTAAGGGAGGTGGGTAGAGAATATGTAACTATATATTTAGGTGAGCAGAATTCTGCTCAAAGAGGAATAATGAAGGATATACCTGTGTATCAGAGGGAGAGGCTGCAGGTGGATGGCTGGGAAGGGCGGTAGGAGTTTTGTTACTCCAGGTAGTGACAGTGGGGGCAATTCTAACCTGAATTGAACAAAGAAATACCAATCACAGAACATAAAACATGAAAATGTTAAAAGAAGAAACACAAAACCCAACAGGCATTAATAGCCAGATGCAAAGCAAAAAATAAGAGCAGCAAGATAGCATACGTTAGCCAGGCAATTGCTTTCAAGGTAGCTGGGATTCCAAAAGAAAAAAGCACCTTTCACAACAGAACAGGGGAAGGGAAGCAGTAGAAAAATCAATATGAAAACTAAATCAAAGCAGAAAGAACAATGCTGTTCAAGTGTCAAGAGTAAGTGGGAAAAGGTAAGTTCTGTAAGTAGGGAAGGAAAGAAGACATTCCGGGGGAAAAAAAAAATAAGGTAATTGAGTGAAAAAGTGATTTTTGAAGCACTAATTGTATTCATGCTACTATTAGATCTGTAAACATATTGCTATAAGCTCCCTTTTCCGGATTTCATTAGAGCCACAAAAATTATGTTAGTTCCGTATGAGGCTTAGAATCATACAATCAGAGCATATTAAAGATCATAGAATCTGATCCCCACCCTTTACCACTGAGAAAACCAAGGCCCAGAGAACTGAAGGGGCTGGCTGAAGTCTATACAACTTGTTGTTGATGGAGCTAGGACTGATTCTAGGTCTCCTGATTCCCAGGCCAGTGTCTGCCATGCTACACCATGTTGCTTACCCTGGAGTCCAGAGGTTTTCAAAGACATTTTTTTAAGCCATCAGAATATCTTTTGTCAAGTAAATCTTTGTAGAAGAAACTCTATCATATAAACAATTAATAGCAAAGATGTGCTGGTCGTAGTAGGAGGAGAGCTCCTACTCAGTTGGCTTCCCTTTCAGAAATCCCTTAACTCCTGCCTATAAACATGCCTTTAAAACCACAAGCCACTGTCCTCATTCAACATATCATAAGCCTTAATCAAGAAAATCACTGCATAATTTATGACTGAATTTGTTTTCCTTTTCTTAAAGTATGAGACTGCTAAGTCACAGTATAATAAAAGTCTTTCAAGGTTTTTACATTTTCCCAGAAAGATAGATTAAACCCAAGGACATAAGGAGTAAATATTCTCTTCTCCCAATGCAGAGAACGCCTTACTTCAGTGCCCTGACACAGTGAGGTCAAACTCAAGGTGCTTAGCTTAGGAGTTCCAATCCTGTTAACCACTAACTAGCCATGCTGACAAATTCAAGCTCTATGTCTTAAAACTCTGGTTAGTTGCTAGACTTCTCCACCTCTCAGTTTCCCAGCCATCACCTGATTTGCCCTATCTATGTCATAGACTTTCAAAGTCTAGCAACAAGAGTGGAGAATTTAGTTTTGTTTACCAATATACCCTCAACAGGGAGAATAAAGACAGGCCCTTAAATTCATATTTGTCAAATGAACGAAAAAACAAAACAGAGAGTAGTACAGTCATAATTATATTCAAATGTAATCTATCCTGATTAAATAGCAATCAAAAGCATGACAGACAAAAGAGCATGAATTTTTTTTTCATGGTTTTATGCTTAGTTTTGCTACAAAATGTAAAAATGACCCCATCAATTCTATCAGCAATTTGTTCTATTTTAAAATGGGCAGAGGGACTTCGCTGGTGGCACAGTGGTTGGGAATCTGCCTGCCAGTGCAGGGGACACGGGTTCAAGCCCTGGTCCGGAAGGATCCCGCGTGCCGCGGAGCGGCTGAGCCTGTGCGCCACGGCTGCTGAGCCCCCGTGCCTGCAGCCCCTGCTCCGTGCTGGGAGAGGCCACCACAGCGAGAAGCCCAGGCACCGCAGCGAGGAATGGCCCCCGCTCGCCGCAACTGGAGAGAGCCTGCACGCAGCGGCAAAGACCCAATGCAGCCAAAAAGAAATAAATAAATAAACAAAATTTTTAAATAAATAAATAAATAAAAAAGAGAGACTGCCATCGAGGTGGTTTCATCTCAAAAATAAAATGGGCATTCGTTTGCAAATATATTCTCCCATTCTGAGGGCTAAAAAAAAAAAAAAAAAAAAAAAAAAAAAAAAAAAAAAAAATGGGCAGAGTACCTACTAACTTTGTTATCAATCAAGACCATTTATTACTTACGAAAATATATTTTTTATTTAAGAACATGAAGGTTATCTGCTGGTCTGGAAATATAAGTTTCTACATGAAATAGTAAAAGACAATAAGAGGTCACATTTTATGCCACTAACCATTTGGTAATTTTAATTTAATAAATAAATTAGTTGATTAATAAAAATTATTTAATCATCTTTACATTCCCCATGACCTACAACTTCATATACCTTTGGTCACTCACTTTTCTCTAATATAAAGTTGTCCAAAAAAATGTTTGTATTCTGGATACTCTTTATTGTGCTGATACAGAAGACATAGTAAAACCACACTAATGACTCAGAAAATAATACTTAAAAAGAGACTATTTTCTAAAAACATTTTTAAAAATTGACCAAATTACCCACAAAATTGTTCCCACTACTTTACTTACAGTTTGTTAGATGAATCAAATTGTAAAAATTTCAAGAACAGATGTACATGTGTAATTTAAGCTTGAGTGATGGAGAAATAAGAAGAAATCTCCCCAGAGAGCTTAAATTAATTTTATGTAGTTTGTAAATTATTTGACTAGATTAAAGGGATAATTTTTAAAAACATCATAAATGCTACTTTCAAGAACAGAAAAACTATAACCATTAAAATAATACATTGTCCAGTTTTATCACTGGTCTCTTACTCAAGACACTAAAACCACCAATTTGAAATACATAAATGTTCCTCCTTTAATCTGGACCATATCACTCACATGGGGATAATATTGTTGAGCTGGAACTCTTGGCATCTGTGTGTGGCCAGCAACTGGTCCAGGCCTGCCCTTGGGCAGCTGCTGCCTCTCATAAGGAACTTTAGGTGACTCCTGTTGTCCTGGTGCTGGATCTCCTTGTGCTCTACAAAGTCTGTCACGAAGCTGCACAATATTTGGCTATAAGAAGCAGTGGAAGAAAGCAAAGCCAATTGTTCAGGGTTCACCCAACTATATATGACAGCATGTTGATCTTCTTAAAGTAAGCTTGATCATTCATATGATTTTTGTTCATATGCTGTGTATTATGCAATAAACCCCGGCACATTAGGGTCTGACATCATGGTTTCTAATACTCAAGACTGACACCGAAGGTCCATTATATACAGTGTAACTTGTAAGTTCACAGAGGCAGGGATTTGAATCATGCCTACCACATGGTAGTATGCAAGATCAATGTCACTTATCATCACTGCTCTTTTGTTGTTTCTCTTGCAGTTGAGTAATGCTCACAAATCACAAAAGCAGCTGAAAAAATACAACTTTGTTTCTCTGCAGGGAAAAAAGGCTCCAAAAGAGAATCAACTGCTAAAGACGGTGATGGAAGAAAATGGTGATCTATGAAAGACATGAAAATTAATAAAAAAAGAGATGCTTGAAATAAATTAAAAGAGTAAGATGTCAAACTCAGGGTAGCTCACACAGATCTATAATTATATAGATCAATAGTAAGTATGAGTTTACCATATACATGTTCTAGTTATTAACAAACAACAAAAAAGCAATGTGTTAAAATGTTTCAGCAAGAATTCATTTAATATCTATAAAAATTATACATTTCTATAAATTCATTAAATGTTTAAACACATCATTTAAATTTTGTAGGTATACTTAGGTAAACCTGCCTTTTATGGAGGGGAACTATATACTATAATGATATTACAAAGTCTCAGGAAATATTCCCCAGAAAATACTAAGGGTATACTGAGATATATAGGAGGAAGTAACATCAAAATTACAAGTTTTGCATAAAGAATGTTCTTTAAAAGTCCAAAGAAAAGCATGAAGAATAACGTATAGAAAATGTATGTGATTATAAACAGTATTAAAAATAAAGAGTTTAATTCTCACGCTAGAAGGTCTAAAGGTCTTAGAGTAAGTTAGTCTTAAGATAAAGGGTCTTATACGTCAATATAATAAGAAGACCTTATTAAGTAAAAAATCCTATAAAACTATTATACCAAAGTCATTATAAAGATAAAGACTTTGTTTCTATTCTACTTCATATTCTCATGAACAATTTAGAAAGATGTGAGCTGGATCCTACATGTAAGTGTACACAAAACCAACTAGAGAGTCATACCTCCACAGTCCTGGAACACAGATATAAGTATTTTTACTCAATCAAATTTAGTGACAATTCCCTAGAACAGACAAAATACTGAAAACAATTAACTAAAAAATTTCGTCAAAAAGAGAATAAAGTTTAGAACAAAAAGTATAGAAATAAGAAAAGGCTCCGAATTAAGCTCTAGCAGATACACAATGCAGATAGAAATATCCTACTTGTGGAAAATCTTCCTCACTCCCCATCCCAGCTTCCACCCATGCTGCATTATCGGGTTTAGATTTCCCTCCTCTGTGCTCCCACTACCTCTATCATTGTCCTTATCACTTTGGAATCCCATGTATACTTCTGTTGTCATTTTGAGTTTGGAAACTCCCTCAGGGAAAGGATCTTGGCAATCCTATTCATCACTACATATTCAGTCACTTATTGAATTGAAACAAATATCATGAAAAAGCCCAAGTTTTATTGCACACCAAATAAGGACACTAAATTAGGAATGTGATATAGTTCTCTCTGTCTTGAATACTTTAAAAATATACTCACCCACAGACAGCATCGGACTGAAACGGCATATAAAATGAATGACTTTGTTAACACCTGGGGTGTCATTTGTGAGAATTTTAAAATCACGACCCCAATTTGTTTAAGTAGTAACATTTATATTTTTGAAGATACCTACATAGAGTCTTGTGCACAGAATCAGCATTTGGCTTAGGAAACAAAAAGCTGCCCCTTTTCCTACTTATTTTCCTCAAATACTAAGCCCTTCAGTACAAAGGGACAAGCATTCTATCTCTCTGACACAGCCTGGGTACACCTGAAATTACACTTGAAGACGTGTCAATAATATTCACCTATTAGGTGACAGAACTTCAACTGCTCCAAATCATTCCACCTACTAGTACATTTATGTTTCATACTGAGTGCTATCTACTGAACTCACCTTACTCACACATTCAAAGAAGAAAAATGGCCAGTTGTAATTACCTGGTTGGTGCTATCAGGAAGAAAAGCCAGGGCTGCAGCAATACTGCCCTGGGCTGCCAACAAACTGGCATACTGACTCATCTTCTCAGCCAAAAGGACTCCTACAGTGTTAGTGTCCATGGCTTGGGTGAGTTGTACAGCTTTTCGCAGGATGACAACTTTCTCAATCAGATCCTAAGTGAGAAAAAGAAAGGAGAGTGAAGGAGAAACAGACAATGATAACAAGATGTGTACTGAGAGGAAGCAGGAAAAGATAAGGAGTTACTAAGATTTCCAAAGCCTACCAAAAGTACGGTACCTATTATCACCAATATTAAGAAGGTCTGCAAGAGTTGACCACCATTTAGGTAACTGAAAAAGCGAGGAGGAAGGTCTCCTACTCATGGTTAAGGCATAGGTTACCATCTTCTCCCAAACATCCTTAAACTGCCAGAGACTTGTCTCCTGAGCTAAAACAGGCAAATATCCAAAGTGAAAGTGACAGGCTGATGTCTGAAGGCAGAAACTGGGTTCCAGCATGTATAAGAGGGAATATTATACTATTATACTATGTATACTATAAAAATAGTACTACTAAGCCTCCAAACAGGCTTAATATTTCAACCCGAAGTTTCTCATAATGCTCTTCAATACCTATTCTTTCAACACTAGAGAGCTACGCTTCAGGTATAAAGTACAAGTACCATCTGCCCTTCATAAGTACACCAATCCAGAAGTGTGAAAACAAGTGTGTTTTCTCTCAGAAGCACTTAGAAGGAAAAACCTTGATTCCTACAAGACTTTCGGTTTCAATAGTGATCTTTAAAGCAACAACCATACTGAGAAAATCTCTCTGCAGAGACAAAAAGAAATATTAGACTGAAATTTCTTGAGACTCTGCTGACTAAATGCTTAGGAATAAAAAAATCTAAATATATAGTTACTCAGCGCCAGAGAATAGCCCCCACGTTTTTCACTTCCTCTCTTGCCCATGTATTAGTGCTACATGGGATTCCATTTACCTCTTACTTTCATTTTCCCCGAACCATGAAGACTGCCCACTGGTACTGGGGATCCCTCCCATTCCTTACCCCGCACCGTTTCTTTGCCCAAGGCAGACAGGATCACTGAAGGCAGAGAAGGGAGCAGGAGGACGAGAGGTAAACTTTACAGCTGTTTTCAGGCTCTTGCCACCTACTTCCCTCAGTAACTACCACAGCACAGCTTGGTTCTCACAAACAGTTGCACTCCCATTTTACCATCCCATCATCTCAAACTCTGCCTCTCCAAACATAGCAATAAATACACATAATTATCCAGCAAAAGAGCTTCTAAAACATAATTAAGTAGGGTGAAAGCAATGAACTTCTGGAACAAATCAATCTCTAGAATATAAATAGGGTGAAAGACAGTACTAGAAAGGAAGCACCTTTTGTTTCAAAGATACTAACCTGAAGGGACAAAGGATTGCTTCCATCTTGAGCTTTAGTCCAACATGCAACTAGTTTCTCTACATTCCCTGCACAAATATAGCAGAGACATGCCTGAGTCTGCAGGAGGCTATCACCTTCACTTTCAAGCCTGGTTCCCAAAAGATCTATAGATCAACAGGAAAACAAATAAGATTATACACAAGGCAATCTGTGTATGACGTCATGAGCAGCCCAATAATATTTTCAGAGGTATGGATCAAACTTCATAACCAATGAGTAGCAGGCAGAAATAAAATCACTGTCATGTAAATGTTCAGTAAATATTTATTTGTTAAATGAGTGGGAAATGAGTGACAAATTTTATATAATAAACAATTTCACAAGATTCTATACCTAGCTATAGAATGGATTTATATTTATTATGTTAGAAAAAATTAAAAGTGGGAAAAATATTTGAACAGAAAAATCCTAATGAACATTTAACTGCATTTCATCATGTCAGGTGCTTTTGTAAGCAGTGGACTAAAATATGGCACATTTGGAATAAACATCAATGATAGCTAGACTACTCTACATTATTTATGATAGAAAGTTAGTATCTCCTAAGTTTTACATTCTCATAATACTTTCAAGGTTGTTCATTTTTATACTAGCAGCCTAAAGCTTCTGTTCTTGTACGTAATGAATACTATTCCTTAGTCATCAGTTCAGTCATGGCCTTTAATGGTAATTTCTACTCAAATAATTATAATTATTAATTTTATCAAGCTAACATTTATTAAGTGAGAGCTGATTATGTGCCATTTTACATATGAATAGACTAAGACTTAGAAATTAATTTTTCCTAGGTCATATAGCTAGTTAGTGGCAGAAGCAAGAGTCTCAGTTTGGTCTGTCTGAAACCAAAATCATTAAATAATATTATTTTAAAAAATGACTAGTAGGTATGGAGAAGCAATGTAGTTAATAATAACAGAAAAGCATTCAAATGAGAACTTTGTTTTCTTATCTGTTATTAGTAGGTTTACAAAAATTTCTAAATAAAATCTGCCATTAATTTTATTTACAATATACCACGCCATATACGTAATATAAATATAAAGCTCATTTTCTTACCACAAAGGGCAGAAAATTCATCTGGTTTAGCATAAGTCAATACTGCAGCTAAAGCCTCTCTCCAATTTTTAAGATCACAAGACTCGACAATCTCTTTCCAGTTCTTCATCACTACTGCAGTAATTAGCTTAGGAAAGGAAAACAAAAGGAGAATTAAAAGCTTTTGGTATATTGATAAAAATTAACTCTGGCTAATCAATCTTTCAAAACTACTACTCACAGTATTTCATGAAAAATAAAGTAGCAGCAAAGCGAAGTATATCCTTAAACCAACTGACATAAAAGATATTTTCCTCAACAACAACAAAATCACACTAACATGTTTTATAAAATGCTGAGAAGCAGAACTATAGGGTGTTACCAAAACGTTTAACAGGAGGACATGACTTAGTCTGATGGATCAGTAAAAGCTTTCTGAGCGTACAGACATTTAAGATATGAAGTCAGAATTAATTTCATCGAGAAGGAAAAAAACACTGCCCACCAACGGAACACTAGGGGCAAAGTCCTGGGAGAGAAAGGCACATGGAGTGTGTGAGGAATGGAAAGGCAGCCAGTGTGGCTAAAAGATAACAGGGGAGTGACACAAGACAAGGCTGGGGACACTGACAGCAACCAAAGCTGCTGGGGCTGAACACTGGGACAACTTTCATGGAAAGAAATTTAATATCATCAAGCAGGGGCTTAAAAACGTACAGACCCTCTGCACCAGAAATTCCGTTCCTAGGACTACAGCCTCATTAAACAATTAGAAATTCACACAAATCTTTAGGCACAACAAGGATGTTTACTGCTATCTTAACTACATTAGGAAAATATTAGAAACTACCTAAACATCCCCAAATAAGGGAAATAATAAATCCCTACTATAGAATATTATAGAGCAATTTAAAAATTTTTGTAAGAATCTTTAAATGATACGGGAAAATGATTACAATGTAAGTGACAATATTTACACGTAAAACCCCACACATATATACCTGTATAATTGATTCTGTTTTTAAAAATTCTACAAATACATAGAAAGAGATACAAAAGGATATGTACCAATCTGATGGAAGAATTAGGGGGTATTAAAATTATTATCTTTAACATTTTCTATGTTCTAACTTTTCTACAATAAAAATATCAAAAGTGCTTTTCATTTAAAAAATTATATATGTAAACAACAACAACTGGGATAATCATGCCAAGCTATCAACAATAACTATTTCTGGGTCAAGGAATTATGGGTGGGTTTTTTTGTTCTTTACTGTTTTCTGAATCTCAATTATCTATAATAAGAGTGCTTTGCTTTTATAAACAAATGCTACTGTTTGTTTATTTCTAAAATAACATACCCTGGTGATTTTGCTTTGGGATTTTGCGAAGTACTTTTTCTGGGTTCGAGCCAAGAGTTCTTGTCCACCTGCTATGGCCAATATAATGGCATCAGCCATGCGGTTATCATGTAAACAAAGGTCAACAGCACTCTCAAAGTTACCCGTCAGCAAAGCCTGAGTAATTAAACCATCAATATCTGCAATAAAGAAATAACACACCCAAGTTAAATAAAGTTTTTTGTTACAAGAAAAAAACACTACACCTATAAAGTTTTACATACACACACAATGGAGAACACAATGCTGATTTCTGAATATTACTGGTGGATTAATTTCTAACACAAACTGTTGATATCTATGGAAATATACTGAGATACATATAAGTAAAATCAGGTAAAATAACATATCTTCCAGATTGCCTAAAATGTAATAATAAAGATCATTTACAGTTTCTATCACATAGGTTTCAGATCATACCATCATTTTTAAGGTAGTGATTACATGTACTAAATGATAACTGAGTTCTTTTCAACCCTCTACCACCTGTGACAAAACGTTTCTAACTTAAACTCAGGGACTATTTGCTTTCAAATGGTTAAAAAAAATTAGAAATCAAAACAAACAGAGTCTTACCCCCACTGATGGAGATGTTAAATGTTCCTCCAGCTGATGGTAGAAATTCAGATTCTTGCTTTTCCTCTTTAATGCGCTAAGGAGATGAAAACGGCAGCAATTTAGCCAGATGAAACTGGAATAATTTACCAGCAAAACAAAATTTAAATATGATTATTCACTGACTAGATGACATGCCAAGTTATTCCAGAAAATTTCTCAGATCCAGGTTTAAACTAAGATCTATGACTTCCTTAAGTATTAGCTCTCATTATACAATCATAAATAAAATCCAAAGTCCTCAGAAATAATGTTAAACAAACTTAAGTGTACATATCCATATTGGGAGCTCAGAAGATACTGAAGCTGAAGAATTTTTGTTTTCTTGGATACCTCAACTAACAGTAGCTTGAAACACAAAAAATGTTTTATTTATTTATTTTAAAATATTTATTTATTTATTTGGCTGCACCAGGTCTTAGCTGAGGCTCACAGGATCTTCTTCACTATTGCGTGCGGGATCTTTAGTTGAGGCATGCAAACTCTTAGTTGCAGCATGTGGGATCTAGTTCCCTGACCAGGGATTGAACCGAGGCCCCCTGCATTGGGAGCACAGGGTCTTAGCCACTGGACCACCAGGGAAGTCCCACAAAATGTTTTAAATTATAATATATTTAGATCTATTTTTTTTTTTACATTTTTCTAATTTAGATCTTAAAACAACCTTGCTTCAACACATCTAAAAATTCTGTCTAATAGGTATAGTTATAAGAGTCTTTCGGTTTTAACTGACTCAGTCGTGAAAAAAGAAAACCACCTGGCGTCCTTATATAAATGCAATATAAACAGATTATTTATAAATATACTGAAATTCAATTAGAGATTTTGTGTTCTCTTAAATTAGTCATACCTGGAACAGCAGGTTGGTCTGGTAAAAATATATACAGTTCTGTTATAAATTTCTGAAACTACTTGTAAGACTGAGTAAAAATAAATTCAATATTTTCTTTCTTTAGAAGAAAAGAGATATAATGGAGGCATACTGCTGGCAAATACTTTAAATGTTTTCTCTTCTATGCATAAAAATTCAAAAGAAGACAAAAAATAAAATGTATCAGAGATTATAGAGAAATTCAAAGAAAAAAACGTATCTGTCTTACATGAGATAAAATATCTATCTTCTGTGCTCATGTTACCTACACATCTGAATGTTAGTGCCTAGAATTCAAAGTCAGGAGCATTTTTGAATCGGATAATTTTAGTGTAGAGCACGGCACAGCATCATCTGTAAATAACACTTAATTAGTTAATACTGACTATTACAGGAGAATAACTATAACCTTAATTCTCTCTCCAACAAAAGAGAAGCATTTTAGAATTTAAAAACTGAAATTAAAAAATTGTAAAACTTGTTATTCATACTGAGGAATAAATCAGATACTGATCTGATTATATTCACTAACAAACTTACCAAAAAAATCTTTTAACAATTTTTCAAATTTGCTTTCAAAAAGCAACTAATAAACTTTTATATATGGACTTCTGAAATATACATAAAGTGAAAAAATGCACAACTTATTATGTGCTGGGTTATCTTTAGTGTGTAAGCTACTGTTTTATTTTACATAATAATAGCATCATCAAGATAAAGGGGAAGATATTACCACCTTAAACAATATTTTTTCAAATATTCTGAAAGCACACATTGATGACTACTGTTTTGTTAAATATATATTTACCTATTATTTCACGAGTGTATTTACAAATGGCCCTCTCTTTGATAATACAGTTAGTCCAGTTGTATATAAATGAAAGTACGTTTCTTTAATGTATCCTACAATTCTATGTATTCCCAAAATTAGTTCAAATTTTCAGCAAGATTTTACCCATATCCTGTATTCCTGAGTTAAATAAGTGCTAGAAGATCCACTTCTAAGGAAAGTATTTTTAATAATCATCTTGTAATAATCTGTTTACTGAGGAATTATAACTTAGTAAAAGGTTGTAAGAAACTTTATATAATCAGAATATCCCCATATCACAAAGAACAATGAAAAAGTCAAATATGAGATGAGAAACAAGAACTTGTTGATTAATTTTCTAAGATGAAATATAATTAGAAAGCAAGAAAAGTAAATTATAGAATTACTTATTAGTGGTTTAAAAAAACCCAGAAAATTAAAAGGAAAAAAATTAATGATACAACTCTGTGTTCAAGGACTCTTTTTACCTAGTTATAAAAACTGTCACTACAACTCAGGATGCATTTATAGTGAATCAGGACGATCAGATTATTTAGGGAAATATTCTTTACTTGGACTCAAAGTTCAAGATTAATTCAGAAGCTTATGCCACTGATAGTGAGTTGTAAGTACTAATGTGTCAAGAAAAAACATTAACTTTACATGCAATGCACTGTGGATTTCTGAAAAAAGTATCTTTTCAATTTGGCATCCTGCTATGCATCTGACCAAACTAAGTCAATCTCACATCAGCTGTTAATTTTAAACCGTATAATCCAGAAGCTAGGTCAGAGAACTAAAAATTTTAGAGATGATACTTCTATCAAATTAGTAAACAGACTTCTACCTTAAACATCTCTAAGAAAACTCCAGCTTTATTTTGGAACAAGTAGTCAAGAAAATTTTCCATATTTCAATGTGAGATGAACAAATATCACATATTTTCCCAATGTACTTAAAAATGAGAAAAATAAGTACCTCTCCCAAGAGCTGCTCTTCAGCAGCAGGGCTCTCCTCCCCATCACTCTGTGCTACTTGGTCAGAGTCTTTAAGAGCCTTTGGTACACAAAACAATGACAGAGGAAATTGAAGAATGTAGCATTAAAAGGTTATTAGTGAACAAGGAAGACAAAAGACCCAACCAACAACATTCAGAGCTAGTTTAATCATAAGACGCAACACTAAGTAAATTTATCTGAGGAACATCATTAGAGGAAAAGCAGAGAGCCATTACTGCTAAGACCTAACACTTCTTTCCTGCCAAACGTCCCTCAGCAACAAAGAGCTTAACCTTAAGTATCTGAGCAGTCACTGATTTCATTTTACCTCTGTTGTGAAATTCAAACATAGGAATTTCTACTAGCTATAACTAGCTCTACTAGCTATAACTTATGCTATTTTAAAATGAGAATTATTCATGTATTAAAATGCCTACAATAAGCATTTGTTTTTAAACTGTAAAGCAATAAAACAAATTTCCTAAATTATATTTTCTTCTTTATGACCTAAACCAAAATTTTAGAAGGTAGCTATTTTTAAGGCATTCTCTTACCACATCAGGTCCATCCACTTTGTTCAAGGCCGAAGCAATCTGAAATAAAGGCAACAACTCAGCTACCAAATGGAATTCTATTTCAAGGCATATAGCAAATGTTCACCTCTTACTCCATTCTCATTGGCAAAAATCCAAAATCAGGGGTAGCATGTTTAAGAAAATAATAAAATTTTTGCAGAACTGATTCTCAATGGTGCTAGTTTCAGTTACATGGGTCTATTTTATTGCTCACACGTCATCTTACTCTGCTATTCAAATTGTAAAACTAACCTCAAAACAAGCATGTTTTCTTCTTCTTTGTTTTAAATAAAATAACTATAATTTAAAAAAATATTTCTTCAGAGACTCACTATGGAAAGAACTGCCTCTAGAAGTATTTTGACAATCAAATTTTATTTCCTCATTTTTTGCTATCAGGTGTGCAGTAAAACTTTCATATTAATCTCTTGCAAACCAAGTTATAGCATCAAGAAGTTTAGACTAATAATAAAGTTAAGTATAAAAAATCTAAAGGAGCGAGCAAAGACACACGACCAGTAAGCAGCGGAGCTGTGATGTGAGCCCAGGTCTATCTGGCATCAAAGGGGCACTAATCTTCACTGTGCTCGGCACTGACTGGCCACAGTGCACAGTATCCAACCTGTTCCGCATATGCGGGAACTCTGCAATGCTATAAAAAACTTCTGTCGTTTTCAAAGGATGACAAAGGGTTAATACAAATTATACAAAGAATCCTAAATATATCCTTCAAGGTTTCCAAAGTCAGAGTGTTTTAATTGCTGTTTATGTCAACATTGTGGAATAATTATTAAGCCCCTCTGAGAAGAAAACTATAAAACTGGAATATAACCTCCTTTTTTAAAAAGTAATCTTTTTTTTTTTTTTACATTAAAATGTTAAGCAAATCACTTGGGCTTTTTGTTTATTCAGGTTTAGTACAATAAAACACCCTTGTTCCAAAATATTTACTAGTTACTTGTGAGCTGGACCAACTTAATAAACAGTTTGGGAATTGTGGGCTGAAGGCATAAACAGCTGGGGTGCAAAACAGTACCCTCTTTTTCATCACTTAAGCTGTAGTGAATGCAGGGTGATCTCTTAACAGTTTCCCTCTCTCTTTCCTCCAGGGCCGCTGGCTACACCTCCTCTTAAAAAACTAAGTGTCATTCCCAGTGTTTGAGGTTCACAGCCTCTTTTCTTTCAAGGCCCAATTCTCCCTGACACAGCTCTTTAAATCGAGTTTGAATTAAAGGTGGTTCTAGCAGCTTCTAAATTCAGGTACAATGAGGAGTTTCACCTTTAACAACGTGTATGCAAAACTTTGGCAACCAAGCATAAATTCTTATTAAATGTTTACTGAATGATTTGAAACAATCTGTGTAGAACTTTTTAAAAAATAAAAACACCTATGCTACATAAAAATTTTATTTGTGTAAGCACAGCCTTTAAACTTTTCCAAAAGTTTACCTTCTTTCCTAGGTCTTCTTTTCTATATCCTAGAAGTTCAAGGTATTTTCCACGAGAATCATCCTCAAAGTTTACCTTTAAAAAAAGACATATTCTTGAAACAAAGAATTGCATTTAAAGGCGTAATTTTTAATTAACTGCTCAAATTCCAAGCAGAATTATTAAAATTACCTAAAGTTTACTGTATCGACCAGAAGGTTGTTTGTAAGAGAATCCAAAGAAGTTTTTTTAAAACAGTTATTTTTTAAAATAGTAAGCCTACTAGTAATTAATTACCCAGGTTGAATAAAACTTACTTTTAAACTAATTTTTGTAAAAACAAAGTCATGTCCAAAGGTTACATGAATGCAAAACTCACATTATGTGAAACATGGGATGTCCTAAAACTCTTTCTTAAAACTAATACTCACAAAATATAAAAATAAATTTAACCTTATTGCATTCAAGATTTCTTTTCTTTGGAAAACTCAGAATTGAGAAATAGATATTCCCGTGGAGACAAAATGACAAACCGGAAAATTCTATTTATTATTCTACTGTCGTAAATGCAACTCAGTAAAAGGAATGAGAAATGCCTCCAACCTCTCTCCCCTATACCTATTCCCTCTTTCCCCATTTTCCTTAATTGGACCTACTACAAAAATTAAATATTCTGTGTTTTTATTATACTAAGCTCTATGTTCTAATTTTAAAATAGGTCTGCTGAATGTTATGTCTCTCTCACTTAAAAATAGCTATTATATTATTTTTTACTTATTAAAAAAGTATTTCATATTAGGCTTTTCAAAGCAGAGAAGGAAGAACTCTTGACATAAAGTGTCAGGTCATGTACTCTCCATATGGTTTAATTTCATCAGGAGATCCCCAAATCACATTCTCTCCATTGTTTCTTCAACAGGAAGACAGATTTAGAATATGATGGAAACAGCTGAATTTGCAGATAATGAAATGAAATTGCTTAACAGCAACTTTACCTTCAAAAAGGACCACACATTTTTTTCAAACTCAGTCTGAGACGCATCAATCTTCTTCTGACAATAACTGACAAATCCTTGTGACTGCACGACCTGCTGAAGTTGGTCTGACCGGCTAAGGAACTCCTCTTCTGTTACGACCTGACTGATGCAGACGTGGTGTTGCTGCAGCTGCTGCTCAGCTCCCTGCTGAGGCTGTGTTCTGACATTCGCAAAGGTAACCAGTTTGCCTCCAAACTAGAACAGAACAAGTAAACAAAATCAGTTCCAACGACAAGGATGTGGCCCTCAAACGTACTGACTGTAAACCGGCTAAAGGAAAAGAACTCTGGCCTAAATACATCTCGCTCTGGATGCAATTTGGTGATACACTCCCCTACTCCACAATCTGACCCCAGCCTTCAATTATTATTCCTCTTCACACTACCCACCTTCTACATAAAAGGCCCCAGTTGCTGTGCCCCACAATTTCTCACCTACTTGCTTTTGCTAACTCCCACATACTAAATGCTACTCCTCTTCAAAGCCTGGGCAAATGTCACCTCTGCCATCCCAGATGCCCTCAGTATATTATATATCTCTCTCTCTTTTGATTCAACTATTAGCTGTACGTATTTGCCTCCCTTTCTACTCTAGGCTCTAAGTTTTAAAAGGTGGTGGATTATGCCGCTACAAAATACGCCATTTGACGTAAGGATTATTTTGAGTTGAAGAATACTGAAAAACAACAGGAGCAAGAAAGGCACCCTGACCTCCTCTTTTCTTTCTGAAAGCAGGAGATGAAACTCACATGTTGAGAGCTGCTCTCCCTACACCAGGAGGAAAGATACATTCTTATCACCAGATATGGGAGTCCAGGATGGGAGAACTCTATACAAACAGACCTTGTTAAATAAAAATTATCTCCATCAGTCTCTACATATTTTAGTTACTGTTCCACAACTGCCATTCTTTGTTCAACCTAGCATATAAGCACTTAGGTTTTGCCACTCATTCGGATCTTCATTTCTCTATGGGGGGGCTCCCATGTACACGTTTGCTGTCATTCTCCTATTAAGCAGGCTCAGAACTCTTCCTTTGGCCTCTCAAATTCATTCCTCAGGTCTAGGTATTGATCTCTTCTGAAATCTCTTGGATTTATTTCTTCCTTTTACATTGCTATTTTTCTGCCTAATTCTTTTTGCACTGAACTGCTGTATGACTGCACATCTACTCTTGTCTTTTCCCCTTCCAAACCATACTACATACTTTCATCTTCCTAAATAATAGACCATTGATTACGTCACTTTTGGATTTAATTAATCTCTCATCCCTCTTGTCTGGTCTTCTCCACTATCTGCTTTCCTGCCTTTGAATCTTTGCTTTTATCACTTTCCACTTTACTTACTGAATCCTAACCATCCATCTAGTTAGTTCCTTCCTTCCCTAAGTAATTAAAACATTTATTGTTATAAAATTATGTATGGACAAGGTTTAAAAGAAAAACCAAACTGTACAGAAAAGCCTCCCCGCCCCCCAATATAAGCTACTTGAGGACAGAGACTCTATCTAGTTCACAGGTATGTTTCCAGTGCCTAAAGTGGTACCTGACAAACAGAGGATGTTCACTATATATTTATCTTTGGAATGAAAAGTGCATGTCCACTCACTAATACTGAAGTATTATAAAGTATCATTATAAAATAACACTCCTTTCTTCCCCACGTGAGTCTGGAACCAAGTACAAGAGATGGAGAATCAAAACATCAGCTTTAGTGCTGTCGTAAGTGCTGCTAGGTTGGAGGCTATAGTTTAGATGTGCAACCATAGTGGACCTTGTAACAAACTAGAATGTAGACCCTCTCAAAAAGAAAAGAAGGAATGAAGGAAGGAGAGATAGAGAAGGAAGACAAGTTTAATAAAGTGGGGTAGGGAGAATGGTGCAAAGGTTGCACAACAAGGTGAATGTACTCAATACTGCTGAACTGTAAGTTTTAAAATGGTTAAAATTGTAAATTTTGTTATGTATATTTTATTACAATTTACAAGAAAAAAGAAAAAAAAGGAGTAGGTTTCACTTTTCCCGAGAAACCTTTTTGAGTGATGAAAACTCACAAACATATCTCAAACTCAGCCCTCTTCCATCTGAGTGATCCTATAGTAACACTTTACTGTAAGTCCTTTGTGTTTATGGACCATAAAAGCAAATCCACCTACTGAAAAGGAAGCCCCAACAGGTCTTCGGACCCACTTGGGTGGCTTCTTCAGAGGCAACACTATACGATGCTGAGCAGTCTGCTGAGGAATTTGTAACGGGGGAAGGGGCTGTCCTGTGCCAAACGGATCAAGATTCCCAAAAGATGATGAAAGCTAAAAAATAAAATAAAGTGAGATTTTTTTAAACTTATGCAAGGCTATATTACATGTTTTCAAGTCATATCCAAGAAATTTTTTATCACAATTATCCAATTAATCGGTATCATTGATCAGTATAGTTATTTTCAAAATAATTACACAGTAAGATGATTTTTTTCAGGTGTTGTAATAAAAAACCTTAACACTTCTTATTACCTTGTCAACTTGTTTCTGCCTTAAACCGTCTATACTCCCTCCCATGATAGAATAAACACTAATACGCCCATCGAAGGAAGCAGCTGATAAGACAGCAGGATTTCTGGGACACCACTGAATATCAAAGCACCACTGTGTGTTGGTGGGAAGTTCATATAACACCTAGACCGCAAAAAAAAAAAAAAAAAAAGTCAGAAAAAAGTATAGCCACTTTATAGCCAAAACACCTGAATTAATATGATCAACAAGTACAACTTTATTAAACATTTACTTTTAGAAAGTATCCAGCCAGGAAAAACAACAATTGTAAAAATTTCTTGAAAGTACAAGAAAAGTTCCTTATGATAAAAAAAAAAAAGGAATGCTGCTCAAAATTTTGACCAGATTTGGAATAAGTACATCTTAAAAAATGAGGTTTTCCTGTTTTTATTGAAATGGTAGTAGAGGATGCACCCGAAAGACCAGAATACTCTATTAGAGTCAACTTGCTGAACTCTAAAAGATCAATGGGGTCCTAGCCAAGTGACTTTGCCTGCCAAGATCCAAAGAACCACGTTTAGATTATTTGAAGATCAAATTTCAAAAAAAATTCTTGAGAAGGAAGAATTCACCGAGAAGTTTGGCTTCTTGTCAAGGGAGAAAACATGTACACATCATTCTTATTACTGCAGAATCAAAAGAGAATTTGGCATTATCAGTTTTCTTTAAAAGGAAAAGAATACAGATAAACTATTAAAAATGGCTGATATAAATAATGTAATAATTGTTTACTAACTTTACAATGTAATAATGTAATAATTGTTGCTAACTCAGTGTTATGGTAACTGATGCTCTTAGGAGCACAGGTTTTATGGCTTTAAGAAATAAATCAAATTTGCTTAACTTTGGCTTCCTTGACATTTAAAATAATGTTTTATTTTATAAGAAAACAAAATTAAGTGAAAAGGCATTTAGCCTGCTCCTCTTTGATGCTTAAACTGATTTATAAGACTATTAGCTTCTTGATATCTGAATCACTTGTCTATTCCTAATTTGCATTTGAATAAGAATCTACTACAATTTTTAGTTGCAGCATGCACTAAAAGTTTATTCCTTCAAAGTCCAAGCACACACAACAAAGCATATGCAAAAAATCATTTTATCAAATTACATAGTTGAAAAAGAACAGTAATTTCCATGAATTTTGAACTCACTTGGGAAAGCAGTGTAAAATGAAACACTTTTATTATTTGGTCTACAAATCTTATGAAGCAAAAATTATTATTTTTTCTCCTGTCTCCTCTAACATTAATGTTTCTATATTCTTACAGACATCACTGCATCTGAAAACTTTAAACCACAAATCAAATAACAAAAGTGCTTGCTTTAATTTTAATGTTACAGATTAAAACCTATCGAAGAGGGCTTCCCTGGTGGCGCAGTGGTTAAGAATCCGCCTGCCAGTGCAAGAGACACGGGTTCCAGCCCTGGTCCGGGAAGATCCCACATAGCGCGGAGCAACTAAGCCCATGTGCCACAACTACTGAGCCTGCGGTCTAGAGCCCGTGAGCCACAACTACTGAGCCCACGCGCCTAGAGCCCGTGCTCTGCAACAAGAGAAGCCACAGCAATGAGAAGCCTGCACACCGCATCGAAGAGTAGCCCCGCTCGCCACAACTAGAGAAAAGCCTGCGTGCAGCAACAAAGACCCAATGCAGCCAAAAATAAATAAATACATAAATTAATTAACTAAAAACAAAAAAAACCCATCGAAGATACTTATTTTTACTAGCATACCATCAGGGCAACTAGGAAGGCACTTGCAATAAAAGTTTAAAAGCTGTAATTAGAAGTCTCTTGCCCACTAGCGAAAGAGAGGGTAACCATTCAACTACTAAGAAGAAGAAAAATAATAGGTAAAAGAGATTTTTAGCCCACAACCCAAAGCAAATGAAATTATATTTATATAATATTTATATTTAATAAGGTAAAATTCCCCATCTAAGTTTCCATGGGTAGAACATATGAGAAATATTTTATTATAAAGTATTATATTCTTGCTGTACAGTTCAGAAGAGAGATTAAAAACCTACGTCCACTGATTTCCAAAAATCAAGGAGGATCTTCAGGAAAGGTAAAGCAAGAAAAAGACCCAAACCTTGAACACTCCTACTTTGAGGACACTTATTTCCAGAAAACACATTAAATAAATCAAACCAAGTATTTCTGAGTCTAGTTAAACACCTTTGATTGGAAATGGCCGGTGGGGGGTGATTACTAGGTTCAAAGACACTATTTCAATAATTGATATTCCCAGATGAAACAGCTGAGCTTAGATAATGCTCATAATAAAATCTCTGCTAGAGTTACATTTCACATACACCTCCGTCTACCTTCATGTTCTTAATTTTAATCATGTACTAAAGAATTCATATGGAAATTTTCTTATTCAACCAGAGATAAAATATTATAATAGCTGTAAGTTAGAGAAACATTTCCTCCCCATACCTCTCCTGTGTTTGGGTTGGAACAGAGAATCTTAGCATCTTTTCCACAGCTCAGCAACAATTCAGGATCTGCCATGCTCCAAGCAATTGCCAAAATCCCCCTATAAGAAACACAAAGAGATGAAGAAATTTTTAATCTTGAGAAAACCAAATTATTTCTCTCTAGGTTTTGGAGACACACACTGCTAAGAGAAGTATAATTTCATATAATCTTTCTGGAAAGCAACTTAGCAATGTGTATGCTCTTTGATCATTACAAAGATACTCAATACAGCACGCAGTGTATGACACCAAAAATTGAAAACAAATGCGCAACAACATGGACAGCGTAATAATAAATTGCAGATCATCTTTTGAGGAGAAAATATGTAGTTAAAAATTATGCTGTAGAAATCTGTTTCTTATTATTATACACTGTTCACCAATGAAAAAAGGTTAACTCTGTACATAAATTTGTATAAAACATACAATTACATTAAATACTTGCATAAATGGGGTTATGTATATATAAGGATATGTACAATAAAAGTTTTACCTATGGATGGGTAGGAAATCTATTTCATGTTTTCTACTTTTTGCTTACTAACTTTCTACTTTCCATTACTGGAGTAGTTCTCCTATTACATGAGTTTTTTTAAACTAAAAGGAAACATTTTAAATTTGTCTCACAAAGAAATATTATAGATCTAAATACTAAAGATTTGATTTTATAATTCTTTTTGTGTTTTAATATCCTTTGGATTTTTTATACTAAGTATAAACAAAGTAGTATTTTCAGTAGATATTTTGAAAATTCAGATTAGCATCCCCTGTAAAAATAAAAAACCCCTCTATCCCACCATCCAGAAAAAAGTGCTATATAATAGTTTGTTTTTTCTACATTCATGCCTCTGCTGTTTAGAGATGAAAGAAGGAAAGTTAACATTACCAGACCATGAAGAAAAATACTAGAAACTACAATTTACATACCAGATACTAGAAAAGGGTAGAAATACAGCTAGTAGATAACAGGGACTAGAAAAACACTAGAAACTAGAATTACGTTTGTGTATTTCTTAAAACAAAAACATACAAATTAATAATCTTAAATTCTCCTGAAAACATTACAGTAATTCTAAGATACAGTTTGTTTTTCAATTTCTAAAATACAGATAAACTTTATCATCAAAGTATATATTGTTTTTCTTTTCCCCAAAAGTTGTTTTTAATTTGATGATATTTCTTACACTCTAAGTCCTCTCAGAATCAGGAAAATATGCTATAGGAAAAGGACCCAAATTATTTAAGAATGCGTTTTGTTTCCAACATTTTATTTTTTAAGCATTAAAATCTTTGTAAAAATTATAAGGATAGTGTGATATACACCCTTATACCCCTCACCTAGATTCACTGATTTGGCCACATTTACTTTATGTCTTTCTCTTTCTCTCTCTACGTATATATATTGACCATTTGAGAGTTAAATGCAGCTATTATGACATGTCACTTCTACACTTATCTCCGGGGATAAGAACATTCTCCTATATAATCACAATACAATTACATACTGAAAATATTTATCATTTATATGCAATTTTCAACTTTGCCCAATTGTAGCAATAATGAACTTTTATTGTCTGTGCTCTTTAGAATCTAATCACGCATGTCAAAAATTTCAAGGTATGTCAAGAATGCCTTTTAAAGAAATCAATATCATATTTAATATCACACGTTAAGGAACATTTAGGTTCTTACTAAGTATTAAAAAAAATCACTGAATTGCAGAACTGGAGGGGACCTTAAAGATCATATTATAATCATAATATACTCCAACTCTTGCATTTACTAGAGGGAGAAAATTGAGAACTAGTGAGGTTGATTTGCTCCTGGCACCCAGTATGGTATTCTGTCTTGTTAAATTATGACCACTCTTAAAATTGGCAGCAGAATGTAATGTTAAGACCATAGATACTAGGATCAGGAAGTTTGGGTTGGAAGTCAGCACTTGACTAGTTTTGAGACCTAAGTAAGCCAAGCTTATCAGTCTTGCCAAGCTTCAATTTCCAATGTGTAAAATGGGATAATAGTATTTACACCATAGGTTTGTTATGAGCCTAAATCAAGCTAACATTTGCGAGTTTGGGATTAACATATACACACTGCTATATTTAAAACAGATAACCCAACAAGGACCTACTGTATAGCACAGGGAACTCTGCTCAATACTCTGTAATAAAAGGGCAGGGATTTTTGTCTGTTATATTACTGAATCCTAGCACAGTGCTTGGTACAGAGTACGTGTTCAATAAGCAAGTGTTGAATGAATAAATAAAACCTTACCCAACGTGAGAAAAATATTAAAACGTCTCAGAATCATCCCTTCTTTACTAAAAAGCTTATTGAAGCATAATATCTAAACAGGATTACATTCTGACCAGACTCTTTTCTCCTTTATAAGAAGCTCAAGGAGAGGTCACAAACCTTAAGACTTCTCAAAGTGTGTAATTCCACTATATGGGGGGGGGGGCGGTGGGGGGAAAGGGATTTAAAGTTTTAGTTTGCATATCCCTAAATAGGAAGGAAGAAAAAAGCCCACAGTACTTAGAAAGTATTATAACATTAAAAGGGATTTGTTTCTCGTTTGAAAACATCGAACAAATGTGCATAAACTCCCTGGGTACCTGAATATTAATGATAGGAAATGTGCGCAATTACAAACTAAATTTTCTTTTTTTTGGCCACGCCGCGAGGATTGCACGATCTTAGTTCCCCAGCCAGGGATGGAACCCATGTGCCCTGCAATGAAAGCACAGACCCCTAACCACTGGACCAGCAGCGAATTCCCACAAACTAAATTAAATGCTACTAAAACTAACACAAGACAATTCTCATACCTTTTTTAGAGCATCCACACATTTATTAAAATTAAAGGCAGAATGAACCACCTAATTTCTCAAAAATGTTTGCTTTTTAAATTAAGATAAACACTCAGAAATAAAACAAACTTTTCAATTGTTGCTTGACATTTAATGTTATGGAAGACTCTTGATAAGTATAATGAACCAAATAAAGATCAAACTGTATAATGTCATGAGTTGTCCCAAAATGTTGTGATATACTAGAATTTTGATCTATTAACTGTTACTTGAAATAAGTAGTGGAAAATCCATTGACACATTTTCATGTTTTTGTGATATGATTTGGTTACCATTTTTTGGTATAGAAAATCAGATGACTATTGCTTAAAATAAAAATAAACCATTTACGTTAACTTTTACAAGACAGAGACAAAGTAGATTCCCTAATTTAAAAAAATTATCTGGGACTTCCCTGGTGGCTCAGTGGTTAAGAATCCACCTGCCAATGCAGGGGACACAGGTTCAAGCCCTGCTCCAGGAAAGTTCCACATGCCGCGGAGCAACTAAGCCCATGCGTCACAACTACTGAGTCTGCGCTCTAGAGCCTGCAAGCCACAACTACTGAGCCTGCGTGCCACAACTACTGAAGCCCGCGCACCTAGAGCCTGTGCTCCACAACAAGAGAAGCCACCGCAATGAGAAGCCCACGCACTGCAACAAAGAGTAGCCCCTGCTTGCCACAACTAGAGAGGAAGCCCGTGCACAGCAACGAAGACCCAATGCAGCCAAAAATAACTAACTAACTAAATAAGTAAAAAACAAAAAAAAAAATTTATCTGATAATTCGAAGTAGTAAGTAAATACATTTTTTAAAACACACAAATCAAGTTTTTTTGGAAGAGCGGCAAGATACCTGGCATGGTTTTCCAGGACACGGAGTGGAGAGGAGGCAAAGCGAAGATCCCACATCTGGATCACTGGTAACCTGTCATCCTCAGAGGCAAGGACCATCTGAGTAGCAACATCAGGGTGCCACGCCAACCCAGAGCAATGCATCTGTACATAGTTAAGGCTCACATTTTATCAGTCATACTGTTTTATGAAAAGCCAAAATGAACATGAGGAATATGCCTTTGTTAAAGCAAAGAGTACCAAACATCAGCTCAGGCTTATTAAAAAAAAAATTCTTATTTATTTATTCATTATTTTAATCTATTTTTATTTATTTAAAATTTCAGTTTATTAAAAAAACCTATACAACTATTAAATTCTATTAAACACTCTTAAACAGTAGTATTAAACATAAAAAGTTTAAATGTTTTCAATTCAGCCAACCCTTTGATACACAAAATCATTCTGGGCCAGAATAATTCTATACCAAAAATGAGTTTTCCTGTCAAAATTGTAACTAGGGGAAAAGTTTTATATAAATTTAAAATTTAATACTTTCAGAAAAATTAAAATAAACAGATAAGATTTTAATGACAAAAAAATTCACATCTTTCCTCTATTTCATCAGAAAAATCAAGATAAAGTGTCTAAAGCAACAACTACTATTTCAATTTTCACATGGGATAAATTAACATTATTATTGAGAACCACCTGGAAGTTCAGATCCTATTAAGTATTCCAAAAGATGACTGAAATGCTTATTGTACACTTTATTCCACTGGAACTTGTTTTAAAACTTTTGACTCACTGAAAAATAATACCCTGAAGAAAACATTCTTGTAAATAATGTTTTTTTGGTTATTGTTGTTGTTTTTAAATTATATATGTATTCTCTGATTTAGGCAAACTCGTTTTTTTAAAATGTCCAACTAAACAATGTAATTAAAAACAAATTAACAAGACAAGGCCTAAACTGTGTCTAAATTACTTTATAGCACATGATGACATAATATTAATGAATCTATAAAGCTGAAAATGTAATGTGTTATACAACAGCATATTCTGTGTTAAGTGGGAGAATATCAGCTCACTTTAGCAGTGCCGAATCAGAAAAGATGAAGCCAGGAGCCTGGGAACTACAGCTTCATAGTCATAAAATCACTAGCAGGGAAAATTTTTACATTCTTGAGAAAGCTAAAGATGAATTAAAAAGTTGCTATAATGCTTTGGAACAGCTAGCAAAGCAAAACAACCAGTATATCATGGAATAACCCCCTTGATTAACCAATCTTTTTCTTCATCATTAATATATCCAGTGTGGTTTAGTAGGAATTTTATTATTTTCCCCAAAGGAAAAAACCTCTCATTCCAACATGATCGGTCCATAAAAAGACAGGATTTGACTTTATAGAAATTTGATTTGTTGCCTACTCTGACAAACTATATAGGAATAGCTACAGCAGGAATAAAACATGTTTGTCACAAATCAATCACCAACTTACCCTGTTACTATGATCACTGACTTTGATGATGGGTTCATTTTTTCTAAGATCCCACACAGTGGCCCGGCCACTGGGATTGGCTGATGCCAAAATATGCTGAACTTGTCTGTTCCATGCAATGCAGCTGATATCTTCTGGGGGCTATAAGGAATAAACTACTAAAAGCCATTTCTCAATAATAATCAAATTTAACTACAAAATCTAATTCTTTTTAAAAACTGGATTACTTAAAAATCTGATCTATTCATTCCAAAAATTTATTTTTATATTTTTAAGTTCTCAACATTATGTAATAGAGTTTAAAGCTCAGGTATATGCCAATTCAAGTATTTTACCTTGTTTATCACCAGGCATTTATTAAGCTCCTGTTACAAACCAAGCACTGTTTCTTTACTTTGCAACTGCTCCAAGGTAGATAACAGACCACAAAGTAGATGCTGGTCAATATGACAGACATCTAGGCAGAGCAAAAGTTACAACCTAGACCTAGAAAACTATCTTTAATAAATGGTAGGTCACACACTATTATTATGCTACCTTTCAGATTGCCAAAATGTTAGGGCCCGTTATAATGGCCACTCAAATTGAGTAGTCCATACCAGGGGTCCCCAACCCCCGGACCGGTACCGGTCCATGGCCTGTTAGGAACCAGGCCGCATAGCAGGAGGTGAGTGGCGGGTGAATGAGCGAAGTTTCATCTGATCTGTATTTACAGCCACTCCCCATTGCTCACATTACCGCCTGAGCTCCACCTCCTGTCAGCATTATGGTGAGTTGTGTAATTATTTCATTATATATTACAATGTAATAATAATAGAAATAAAATGCACAATAAATATAAGGCACTTGAATCATCCCGAAACTATCCCCCCACCCCAGTCCGTGGAAAAACTGTCTTCTGTGAAACCAGTCCCTGGTGCCAAAAAGGTTGGGGACCGCTGGTCTATACAACATAAAGAAACTCAAGGAGGCAGGGGGAGGACTGTTCTTTCTCAACTTATTAGAATTACATAAGAAACAGGTTGAGTGTTTTTTTAAAAAATAAGTTTCCTCTCTAGTCTATGATTTTTATTATAAGGTTGGATATTGTTAAAATACCATATTATATAAAATACTATACTATATAAAATATTATATCTAAGAAAATTATTAAAGACTCGTCTATTTCATTTACTACCATAAGTCTAGTAGATCAAACAGTGTCTGGCAGATGGTAAGTGCTAAATAAATATTTACTGTTGAAGGACTCACTGATGCTCTAAAGAAACATATTTATTAATACTTTACTATGTTGAAGGAAAATCAGAGACATTTAAAAACTGATTTTAAACAAATATATTTTGTGTGAAAAAAACAAAGTGTAGAATAACTGATTTTGGTTCTTTCGATTACATTGAAATCAATGTAATACCTGCGTTTTGGCTCCTGGTGTCATTGGAGTCGCAAAATTGTTTAAATCCCAAATGTAGATTTCAGATTCATTAGCACCAGAGGCCACCAGATTAGTCTGTAATAAGAAACAATTAACAACTAAATAGCACTTACAAATAATTAAGAGAACTCAGAAAAATCCAATTCAGGGCTGGAAAGACCTATCTATTTTAAGGCATATAATTTTTCTAATTAAAAAAGCAAAATGCATGAATTCCTAAAAACTATGCACAACAATCTGAAATGCATATAGTTTTTTAAAGAAACATTATAAAATTCTATTAAACTAAAAAGACAATACATCTACTGACATTTTAATACAAGACAGTAAAAAGTAAATGTATGGATAAACTCTTAATCACGCAACTATACGGGGATTACTGCTTGTGGTTTGCATCTCTGGAATGGGACCTGATTGTGGGAGACAAAAATAAGTCACCAATTATTGCTTCAGACAAATAGCCAACTCCTAAAATAATGGCATCTATCTCAGGATACCTCAAAGCCAGCCTCTGGAGCTGGACCAAGATAGGGCTAGTAAAATCTCTTGTCTCAAATCCTCACATATTTATTTATTAAAAAATTTCTTTTATTGAAGTATAGTTGACTTACTTCAATTAAAAAAATATAGTTGTTTTAGTTTCTGGTGTACAGCAAAGTGATTCAGTTATACACATATATTTTCATATTCTTTTCCATTATGGTTTATTACAGGATATTGAATATAGTTCCCTGTGCCTTATTGCTTATCTATTTTATATATAGTAGTTTGTATCTGCTAATCCCAAACTCCTAATTTATCCCTCCCCTAGCCCTTTCCCCTTCAGTAACCATAAATTTGTTTTCTCTGTTTGTCCTCACGTATTTACATTTCATTTATGCTCAATCTTGTTACATTTAATTTATGTTCAATCTTGCTCCTGGTGGCACAATTTTAGGGTCAAAAAGACCCTAAAGTTGTGATATGAAGTACAGGAAGATAATGAGGTTCATATATTGACCTTCATCCTTTACTGTTCACTCTCATTAATACTTCTATAAACAACTGACATATAACTATGAAAATAGAGGAATTCTGGTAGTAGCCACCTATGATACAAGACACTAACCAAAAATCAGCAGCTGTTTAATCCAATTAACAAAGGAATTAGCTATCTAATCTAAAGAGTAGACGTAGAAATGAAGAAGTTAGGGTTTCTGCATTTCTATACCCAAAGTATCTATAATATAAGAAAAATAACTATTTTAAACTTTCTTAAGATAATATTCATTTTCTGGTTATACTCAAGTATCCTAATAATTCAAGATCTTTATTTATTTATTTAAAATTTATTTATTTATTTATTTTTGGCCATGTTGGGTCTTTGTTGCTGCACGCTGGCTTTCTCTAGTTGCGGCGAGTGGGGGCTACTCTCTGTTGTGGTGCATGGGCTTCTCACTGCAGTTGCTTCTCTTTGTTGCAGAGCACGGGATCTAGGCACATGGGCTCAGTAGTTGTGGCTCGCGGGCTCTAGAGTGCAGGGTCAGCAGTCGTGGCGCACGGGCTTAGCTGCTCCGAGGCACGTGGGATCTTCCCGGACCAGGGATCGAACCCGTGTCCCCTGCATTGGCAGGCGGATGTTCAACCGCTGCACTACCAGGGAAGCCCTTGAGCCCTCCATTCTTCAAACAAACACACTCACTCATCAATCTGCACAGGCACAGTTTTAGCTTTCAATTCCAAGACTGAGGCACAGCAGATTCATATACTTACATAAAATAAGCAGCACATTATCTCAAGAATTAAGAATAAATGTCAAAAGTCTAACCTGGAAAATGTTCACATCCAAGGCTCTCACTGGGCCAGTATGTTTGTCATTCTGGGCAATCACAACTTCCTTATCACCAGCTATAATTTTAGAAGGATCATAAAGAATAATATTTCCATTTTCACCACCTGCAATCAGAACTCCAGAGACATCTCCTTTGGAATCCATCTTATGAGGCCCCCAAATCAACTTGTGGTACCTTTAAGAGAAAATGAGCAAAATAACTCTTTTTTGAAGTCAAATAAATGTAGAAAAGAATCTGAAATTATACATTTAATTGTTTTCATAAATACTTCAAAAACACTGCTTCTCCTCTATTTCTGGTAACTGCATAACTTGGTGAAATGGCATTTTAGTTTTTATTTATACCCATACATACATGTTTCATTTTATAATCTTAAAGAGTATAAAAACTCTTTTGTAGAGCTAATATGACAAAGTACACTTGATTTGTGTGTCAAAAGATATGAGCTTAAGAATGGTTTTACCATTTAGAATCTGTGAGACCCTAAGCCAGTTACTTTGGTTCATTTATAAAACAGAGCTAATCAACCACCTCCCTGATTTTACTTGACTACACAAGTACTCACTAACAAATTACCTGTTAAATAGTAAAGGAGTTAAGGGAGTCATCTGAAATTTTCTAAGAAAAATAATGTATTCTGAGAGTAGAAAAGTGACATCAAAATTATGTCTATTATGACAAGTACCCCATTGGTGGAGAATAAAAGATTATGGTTTGGCATGGTGGCAGTGTGGAGATATACAAGACAAATGGTGGTGAGGAGAAAAACTGCTAGACGAAAGTTATCTGGGGTTCCCATCACAGTGGGAGGGCTTGGAAGACTATGGGAGGTCCCATGAGACTCCATCATTTGAACTGTATTGTTAGCTAAGGTAAAACTCTTCACCAAAATTTGCCAAGCTATTAAGGCAATAAACCATATTTTACTACTCAAAGGAAAGTGTCCTTCTCTGCATTATAGTACAGCTTAAGTACTTGGAAAGGTGATCTAAACACCTATTGTATCAGAAATCACGTCAATAAAATTCTCTGTGAAATGTATTTTTAAATACAGATAAGTACAAGGGGAAAAAAAACAACCTCCATTCAGGGAAAATCACTATTAACATCTCATCTTTTTTTTTTTTTTCTTTTTTAAAGTTTTTCTAACTTCTTTTTTTTTTTAACTTTTTGGGTTTATTTATTTATGGCTGTGTTGGGTCTTCGTTTCTGTGCAAGGGCTTTCTCTAGTTGCGGCAAGCGGGGGCCACTCTTCACCGCGGTGTGCGGACCTCTCACTATCGTGGCCTCTCTTATTGCGGAGCACAGGCTCCAGACGCGCAGGCTCAGTAATTGTGGCTCACGGGCCTAGTTGCTCCGCAGCATGTGGGATCTTCCCAGACCAGGGCTCGAACCCTGTGTTCCCTGCGTTGGCAGGCAGATTCTCAACCACTGCGCCACCAGGGAAGCCCCTTAACAGCTTAATATTCATCCAACTACTCCTTTTTCTAGTCGTACCTACTTTTTGTAAACAGGTGAGATAAAGAAGATAAAATAAAGTAACTCTACTATATCATAAGAAAAAAATACTAGAAACTAGAGCTTCTCCTTCCTATCCTACACAGTAGTAAAAAATTCAATAAAATAGACACTCCTTTTACTTCCGTAGAAATGCACTCATATATTTTTTCACAAAATATTTCATGTCATTGATAGTATTCCTTATAGTTTCTAATAATGGAACATTTGTAGACACACTAGGCATCAACCACAACATATAACTGAATAATCATGTGAATTTAAGGTTGAATCTCATACCTGTGAGAGGAAGAGAAAGTGGCACAAGATTTCATATCCAAGGATGGATCAGAAAGGTCTAACTCAAATATCTCAAGAGAAGCACTGGTACTAAATGTTGCATCCAATTGTTGAGCAGATGTTCCTACAGAAAATACATTCATGGTAACTACACATGCAAAAATAAAAGACTCAGAGAAAACCATACAAAATAATGCATACTTTTCAATTATCTCACTCATGAATGCTGCACTAGTGGCTGAAATCTCAGCACATATACCACTGAGCAGATGCTTAAATTACTATAGCAATAAGATTCCGATGCAAGGCTCAGAAATGTTTGTACGAGTGGGTAGTGAAGATAATTTTTTAAGCCTATAGATATTTTAAAACCTCTCTGTAAAAACAGTCCCATGCTTATAGTCACAAATGATATAACTCCAACTCTTTTTATATAAAAATGCTAGCACCAAAACTGTTCTTCATTCATTCAAACTGATATTTATTAACTTTTTTACATGTTATCTATTGTGCTTAATACTGGACGAATAAACATAAAGCACAATTCTATGAAGTGGGGAAGACACTATAAATGTAACAGACCATGATTAACGCTATGATGTACAAGCATAGAACTCAGCTGATACGAAGGTTGGACATTATCTTGCCAGGGAAGGAGAGACTTTCTAGAGGAGATGAAGCTTGAACTGAATTTTAAAGGACAAGTGTAAATAAGTCAGATGTGGAAGAGAAGAAATTAGGGGACTCATACTATCTTCTCTCTGTTGAACTTACCTGTAGCTAGGTAAATGGGATGATTCTGGGCAGGGCTCCATGCCTGCATGGCTGTACGATCTATTTCCTTTAACTTCATCCTGCTAAAGAGAATATTTCACACAGAAATATAATAAACATGTAATATGGAACAAAGAAACATTTTTTTACATAGAAATATAATAGACAAACCAATACATCATTAGTAGTGCTGGAATGCCAATAAGTCAAATTGGTCTAGGTATCATTTGTTGGGAAATGTTCAATAGTAGAAAGAAGAGAAACTTGTTAAATTATTTTGAGACAAATATAGGGCTATTCTAACTGTTTACAGAGTATAGTTCTTCAGTTGAAAAATCAGTCTGGAAAGAAACTTGCAGGAACAGGGACAGTATTTGGTTAATTAATCTTGGTACACAATATGTTTCTCAGACAAGACAATATGGGTGGCAGTAAATCAGGGGTAAGAGAAGGCACATAATAAACAAAGTGCATCTTCCTGGAGCAGGATTACTCAACGATAAGAGCAGTATGAAAAATTAATTTAAATTAAAACAGACTAACACAGAGGAGAATAAAGCAAACCCACAGATTTGATAAAGATAAAGCAGAAAATTTTTTTGAATGGTCACTCCAAGCTACAATCCCACATGCCATTATTTTATATATTCTCTGTTAAAGTTACTCTGGGAGAAAAATTCAGGAGGTACTGTGCTATAGCATTAAAAAAAAAAATTTGTTATTTTACATAAATGCATTCACATGGCATAGTATTCCACTGTAAGATGTACCATAATTTAATTACTTAGTCTGCTACTGATGAACACCTGAGCTGTTTCTAATCTTTTGCTATTTTTACAAACAATGCTGAAATAAATGGCCATATATACATGTTATTTCACTCATGGGCAAGGAAAGCTGTAGATTTCCAGAGGTAAAATTGATGCATTAAAGGATAAAAGTAATTTTAATTTTGATGGATATTGCCAAGTTGGCCTCCATGGCAACTGTACCTTTTCATACTCCCAAGAGTAATCCATAAGTAGCTGCTGCCCTACAGACCTTCCAGGGTAACCAGCATGATAGATGAAAAATGTTAGCTCTGGATAGTTATAATTTGCATTTCTCATACTATAAATAACGTTGAACATCTTTTTTTATATGGTCATGGGTCATCCATATTTCCTTCTCTGTCACCTTTTCTGTCTATTCTTGTCTATATCATTTGCCCATTTTTCTATTAGGCTGTCAGACTTTACCTTTCGATTTTGCTTATTTTTTTTACCTTTCACAAAATTTCCATTTAAAAAAAAATTTTTTTTAATTTATTTATTTATTTTTGGCTGTGTTGGATCTTCGTCGCTGCGCGCGGGCTTTCTCTAGCTGCGGCGAGTGGGGGCTGCTCTTCGTTGCGGTGCGTGGGCTTCTCATTGCGGTGGTTTCTCTTGTTGCGGAGCACGGGCTCTAGGCACGCGGGCTTCAGTAGTTGTGGCACGTGGGCTCAGTCGCTGTGGCTCGTAGGCTCTAGAGCGCAGGCTCAGTAGTTGTGGTGCATGGGCTTAGTTGCTCCGTGGCATGTGGGATCTTCCCAGCCCAGGGCTCGAACCCGTGCCCTGCATTGGCAGGCAGATTCTCACCCACTGCGCCACCAGGGAAGCCCAAAATTTCCATTTTTTTAAAAATAGATTTTATTTATTAGAGCAGTTTCAGGTTCACAGAAAATTTGAGTGAGAAGTATAGAGAGTTCCCACATACCTCCCTCCCTTGTCCTCTTGCCTCCCAAATGCAGCCTCCCCACTCATCAACATCTTGTACAGCGCAGTGGTATACTTGTTACAATCAATGAATCAACACTGACACATCATTATCAACCAATGTCCATCACTTCCACTAGGATTCACTCTTTGTGCTGTACATTCTACGGGTTTTGACAAATGTATAATCCACCGTTTTAGTATCCACCGTTTTAGTATCATTCAGAAGCTTCCTTGCCCTAAAAACTCTCTGGGCTCCACCTATTCATCCCTCTCTTCCTCTGTCCCTCCTCTTCCCTCCCTCCCTGGTAACCACTGATCTTTCTTACTGTCGCCATAGTTTTGCCTTTTCCGGAACATCATTTAATTATAATCATACAACATGTAGCCTTTTCAGATTGGTTTCTGTCACTTAGCAATAGGCATTTAAGGTTCCTCAACGTCTTTTTGTGACTTGATAGCTCATTTCTTTTTAGCACTGAAAAAATATTCCATTGTATGAATGTACCATGATTTTTATTTTTTTACAGTCAAATTTATCACTTTAAAAAAACTGGTTTTTGAATTTTGATTAGTTAGAAAAGGCTTCCTGCATGCTAAAGTTATGAAGACATTCATCAATAGTTTTCTTCTAGCAAATTCATTTATGGCTTATTCTTTACATTTAAATTTTGACTCACTTGAAATGTATCATGATATACAATGTATATACAAGGTTTATCTTTTTCTTATTACTCCAAAACCATTTACTGAAAGTTGTTTTTTCTTACTAATTTTAGGTATTACATTTATCATGTACTAACTTCCATATTTATGTTTATTTCTAGATTTAATATTTAGGTATATACTCCTATACATATTAGGGTGTAGGTTAGGATTTACATTCCAGTATTTATTTAGGTTTATTTTGGGATTACCATTCCTTATGTCCATTTGTTTATTTAAACGCTAGGCATGCCGCTGTTTTAAATACTGAGGCTTTATATGAGCATGATTTCAATAACCCCTATCCACTGCTTCCCCAGCACACATCCCCACCCCATTTTCCTTGCTATTACTTTTTTTTTTTTAACTAAACTTCAGAATAGTTTTTGTGTAATTCCAGAAAAAAAAAAGAAAGTTAGTGTTTTTTATTGAACCTGTACCCAAATTAGTAAATTAATTTATGGAGAACTGACACAATGTTGAATCTTCCTATCAAGAACTTGGTGTCTTTTGATTTAAGCCTTCTTTTTTATCTTTCAGTATCGTCTGAAATTTTTTTGATATATTCGGTTTGCTTACTCCTAAGTATTTTCTTTTGGTTTGTTTGTAAATGTGGCTTTTTTTTTCCTTCCACTATAATGTCTATGTTCTTATTGTTATATGAAGGCTAATGATTTCTTTACATTCATTTTTAATTCTGCTATCTTATTGAATTCTCTTCTTGGAGTAGTGCTTCAGTAGATTCTGTTGGGTTTTCCACATATACACTCATACCATGTGCCAACAGTGACAGTTACTTCCTCATTTCAAATTGTCATTCCTCTGATATCTTTCTCTTGTGTGAGCTAGCTAGTACTAATAGTACCATATTCAACAGTAGTGATAACAGCGATATTTCTTGTCTTGTTTTGTTCTTCAGTGGGAAAGCCTATTGTATCACCATTGAGCATGGTTTTGGAATCTGAGATATACATACATATATTTTTGTGTGTATATATACATATATACACACATTTATATCTATACAATATACATATATATACAAATATAATATGGAAATGGCCAATGATTACTGTTTTACTGAATGCTATTCATAAAGATTGGGTGTTGAATTTTGTCAAATGCTTTTTCATTAGGTAATTGGAGATGTCCATATGATTTTTCTCCCTAGGTCTACCAATAAAACAAATTAACAGATTTCCTAATATTGAATCATCTTTTCATATGCTGAATAAACTTCTCTTGACCATGATGTGTTGTTCTACCACTGTGCTGCTAGATTTTGTTTGTTTAAGAGTTTCACTCCTAGAGTCTTAAGTGAGATTCAATTGATAGTTTTCTTCTTTTGTACAGTCTTTGTCAGGTTTTGGTATCAATGTTATACTTGCTTCATAACAAATGTGGGAGTTTTTCTTCTTTTTCTATGTTCTGGAACACTTTCAATAACAGCTTTGGAATTACTGAGTCTTTAAAGGTTTAACAGAATTCTCCCGTGAAACATCTGGGTCTGGTGCTTTTTGGGGGAAAGTACTCCTTTGGTAATTTTCTCTATTTCTTCTATGGATATTGATCTATTTGAATTTTTAATTAATTAATTAATTGATTGATTAATTAATTAATTTGGCTGCATTGGGTCTTCGTTGCTGCGCGCAGGCTTTCTCTAGTTGTGGCGAGCGGGGAGTTCTCTTCGTTGCAGTGCGCAAGCTTCTCACTGCGGTGGCTTCTCTTGTTGCAGAGAACGAGCTCTAGGCGCGTGGGTTTCAGTAGCTGTGGCACGCAGGCTCAGTAGTTGTGGCACACAGGCTTAGCTGCTCCATGGCATGTGGGATCTTCCCGGACCAGGGCTCAAACCTGTGTCCCCTGCATTGGCAGGCAGATTCTTAACCACTACGCCACCAGGGAAGTCCTAAATTCTCTTTATTCAAGGTCATTTTTTGTAAATTACATTTTCCTATGATATTCCTTTATTTTTTTTTACAATTTTCTAATTTATTTGTTTAGACTCAAACATAGACTCATGATTCTTCTATTCAATGTTATTATTTTTTAATATTTATTTATTTGGTAGTGCTGGGTCTTAGCTGCGGCATGTGGGATCTTTCTTGCAGCATGGGGGATCTGTAGTTGCGGCATGCAGAATCTTTTTTTAGTTGCGGCATGTGGGATCTAGTTCCCTGACCAGGGATGAAACCCAGGCCCCCTGCATTGGGAGCTCAGAGTCTTAACCGCTGGACCACCAGAGAAGTCCCCCATAATTCTTCTAATTTGTGCTGTGTATGGTGATTAGTCCTTACTTATTAAGAATATTCGTGTTTTGTTTTCCCCTACCCTCCTTTTAGAAATTAACTTAGCTACTGACTTGCCTGTTTTACTGAGTATTTACAAACAGCCAAATTTTGGATTTACTTATTCCACCTTTCTTGTTTTTGAATTAATTACTTTCTGCATTTATTTTTATTAATTCCTTCCTTGTACCTTCTTTTGGTTTACTTTGTTCTTTTTCTAACTTTTTAGTTAAATGCTTCACTTACCCATTTTTATTATTTCTTTAGGCTTTCAATTTTCTCTGCGCACTGCTTTAACTGGATCCTATACATTACTAGTGTTTTCATCACTATGATCACCCATTTTACAATTTCCATTTGTATTCTCCATTGATCCAACAGTGTTTGAATTTAATATCCAAGTGGAGGGGCCTTTATTTTTTACTACATTGTGATTTTTCTGTACTATTTCTTCTTTATGAAATTTACTTAAGTTTTCTTTGGGGCCTATGCAAGTTCTTGTGAATGTTCCAGGAGACCTAAAAAGAAGGGGTGCTCTGTTTTCAGAGTTCAATATATGTTAATCAAGTCTACCCAACTGACTTAATTGTTCAAGTCTTATATATCCTTATTTTTTTTTTTTCCCCACTTGATCTGTCCTGGAGCAAGAACGGCAAATTAAAAGTATCCTGCTACTAGTGCATTTGTGCCTATTTCTCCTGGTATCTCCTAAAACTTGCTTTATGAAAGTTACTTTGTTATTCAGTACATAGTTACATATTTACATATGGAATACATAGGCAGACAGATATTCACAATGCTAAATGTTCCCTGTCAAATACATACTTTAGCTTTACAGGATATTTTTCATCTTAAATAATGCCTTTGGGCCTAAATTTCACTTTGTCTCATATTGAGATCAATAGCCTAGCTTCCTTTTTATTTGCCTTTATGTCTGCTCTTTGGCCTTTTCAACTTCTGAACCATTTTGTTTTCCCTGGCTATCTTGAATACAGTGAAAAAAATCAGGTTTTGCTTAGTGACCCAATTTGAAAATTTTTTAATAGATTAGCTAATAAATGTATTTAAAATTTACTGATATGACAGAAATGGTTACTCTCATTTCTATCATAGTCTGCTATGTTTGGTTTTATAATGTTAAAAAATGTCTTTCACTGTTATCTGTTTTTTTGTGTGTATTTTTAATTTTTTTGATAATTAGAGTGATTTGTATTTTTGTTGTAGTATATGTTTCTGGTTCCATCTTTGTAACTATAATTTTAAATAATTTCATTTAGTACTATTAATCCTCTATTTCTTTACACAGTTAACTACTATGAGCACTAACAAAATTAGCTTATATAATCTTACTGCCTCTCTTGCATTACACAGTTATAATCACAGTATTATCTTTCTCAGTGTTTACCTTTGTACTGTTAAATATGCTTATACTTCTACTAACTGATTTGTCAGCTTTAAATGATGTTCTTTGACTCCTAGCCATTAGAGATTAGGCAATCCACAAACTTATTCTACCTCCAATTTTCTTCTTACTTTCCAGTTCTCTTAATTTTTTACTT